>NC_133388.1:137168389-137474561 GCF_047511655.1 Castor canadensis
TGTATTTCTGACCTTTTGTTTCCTGCTCTGACATAAGCCTGCTTCTCTACTAGAAGGAAGAGGAAAAAAAAAATAACAAAGGAAGACATAATTTCTGGATGGAGCCTCAGAGGATACAGGCAGTGAGACCTGGAGACTAGGTACTCTGGGGCAGGGTTGTAGCAAACAGCTTAACTACAGAAGGGAATTGTGGTCAGGTAGTGGAGTGAGATGAGAAGAGAGTTTGATCTTGGCAGGCTGGTGGTAGGGACTCCAGTGCCATTAGAAATGCACCTAGAGGATGTGATACACGGCAGTGATGGGAACTTAACTCAGGGATGGTACTCTTTTTTTATTAGCATATATTCATTATGGGGGGGTTCATTGTGACATTTACATATGTGCTTACAATATAGCTTAATTATATTTACCCTCTATCATTCTCCCTCATCCTCCCTCCCACCTTCTTAAAACAATTTCAACAGGTTTCATTGCTTTATTTTCATACACGTATACAAAGTACATCGACCATATTCACTCGGGTGATACTCTTAGAACACCAATTGCATGAATATGGAGCAGTTGTGAAGATCTAAGGGGCCAGATAGAACAGGCTGGGTATAGGACAATAGGGAAATGGTGTGATTATGGTAAGTGGAAAGGCACATGCCACAATTTAAATTTACCATATGGGAATACTGGCCCAATCTGGTCATATACTCAGATTTTTAAAGAGAAGGGGTAAATTAGTCTAGGCGTGGTGGTATATACCTGTAATCCCAGCACTTGGGAGTCTGAGGCAGGGGTATTGTGAGTTTGAGGCCAACCTGAGCTATATCACAAGGCTGTTGTGTGTGTGTGTGTGTGTGTGTGTGTGTGTGTGAGAAAGAGAGAGAGATGGGAGAGAGAGAGAGAGAGAGAGAGAGAGAGAGAGAGAGAGAGAGAGAGAGAGAGAGAGAGAGAGAGATTGGGTTCTTAGTGGTTTTTTAAGCATTAAATGCTGGCATTTGATTTAAAAACTTTTAAAGCACCCCTTACATCAATTATCCTTAACAATGATCCAGCAGCCTACAGGCTCGTACTCACCTCAGAGTCAAGTCAATCGGTGTCCAGCCTAGGAGGCCAGCAGGTGGTCTCACTCCACTGCCAGATGGAGTCAAGAGGTAGCTTGCCCCTGTGTCGTCTCTATTAGGTAGAACACCAGAACTCAAATCCCTGTTGACACTGTCAAACTCAACTTCCCAAATCTGCCCTCCCAAATGGCAGTACAAATTCTATTAATTAACACTCGTGTAATTATTTCACCAGATTAACTGGCTGTGTCCCTTCCCCTTATCAAACAAACTGACAGATGCACAATGCATTCTGGACAGTCAGAGTACATCACCTACTCTGTAGGACACCTGTACCCTTCTGCTTTCCCTAGTAAATTAGGGAAAAACCACTTGTGTTTGTTCCCAAGCCTGTTTATGCCTTGTGTTATGAATGAGGATTATGGTAGGCAAAAGAACAGTCCCCTCACCCCCCCAAAAAAAGATATCCATCCTAGTCTCTAGAATTTGTGGCTATGTTACCTTACATGGCCACAGGAACTTTGAAAGTGTCACCAAGGTTAAGGACCTTGAGATGGAGATGAGCTTGAATCATCCAGGTGACACGATCCATGAATCTTTACTAGTGAGAACCTTTCCTGGCTGTAGTCAGTCAGACAGAAATATGATAGGAAAAGGGTCAGGGAGTTGCTGGCTTTGAAAAGGAAAGAAGTGGGGCACAAGCCTAAGAATGTGGACAGTTTCTAGAAGCTGGAAAAGGAAAGCCTCTAGGAAGAATGCTGTAGCCCTGCATATCGCTGGATGTCAGTCCAGTGAGGCCAAGGTCACACTTCTGATTTACAGTTTGTATGAAAATCAGCTGGTATTGCTTTAAGCCACAAAGATGTTTCAAAAGTGCCATGTGGGGTATTATTGTACCTGCCAAACAACACTTGCACATCCCACAGCCCTTGAAACTCAACATGTCAAAAATGGAACTCCATCTGTAATCTCTGTGTCAGCAAATGGTGCCACCGCCGGATGCCAGGAACCCAAGGAAGATGGGCCGAGCTCTGACTCCTTTGTCTTCTTTACCCCTCATGTCCAGCTGGGTGGCTCAACCTCCTGAAATCTCTACATCTTGGATTCATTCTGTTCTCTATATCCATACACTCAATGCTTTTCAGTTTTCACAATCTCTTTCCAGTCTCACCCATTTCTAACCCTGTCTAAAAAATTGAAGTGAGTCATTGCCCTGCCCCCTTCCCCCCATTCCATCTCACACCAGTACCTGCAGAGTAGGCAGTGTGCTTTGGCAGGTCACAGTTGGGCTTCCTAGTCCCATTCCTGCCTACATCATCCCCTCATTCCTTGAGCGCCTCGCTCTGTTCTGAGCTCCATGTGTGGAATGGTCTGCAGTTCCTCTGGGGATCATGCTGCTTCATTGCCCTCTACCTATGTCCTTTTCTATATTGGGATGAGTTCAGTTGTGAATAACCCAAACTCCAACTCAAACTAGCCTAACTGCTAAAGAAGATTATTGACTTTTGTAAATGGTAGGGCGGGTTTCAGAGTTGTTCTGAATCAGTGAATCCACGTCACCACAGACCCAGATTCCTTTTCTGTCTTCTAACATGTCATCACCATTTTAAGGCTGGCTCCCTCTTAATCACAAGATGGCTGCTAACAGTCCCTGGGCTACCTGCCTCCTTTCCTGATGTAGTGTTAATGTAGTTGGGGAGAGGAGATGACTTCTTTTGATCTCTCAAAAGATCAAGAAAAACCTCTTTTCTAGAATCTCTCAGTAAGTGTTGCCCTCAATCTCATTGGTCAAAATAGGGTTGTAGGACAAGGGCCAGAAGATAGGATTATTCAGTTTAGATTAGGTCGCCTGAGCTGCCTGCCTCAGGGAGGAAGGCAGGGTTCCCTGGAAATATTTGCATTTTACTGGGTAGCTGTGATACAGTCTGAAATCTGGGTGGTTTCCAATAGAAGGGATCGGATTTGGGAGGGCAATTACAATGTCCTTAGTGCTTCCTCTTAAATCTTTCCTTCATTTATTTGACATCTATTTACTGAGTACCCACCATGTATCACACACCCTTTCTTGGCACTGGGGGTTCAATGCTAGCAAAGGACAAAATTACAACAATTTACTTTAATGATCTTATGGGCTTTATTTTCCATTGTAGAATTGGATATTTCATTCCCTAAAATAGAATAGATGTTTTGATGTGCTGAGTAATTAAGATTGACTTTTATAGACAGAGAAGGATTGAGAGAACAGAAATAAATAAGGGAGGGAACTTACTGTCAATTAAAACTGACCCGTTTGGGAAACTGGCTGTTATCACTCAGAGTGTCAGATCAACAGCTTACTTTAAGCTTGGTCATGGAGAACTTCAGCATTTGGTTTCTTAGCCTAGTCTATTGGAGCCTAGAACAGGAGCTTAGTCTAAAACAGTGGCCTCCTATAATTTTTTTTGTGATTCTGGGTTTGAACTTAAGGCCTTATGGTTGCTAGGCAGGTGCCCTAACACTTGAACCAATCTACCAGCCCTGTAATTTTTATTTAATAATAGTAAACAACAACCCCTGTCAGCACAAAATAATACTCTGCTATAAAGGCATAAGCAAGTAGTTTATTCTGAGCCAGATGTGAGCATCCTAGGTCTGGAGCACAGATCCACATTTTTTTCAAGCCTATTTGGAAGTGTCACAATTAATGCCCCATGTTCAATGACTATTTCTAGTAAAAATAAATTCCATCCCCCAATAAAAGAAAAAGAAAACAAAAAAGAAAGGAGTTGCAACAACTTTTGTGGACAGCAAAGAAAGGTAATTGTAAATCAGACTTTCAGTGACTTACCTTGGTGGAGGTATTACGTGGGCAGTTTAAGGGGAGGCAGAGACTGAGGCAGTATCTGATTGCATTCTTACCTAGAAGATGGTCAGGTTGGGGGGCTCTGCTTTTTTTAAAGCTATGAACAGTGAACCAAGCCAAAGATAAAATAGTTATGAGAATGTTAGTTCAGATACAAAAGTCAGAAGTAGTGCATTGTTTCCTGAAGGCTAAAGTAGACTCTACTGTCCTGTCTGAGAAGGCTGCCAGTTTTTATATCTCCCGTGAAAGGAAGGAGTCGTCTATGCAGTGCTTGCTTGAAGAAATTTTATCACAATAATTTCCTCAGGAATGCATAGGTGTCCAAACTGGAAACAAGGCAAATGTTTACTGGCTCTACAGAAGAACAAATTACTGTATATCTTTATGGAATGAAGTACCACACAGAAGCAGAAAGTCAACTATTACTCCTTGTAGCAACATAAAGTGTCATGTTTGGGTGGATCTGCAATGTCCCCCAAAGGGATATTGAAGTCTTGGCCTCCAATGTAGCAGTGTTCAGAGGTGAGTTGATCATGAGGGCTCTCATCTCATCGACAGATTTGTGGCTGAAAAGGATATTGGGAAGAAACTGTAGGAGATGGGGCCTAGTTAGAGGAAGTAGGCCAAGGCAAGTTTTTTGTTTGTTTGTTTTTGCGATACTGGAGTTTGAACTCAGAGCTTCACACTTTCTAGGCAGGGGCTCTACCACTCAAGCCACTCCACCAGCCCTGTTTTGTGATGGATGTTTTTGAGATTGGGTGTTGAGAACTATTTTCCCAGGCTGCCTTTGAACTGTGATCCTCCTGATCTCTGCCTCCTCAGTAGCTAGGATTATGGTGTAAGCCACTGGTGGTGCCCAGCAGGTCAGAGCAATTTGATGTCAACTTCACCATATCCTGTCTAAAAAAGAGGGGTGGTTTTAAATGTCAGTTTTTTTTTTTTTTTCTTGTTTTAGACAGGGTCCCAGTGGGCATGCCCATGAACGGTGTACGTTGTCTCTGGTCCCTTGCTCACTCTCTCTGCTTCCCTGCTGCCATGAGGTGAGCAACGTTGCTCTGCTATGTCCTTCTTCCATGGTGTACTGCCTTACTCAAGGCCCAGAAACAGTGGAGCCAGTTGACCTTGGACTGAACCTCTGAAACTGCGCTCAAAAGCCCGAAACAACTACTATGAAAACAAAACAATCCCCCCAAAACTCTTTCTTCTTTTTAAATTGTTTCTCTCAGTTATTTTGTCACAGTGGGACAAAGCTGACTAACAACAGAAAGGAATTTCATCAACATACAGGTATATGAAAGAAACAAAACAGCATATTTCCATTTCTATGAAACAAATAAGCAAACCCACTCTGTGTGGTGTAAGTCAGAATAGTGGGGTGTTTGCGGGGACAGTACTAGTCAGGTGGTATAGTTAACATTGGGTTGCTAGAGAGATTCTGGGTAGTGGCTGTGAGGTATAAACGCTTTAAATATCCTGAGTTGTGCAACAGGGAGACAGAGCTATAGAGACATAACTGATCAGCTAGCATCAGGTTACTTTAGGTCACTTCTTTGGCATTAGGATTAAAGCAGAAGGAATGTGATTAGTGCCACTGGATTACACACTTAAAATGGTTAAAATAGCTGAACATGGTGGTGCACACCTGTAATCCCAACACTTGGAGGCTGGGACAGGAGGACTGAGAGTGTGAGGCCAGCCTGGGCTACAGAGCAAGTTTCATACCAGCTTGCACTGCTAGCGAGATAATGTCTATAAAAAAACAGAGGGAGGAGTGTTCAAATGTCAGTGGTTTTTTCTTTTTTGAACAGGTTCTTGTTATGTAGCATAGGCTGGTCTCAAATTTGTGATCCTCCTGCTTCAACATCCCGGGTGCTGGAATTACAGGTGTGTACCACCATACCTGGCTTTAAAATGGTAAATTTTATATTACGTATATTTTACTGCAATGATTTTGTTTCAAGTACTGGATTGACTATAAGATGGTCCTCTTTCCCAGTCTCTTTGCTGTCCCTAACATAGCTCATTCTTCATTTTGTTTCATATTTTGACCCCCTCCTTTGTTTTTTTAAAGTTCTAACAACTGTTTTGCCTAGGAGTTCTCCTTTTAAGAGGCACAAAACAGAGTGCTTAGCATGTCGGGCATGCTTTACACGATGTCTTGGAGGCTATAAGCGGAATGACCGTCTCTCTCTGTTATGTGAGCCTTGCTTTTTCTTTCTTTCTTTCCTTCCTTCCTTTCTCCTGAGGTTTGAACTCAGGGACTTTTGCTTGCTAGGCAGGTGTTCTACCACTTGAGCCATGTGGCCAGCACTGTGTGAGACTTTTTAAGAAGATAAATGTGTCCGGGGTCACAGAATTTCAGTGCTGTTGCTGAATGCCTCCCCCTCTTCTGTGCCTCAGCATCACTAGGCTGGGGTATCTGGGGGCAGGGCAAAATAGGGAGAGATTGGTCAAAGGGTGCACAGTTTCCATTAGACAGAGGACTAAGTTTGTGGCATGTATAGTCACATCAGGGTGACTATAAAGAATAATAATCTATTGTGTATTTTAAAATTGCTAAGAGAGTAAATTTTTAGTGACTCACTACAAAAAAATAAGTGCAAAAAGAATGCTTAAAGCCGACACACAAGTCTATTGTTTTATGACTCAGGTAAAACCTCAGGTGTGCATTTTCAGCTTTGCTACTATTGTCAGGTTGCTCTCAAAATGACTGGTCAGTTCATATTCACCCCAGCAATGTGTAAGAGTGCTCGTGTCCCATGTCTCTGTTAACTTTTGACATCGACAGAACGTTCTCTGGGGTAGGGGTGGAGGGAGGCACAGAATTGACTTTTTGCATGTCCTGTGTTTTTTCTTTTTTTCTTTTTTTTGGCGGCACTGAGATTTGAACTCAGGGTCTTACCTGTGCTAGGCAAGCACTCTTACCGCTTGAGCTACTTCACCAGTCCTTTTCTGTGATAGGTAGGTGTTTTCCAGATAGGGTCCTGTGAACTATTTGCCTGGAGCAGGCTTTGAACTGCAGTCCTCCTGATCTCTGCCTCCTGAGTAGCTAGGATTATAGGTGTGAGCCACCAGCACCTGCCTTTTGTGTTATTTGTTGTTGCTGTAACACTTTTAAAGTATAATGTATAAAAAAATGCTCAAATGAGACATGTACACCTTGGTAAATGATCACACAATAAGCATGTAATCACCACTCAAGCTAAGAATTTACACTTTTTGCCAGTTTTTTGGGAAGCAAATTGTGTCTCATGATGTTTTGTTTTTTTTCTTCAGTACTCGGGATTGAAGCCAGGGTCTCACATATGCTAGGCAAGCACTCTTCCACTTAAACTACACCCCCAGTAGCTGGGATTACAGTGGTGAATCACGAAGCCCTCACTGTGGTTCTAATTTGTTTCCCTGGTTTTTAGTGAGGCTGGGCATCTTCTTTTATACTCAGATTTACTCTTTTGTGAGTTAATAGTAGCAACTAACAATTATTGAGTATTTTCTGTGTGTCAGGTTCTTTTGAGGTGCTTTAGTTGTATCAACACAATCCATGTGGTTTTATACAGTATGTTATTATTATCCCCACTTTAGAGATGAATTAAACTGAGGTTATCACATGACTAGTCACTGCCATTAGTCACATGGTTAGTCAGTGATGAATCTAGAATTTTAATCTGGGCACTATGGCTCAGAATTTGTGTCAACTATGCCATTAGTGAACAATTTCTTGTATTAGTTACCTATTATTCTGTAATATGTCACTCCTAAATTTAGCAGTTTATTATAGCAAAAATGTATCAACTCATAACTTTTTTCTGAGACAGTGTTTCATTTTGCATCCCAGGCTGGATTTGAACTCTTGATCCCCTTGCATCACCCTCCTCAGTGCTAGAATTACAAGCATGTACCACCACGCCTGGCTAAAGCCAACCTAACTTCTGAGTATGAGAACCTGGGAGTGTCTTAGCTATGTTTTTCTGCGTCAAGATGTCTCATGAGGTTGCCATCAAGGTGGCAGCCAGGACATCTGAAGGCTTGACGGGAACATAGAACCTGCTTTCAAGATGGCTCACTCATATAGCTATTGGTATAAGCCTCAGTTTTTTGCCACTAGGGCTTCCCCAGTGTCCTCACAAGGTAGTGTTTATTCTTCCAGAGCAGTCATCCAAGAGAGAGCAAGGAAGACATCATGACATCTTTTATGACTTGGTCTCAGAAGTCACACATGCAATTAGTTTTATCTCATTCTGTTTGTTACAAGTATTACTAAATCTAGCCCACACTAAAGGAGAGGTAGATTACCTCTGTTTATTGATGGGAATGTGGCAAATTTATTGACATAAACTACCACATATATATTGCCTATAATGTATGTATGTCTTTACTTTTAATCTGTCTTGTGGGATTCTTTGTAAATTCTGGATAGTCATTATTTATTGAGCATATGTACAAGTATATACAATTAGGATATGATGGAAATTGCAAAGAATTTACAGATTACTTTGAGGGAAGATAATTTCCTTACAACACTGAGTGTTTTATCCAGGAACTTAGTATATATCTCTCTGTTACTTAGATCTATAATGCATCTCACAAAATTGTTTGATTTTCTTCATGACATCCTAATATATCTTTTGTAAACTTTGTTTCTAATGATTCTTTTAAAAAATTTTAACTTTATTTTTGATTTATCATACATTAATAACACAAGGGGATTTCATTGTGATAAATCCATCCATGCATGCAGTGTACCTTGAACAAGTTCATCCTTTATTACCTTCCTATTCTCCCTCTTCCTCTCTTTCCATCAGTGTTTGGTGGGTTTCATTATGCTGCTTTCATATTATATATGCAGTGTACTTCCATCCTCTTCACCCCTCAGTACCCTTTCCTTTCCCCCTCCTCCCTCCTGCAGTCACCTGCCCTATCATCATCACTACCACCACCTTCATTATAGGTCTAGGTATAATTGTTCTTAAAATTCAGATTTTCTAACTTTTTTGCCATAATGTAAGATTGTAACATTTTATGTGTGTGTGCAGGTTTAGAAGTATGAAAAGTTTGGGGCTCGTGTGGCTTGCCTGGGGATGGACCAGACCACCCTCACCTGACTGGGAACCGCCCATGAGCCTCCCCGCTGTCGTTCATTATTGGGTGGGAACCTCCCATGGGTTTTAAAGTCACCTGAAAAAGAAAAGCTTTCTCTCCGCCGGCAGACTCCACCTGTGCCCACCGTGGCCCCTTCTTCTTCCCTTTTCCCACCTGGCAGAATGGGCGACTCCCTCCTTTCAATAAAGCTATTCTACCTTACCCCATCCACATGCTTTGCTTGGATTTTTCCATTTGGAGCACAAAACCCAGGATTTTCTGATCACGGACTGCATCAGCACCATTAACATTTGTGGTGAAGCCAGCCAGGAGACACTGACCGGTGAGATCCCAATATGCTATCTCTGCCAATCTTTATTGTAATCCATCTTTCTCTGTCCGCTGGTACCACATCTCACCACCTGATGCTTCAGAACCAAACACCACTCACGGATTCGGTAGTAGGAGACCCTCATGCTGGGGCACTCACCTGATGCTCGTTTGGAGCCCCAGCGCAGATGGACCGCACCCTGACTGGCAGGCTGCGACGTTCACCCGCAGGACTCACAAGCTCCCGCAAGCGCCCCAAGGCACAGGGTTCATGTCTGGGTTCCCTGGTCCTGCCTCGGCGACGGACCACACTAAAAGCTAGCTGCCCTTTCCTCAACCCTACTTTCCCTAACTCTTAAACCCCTTCACCCGTCCTTTCCTTCACTGAGCTGTGGGAGACGCTCCTCCAAGGTCTCTAACCCCCTAGAAAAGCCTGAGCTTCTCCACCCCCGGTCCCCTCTTTCTATTCTTCTCTTCTTTTCTTTCTTCCCCTAACCAGCAGGTTTAAAACAAAAGATGGGAGGCACACCTTGGCCAGCTCATCCAGCAACAGATTTTTTTAAGAAAAAAAAGCCTGCCCTGGGAAAGCACGTGTGCTCAAAAAAATGGGGGAGGGAACTGTGTGGACAGGGAGCAAATGAACTGCTACCTGCGGTTGGCAGGCTTGCACGCCCCTTGCAGTCGCTCCGCAGTGGTGGCGGGGGGCGGGGGAGGGGGCGGCGATGTAGAGTGGGCCTTACACCTGTCAGGCGACACCATAGCGGTAAAGGGAATGGAGGTTCGCTGCCCATCCCGAGTGCAGTGTCCCAGCCGCCGCTGGTGCCTGGGGACGGGCATGCACACACGGCTTCCTGGGACACCTCTTGGGGTGGGTTCATGCATGGTGGCACAGGCAGTGCGGCTTCCTGGCTGGCCACTAAGGAAACCACGCCCGCAGTTCGCTATGATGCCCGCGCATGGTTACCCAGTTGGCCACTCGAGGTAACCACACCTGTGGTTCATGACGTCTGTGCACGGTTTCCCAGATGGCTGGTCAAGACAGCCACGTGGGCAGCAACGTGTGTGTTTTCTCGACCTGCTCTGAAGGCCATGCCTCTGGAGATCCAGACGTCCCACCTCCTGAGCCCGGAGGGCTGGAGTAAGCTGCTGCTTTCTCAGGACCCCCAAAACACCTACCACGGCTGGCACAGAACCCCTCTTGCAGGGCCTCCGGGGTGTGATCCTCCAGTCCCTCCCCTCGGGCCTACCCACAGCACAGGCCCCAAGGCACAACCACCCTGACATATGTGCTTCAATAGTTACAGCCTGGCTGTGGCATACAAAGGGGGCTCAGCACCTGCGTATACTTGGGGCGATGCATGGGCAGGCAGCCTTTGTCCAGCAGCCTCCAGCTGAAACGCTCCCAGTGCCTGAGCTGGCTAAGAGAGGAAATGCAAAGGCAAGGCAGCTCCACCACCAGTGGGGAAGACGGGAGCCTGGGGCACTGGGGACAAGGCCAATGAGGCGCCACTTCTGGTGATCAAGGTCCTTTGCCTAAGCGAACCTCCTTCTTCCTAACTGCAACCTTCTCTGTCTTCTTTCTCAGACCCACTCGCTTATCCCCTAATTCCCTATCTTAACCAAAGATGCTGAATTCCATTCAAAGGTAAAATCTGAATTAACATATAGGCTACATCTGTGTAGCTGTATTGTTAATTGTTGCTGTCCTTAAATGTTAAATGCATTTAAATTCTCTTAAGCATGTTTTCTAAAATTAAAAACAATGCCATTTAATTAAGGATTTGACATTGGTCACCCACAAAATATATCTATAATAATAGCAAAAAAATTGTAATTTATTTAAAATTCATTTACACTACAGGCAAAATTAAAAGGGAAAATTTAGTAATACAATGTCATCTTTTTACACTAAAATATAGTGCTAATTAATACTGTCCATCATAATTAGAATTCTAAAATGCAAAATACAATAAACCTTAAAAAAATTCTAACTTTAACTATTCTCTGCTGATAAAATTAGGCTTATAGACAAGAGATTAAAGAAAACAGGTTTTTATATGTAAACATTTTATTTTTTTATATGTGAACATTTTAAATAGACAACTTGATTAGAGGTTTTATTCTTAACAATTAATTATTTTTGTTTAAAATTAATAAAATTTGTTCTCCATAGCTCAAAGTAGTATGTCAAATTCTAAGCTTTCCAAACTGTAAATGGCTGGGTTATAAAGGGTTTAGATTCTTGGCTTTCTAGAAACCCATTTATAAGGATCTAATTATAAACACCTGGAGTAAAGTGGACGCTAACAAAACCTTTTAAATCCCACCTTAGCTTGCTTCAATTTATCTGGTCTTTTCATTAGCGTGCCTAACTCATGAACACCTATGTCTTGGGGGGCGGGTATCTTTTATTCCTATAACAGACTGCTATTTTGAGCCTGTGTATTGCATGTAACCTGTCTTTGTGTTCCACTTGAGAGACCCTATGGTCACAGGAAATGCCACCAGGAGGGCATGTGTCCAGGGCCATCTTGCCACTCTCTAGGAACAGGAAACTCATGGGTAATGCCATTTTGCTTTACTTTAGGAAAATTATAACTAACTTGTGGTTAAAGTCATCTAGATTAATATAATTTCTATACATGTTATTTTTACTGCATCAATCTGTTAAGGATTGGGCCAAAAAGAGTGTCTATGTTGAAGATCTGTTATAAACTACTTAGGAATCTTGCTGAATAGTCTTCTAAAAATAGTGACAAAGAAATGGTTTAACAGTGCACTCTGAAATAATGTGATTTTTTGTGTCATTGTGTGTGTTTTCTGCATGTCTTTATCTCCTACCAATTGAGGCCACTTAATTTTTACTCTTTTGAGCTCATTATGCGCTTATGTTCTTTGCATGCCTAGGATGTAACAACTATGTATCTGTGTGTGTGTTTAGCTGTCTTTAGGATGGTTCTTAATCTACTTTGATAAAGTTAATGTGCACAACTGTCTCAAAGGTTATCTAAAGTTCTAATCCCAATTAGGCCTAATTATTCTCTGCCTTGGGACTAAAGAAAATTTTATAACAATAATCTCAATGTGTTTTAGTCTAGCATAAGTATAATTTGCATTTAACTCTTCTATAATTAGGTTTATTGGCCCATGTGTTCTCATTGAATGCTATTATTAAAAGATGGTTTAATTTAATTTTCTTCCTAAGCCTTTTAAGTTACAAGGTTACTAAGAACTTTATTTAAAACAGTGTTTTCTAAATTCGGGTTTTTACAAAGGTTATTTCAATATACAAATTAAGGTCTCAAAACTTATAAGTTTATAATTTAAAATGTGCCTAGAAGTTTTCTAAGGTTAAAATTTAGGGTACCAATCAATATGTATTTAAAAATGGATTTCTGTTTTTATCAAAATAACTATCAAGATCTTTTGGTATTGTAGGCAAATACAAAATTTTACCAAAACCAAACAAAAGCTCACCCTCCAGATGTAGTAGTATGCTTAACCCCTTATCTCTGTTTCTGTATCTAATTATTTGAGACATTAATCTTGATTGTTTATTATTAAAAATTATATATGTTCTCCCATTTTTCTCAGTTTACAAGTTGACTACAACCCCATGGCCTGATATAAAAACTAACCACAAGTGATGGGTTTGTATCAGCCAAGCTTACTTTGGTACAATTTGGATTCTGTACTGGTCATAATAACATTGATGTTTTAATAGTTGGGTCAACATTCAGGATCAACATCCCATCAAAAAACCTCATGCTGGGGTGGATGAAGCTGGCCCTTACGGAAACAGTTGACTTGGAAGCTAGGGTACCCTGCTACTCGCTTGCTCCACAGATGTGAGATGGAAACAGGGCGAAGGGACCTGTGTTGAGGCTTTCGGAAGGTTCAAGAAGGACACTTTGAGAATCCAGAAAGTTCTCATTTTTCTCCCTCCGAGAGGGTAACTATCCACCTCCCCTTTCCTCTCTCTCATGCTCCACCAGCCAGCATAGGGAATTCCATTCAGGAGCCCTTATGCAGGGGTGGAGGGGTGAATGGCTTTCCCTCTTTCCTTTCCCTCTCTTTCTACCAGCAGCATAGGGAAAGCCAACATATTCACTTGGCTGTATCTTTAAGTGTTGAGAGATGCCTTGGTACCGCTAACCAAAATAAATAAATGAATAAATACAAGATGACTAGTTCTCTTCATAGCCCATTTAAGATTATTTATGTTCTTTACATCCTGCTTAAATTAGCCTCATGCCAGACACAAAAACCTAAGGTATTTTTCCAATAATATTAAAGAAACTAAGTTTAAACTAAGTAAAATTCCTTAAATGGTTCTCATACTCCTGGTGCCTTATGTGTGTATCTAAATGTCATAAAATCATTTATCAAGTTAAAAGAGTATACATGCAAGCAGCTGTAGTTTTTTTTATCTAAGATACCCTCTAATAAGATCTTTGACATTTTTGCTGTTTATGACAAATGCTGAAAGCTCTATCATTTGGGCCTGACATCCGTTTGTCAGCTAAACATTGGTTTATCTGACATCTGTTCATCAGATGAACATTGGTTTATCTGAGATTGATTAGATAAACATCATTTTATATAGATGATATATAATCGAGCGTCAAGACAAGGGCTATTTAAAATTACAACACTGCTTTCCCTTAACCACTGGAAAATTTAGGGCTTTTTTATTGTCAGTATGAAGTACTGATAACCACTAACTTGTTACTTTATCTAAGCAAAATTCAATGTTCAAATTGTAATTAACCATGGTAACTTTTAGTTTTGTTGTTACAGTTCTAATTCTTCAAGAACATTCACACACAAGCCCATGAAAAATGACTCTGACAAGTGCTTATCCATCAACCAGGACAGACACTCTTAAGTATTGTTTTGTATTTTCCTTGTAAATCTTTGTAACTGCTACCTACTAACACTTTACAATAATTTAAAGGTGTCAGTACACCCCCTATGGATAAGCAATTAGATTAATAAGTCCAATCTAAGAGCCACTTTTTATAAATCTCTTTGTTGCTTAATTTGGCAAAAAAAGATTGCATTAGAACTAACTTCTGATCTGTTCGAGTCTCCCTCCTCTGTGGGACAAAATCTGACTTTCTGGACTCCCTGGAAAAGCCATTCCTGCATGGATGGACAAAAGCTGCCAAATTGGCAAAATCTTCAGAGAAACTGTTCAGAGAAACAGTTTAAGAGGACATGACTCCCAATCGGTCAGAATCCCCCAACTTCTCAGAGGAACAAGTGGCATTCAACCACTCAAGACAGTTCAAAAGGACTGCACAAATGAGGGGACTTCTCCAGCTCCAGATGGAGTCAATTATGCCAGACCTCTAAAAGTAACCAAAGCTGAGAGATTTTTAAAAAGGGCTCTTATGCATGTGCTTTAATAGTTAAGCCTTCTAGGCTTTTGGCAAAAGGTAAACTCATGCCTTTCGTCAATTCCTTCTATTTAAGCAAACACAATATCACTTTCAATGGTATCTGACTTCTGCTTATGGACTGTGAGACTTCTTTTTGTATAGAACTGACTCATTTTTTTTCCTTTATTATTCATATGTGCATACAAGGCTCGGGTCATTTCTCCCCCCTGCCCCCACCACCTCCCTTACCACCCACTCTGCCCCTCCCTCTCCCCCCTATCCCCTCAATACCCAGCAGAAACTATTTTGCCCCTATTTCCAATTTTGTTGTAGAAAGAGTATAAGCAACAATAGGAAGGAACAAGGGTCCCTGCCGGCTGAGACAAGGATAGCTATACAGGGCATCGACTCACATTGATTTCCTGTGCGTGTGTGTTACCCTGTAGGTTAATTCTTTTTGATCTAACCTTTTCTCTAGTTCCTGGTTCCCTTTTCCTATTGGCCTCAGTTGCTTTAAGGTATCTGCTTTAGTTTCTCTGCATTAAGGGCAACAAATGCTAACTAGTTTTTTAGGTGTCTTACCTATCCTTACCCCTCCCTTGTGTGCTCTCACTTTTATCATGTGCTCAAAGTCCAATCCCATTGTTGTGTTTGCCCTTGATCTAATGTCCACATATGAGGGAGAACATACGATTTTTGGTCTTTTGGGCCAGGCTAACCTCACTCAGAATGATGTTCTCCAATTCCATCCATTTACCAGTGAATAATAACATTTCGTTCTTCTTCATGGCTGCATAAAATTCCATTGTGTATAGATACCACATTTTCTTAATCCATTCGTAGAACTGACTCATTAATGTTTACTCTCTAATTGGACTGACACCTGCCCCAGATATACCTGGCCTCTAATGTAGTCAGCTTTTAACTACAGTCCAAAGAGAGGGCCATCTGGGAGTTAAAAATAGCTACAGGTATAAACACCTATAGGTAAAGTAACCATAAGACTCCCTGTCACTTTTCAGAATTACTTTATCTTCCCTGCCACACCTGGCAGGGCCCCTTCTGATGCTCCTATCAGTATTATATGTTCAGGTCATGCCTTTTAACTCTGATTTTCTCTTCCAGAATAAAAGCCTTTAGGACCCAAATCATGAGCCAATGAGGCTATTGAGCTCTACAAACAAATGAGACCTCCATGAGCAACCTTAACTATGCTGGACAATAATTCAGACACTTTGTGTCCAGATGAGCCCCAAAGGAAAGAAATAGGAGAGACAATTTCCCTTTATAGGTAGGGTCTGCTGCCCCTTGTCAGTTCAAAGCATATATTGAAGATGGATTGTCCCCTTTTGACAACTCCCCCAAAAAAGAATTTTTTGGAATATTGTCTCTCAGGGGGAGTTTGAGGCAGGCTAGAAGTAGAGAAAGTTTGGGGCTCATGTAGGTTGCCTAGGGATGGACCAGACCACCAGTACCTGACTGGGAACCACCCATGCCCTCCCCCACTCATTCGTTATTGGGTTGGAACCTCGGGCCTGCCCTCCCAGGGGGTAGTGTAGATTTTAAAGGCACCTGAAAAAGGAAAGCTCTCTCTCTGCTGGCAGACTGCACCTGTGCCCACCATGCCCCCTTCTTCTTCTTCCCTTTTCCCATCTGGTAGAACAGGTGACTCCCTTCCCTCAATAAAGCTATTTACCTCACCCCATCCATGTTCTCTGCTTAGATTTTTCCATGTGGAGCACAAAACCCAGGATCTTCTGATCACAGACTGCACCAGCGCCATTAACACAAGTATGGTAGGCAAGCACTGTGTCCTGAACTATACCCCAACCTATCACATATTTTCGAATGTTGAGTTTATATGTTGTCACTTTTGCTGAGTTTTTTTTTGTTAAGCTTTTCTTATTAAATCTTCGATTTTTCTATATAGCCAATTAGACTGATTGTAGCTGTTGGCAGTTTAGCTTCATCTTTTCCACTCCTTATACCTTCTCCTTGTCTTATTGTATTGATTAGTATAGGAAAAATTTATCATCTCATAACCTCTAAGTGTCAGAAATCTGGGAGTGTCTTAGCTATGTCATTCCGTGTCAAGAGTTCACATAAAATTTTAATGAAGATCATCTGAAGTCTTGACCTGGACATAGAATCTGTTTTCATTAAATAACATTGACCATCCTCAGTCTCAGAAGAAATTTTCCTCAAGTATTTACTAAAGAGAAATTCTTGGGCTTATGCATCAAGTGCCATTAGAAGAATTTTATACCATCCTCTGTTGGTCATCAAAAAAAGTGAATAAACAAAACAAGAAGAAAAAGGTGAGAATGGTGATTATCTACTTTGTGGTTTGGCTTTAATGGTCCCTTGTTGCTGGGATGAGCTTTTTCCTGAATGGTCTGGTTTGATCCCAGTCAGAGGGAAAATTGATAGGCAGTTCAGGTGGGAGTGCTGGTAAGACCAGATTTAGGAGTGGGTCTTTGACGGGGCTTACTAGGAGTCCATTGTTAAGTTTAATTCCGTCTGTTCTCATGTTTTAGTATCTCAAAAATGTTGCTCATGTTGCTATTGTTAGAAGTTGTATTTCTGCAGAATGTTAGCAGACCCCAGTTACAAAGTTTTATAAGGAAATACAATACAAAACCAACAAAAGCAAATATTTAAAAAACTACCTCATTTAATAAGTAAGTATTTAAGTGTCATCTTCCGTGAGTTTGATTGCAACTGCTCCAGAGAAGGACCAAAGTATAGAAGACAACAACAACAACAGCAACAAAAGAACAGCCATGGTTAAAATTTGAAAAAGAGCTTAGCAATTGACAGAACAGTCTAGCTATTTCCACAGGATGCAGAATTTTAGGGTAATAATTATGACTGATAGCATTATATCAGCACCATCAAGCTCTCCTTGTTACATTTAGGATGCATGGACACAAGCCTAGCATCACTAACAAACTTCAGTTTGGAGAACACCAGCTAGGTCCCCTAAGCTTTGCATACTAGAACGCTAGGATCGTAAATACACTTAACATACAAAGAAGCCAGAAATAATTAGCATCACAAACACACAAATGTCATATATAAATATTAATTTAGTTTTTACCTTTGGGAGAAGGTTTTGAATCTTTGGTTAGGTAAAATAGTAGGTATAC
The DNA here is from genome assembly GCF_047511655.1 of Castor canadensis. Taxonomy (NCBI): domain Eukaryota; kingdom Metazoa; phylum Chordata; class Mammalia; order Rodentia; family Castoridae; genus Castor; species Castor canadensis. The sequence continues at coordinate 137,186,226 of NC_133388.1, forward strand.
AGCAATGACAAAAAAAATCAAAACTTTAGATATCTTAGAAGGTAGGAGACAGTGTCAGTGACCCCAATACTCTTATTTCTTACTGTAGAAGTACATCTCTTATTTATAAGAACATTCACTTGGGTAAGACAAGTAGATATAGGCCAGTTTTAAATAGCAGGGCTGCCCAGGCAGGTTTTTTCCTGCTTGAATGGTACTATAAATTGTCTTTTTTTTTTTCGGTATTGGGGCTTGAACTCAGGGCCTACACCTTGAGTCATTCCACCAGCCCCTTTTTATGATGGGTTTTATTCGAGATAGGGTCTTTCGAACTATTTGCTGAACTGACTTCAAATGGTAATCCTCCTGATCTCTGCCTCCTGAGTAGCTAGGATTATAGGTGGGAGCCACAGGCGCCTGGCAGAAATGCCAAATTTTATTGACCATTTCAAAGGACCAGAACACTTGCTGGTCATTTTATATGTATTAAATGTGTATACTTCTTTGTGGTGTTGGGATTTGAACTCAGGGCCTCATGCTGGCTAGACAGAGACTCTACCACTTGAGTCATAACCCCAGCCCTGTTTTGCTTTAGTTATTTTTCAGATAGGGTCTCACATTTGTGACTGAGGACGCCTTGAATCTCAATCCTCCTATTTAGAGTATACTCTCAGATAAACCTTTCAACCATGGGTTTCTCCCTATGATTACTAGATAGGCTCAGGCTTTTTTCTTTCTTATGCAAATCACAATAGAGCTCCTTGAAGGACTACTAATGTTTAATTCTTTTCAAACTTTACCAATTTTCAAAATAAGAATTTGGTTTAATAAAGTCCTTAGATGGTGACAAAAAAGTCTTCTGCCTTCCCTGGATTTATCTTCTTCTTCCTTTTTTTTTTTTGTATTATTGACTTTAGGTTTTTAAAATATATTTTAGGTATGCCATTCAACTATAATCATTATTCTTTTTGATGCTTATATGATCACAGTTAGGTCAGTAAGAGCCCCTCTGACTGACTCCTGTGCTCTTTGGTTGTGATTCCATTAATCTTTCAAAATTTCCTTGTTTTAAGCATTACAAAAATGTCCGAGGTTCACCTTGCATCTTCCTGCCCTACTTCTGCAATCTGCTCTTTCTCCAAGGAGTCCTGGTTTCTTTTCATGGGAAATTGTACTAAAATCAAAACTAGTATTTAAATAGTTTCAATTTTCTTGTCATTTTATGATATATATTTTTAAAATTAAATATTCCATATGGACTATTTGTTTTTAACATATTATTAGAAATGAAAATTTCCTTATTGAGTATTCAGTGTCAAACATTTTACTATTCAATTAAGTGTAACATTCTCACATCAATGAAATGTGGTGGACACTTAACCATCATCTCTATTTTTAAGGAGACAAAAATAAAACCAAAAAAGACTAATTTATCTAAACTCATGCAGCGAGCAGGTGCTTGGGAGGCAGTGGAGTCAAGCAGGTGGACTCAACACATTTCTTACCACTCTATTAGGATGCAATTCATTGCTAGAAGCATACCTTACAGAGATTTGACAGTGGCAAACCCCTGTCGTGCAAAGATTTTTTTTTCCAAAAAGCAAAGTTCATGAAATATGCAGAAACAGAAAGGTTTAGAGGAAGCAGAAAGGTTTAGAGGAAACAGAAAGATGTTTCTCTTACACACAAAAGTGTAAAAATCATAAGTGTAAAAGACAATAAATATTTGCAAAGCTCATATAATCATGTAACAAGCACTCAAACTAAAGAAAAAAAGCATTACTAGAAACATTTAAAAGAAAAACCCAGGCCTTTAACCTTTCACCTGTAGATACTTCATCACATAAATCTTAACAGATAAAAACATAATACCACAATCACACTCAATAAGTTCAAAATGATTAAAAATCTAAATATTTAATTTTATTTAAAAAAAATACTCAATTCATGTTCATTGTTCTTTACTTATCAAAAAATGTCTGTTTATATTTTGTTTTTTAGTATTGTTTTCCAAAAAAAGCCCACCTGGTATATATACTGATTTTTTAAAAAATCTTTTTAGTGACTACCCTTATTTCAACTGCTAATCATAAATCCTGGCCTCCTGTAGTTCTGACTGAACTATAAACAAGGGGTTCCCATTCCTCTCCTCGAGTTTGATAGTTTGCTAGAATGTGTCACAGAACTCGGGCAAACACTACTATTTTACCTGTCCATTAAAAAGGGTGCAGCTCCGGGGCAGGCAGATGGAAGAGTTGGGCAGTGGGAGTGGTTTGGGGGCTCCCATGCCTTCTTTTAGTATACCACCCTCTAACAACTTGATGTGTTCACCAGACTTGAAGTGTATTAAATCTCAAGAAGTTTTTTTTGACGGTACTAGGGTTTGAACTCAGGGCCTCATGCTTGCTAGACAAGTGCTCTACCACTTGAGACACTCCATCAGCCCGTGTGTGTGTGTGTGTGTGTGTGTGTGTGTGTGTGTGTGTGTGTGTTGGGTATTTTGAGATTGGGTTTTGCTTTTTACCAGGACTGGCCTCAAACCATGATCTTCCTGATCTCTGCCTCCCGTGTAGCTAGGATTACAGGCATGAGCCACTGATGCCTGGCTCAAGAGTTTTTATCAGTGTTTAATTTCTAGTCTGCACCTCCCTTCAGTTACTTCATTAGCATAAATTCTACTGTGATTTAAAGAGGCATTTATATATCTTTTTTCAAAAATGGAGGACAGGAGGTAAAACAGGCCCTGCTTGGGGGTTGGTATCAGTGGAAGAGTGAGGATGTAGAGAAACGGTGTAGAAGAGTGAATATGGTAGAAATATCATGTACACATGTGTGTAAATGGAAAAATGAGACCTGTCAAAACTATTCTAAGAATGGGGAGGGGAGAAAAATGAGAATGATGGAGGGTTGAATTCATCTATGATATATTGTGAGAACTTTTGTAAATGTCACAATGTACCCCCAGCACAACAATAATATGACGATAAAAAAGGAAAAAGAGGCATTTTATGAATAATAAAAGACACTGATCACTCAGGAAATTTCAAGTTTCACACAGAATTTCAATTCTGTGTCAGGAACCAGAGACAAAGACCAAAAAGATTTCTTATCTTACCATAGGTGTAAAAATGGTAGTGTGGTCATTTAGAAAATGTCCTTATCTGTTGAGTATATCCTGGAGTATTTGGTAACATGATAAGATGTCTAGGATTTTTGCTCCAGCAACACAAGAGCAACAGAAGTGGAGAGATGGATGAAACAGGAACGCTAAAGTGCTGACAAATAATATTAAAGCCAGTGATGGGTTTACACAGGTTTTCTTCAGTAGTCTCCCCATTTATATGTATATTTGAAAACTCAAAAATTAAAAAAAATATGAAAATATTACATATTTTATATGATAAATATATAAAAGTATGGAAAATTTGAAAAATAATAAAAAATTTAAGAAAAGCACCAAAGGCCATTCAAGGATAAGTACTTCTTACACAGACATGGTGGCACATGCCTGTAATCCCAGCATTCAGGAGACTGAGGCAGAAGGATTTCAAGTTTGAGACCAGTCTGGACTACATGGTGAGATAATGTCCCAAAAAAACAAAAACAACAAACAGATAAAAAGAAGAAATATGGTAAAAAATATCTGATGAATAGAATGGGCATATATTATTGGGTGTCTCATATGCTAAAGCTTTGGCCCACAGTTTTCACTGGGGGTTGAGCATTTTCCTCATGAGTGAAATGACTGGGAAAGGAGGAAGTGGAAAGACCAGATGGGATTAAGTGGGGGAGAAGGGGAACTGAGTTTTGAGAACGTCTGGCCACTATGCTAGGTGCTTTCTATGCGTTATCTTATTGAGTACGTTAACTACCCAAGGCTGTTACTTAGATTGCTTAGGATTCAGTTTGCTGGTTAGGATATTAAGACTCAGAAATTTGGTCACTCATATAAGAGTTGGAGTTGGCTGGAAAAAAATTTGGAGGCTACTTAAAAAGCTCGACATTGATCTACCATTTGATCCAGCAATACCACTCTTGGGGATATACCCAAAAGACTGTGACACAGGTTACTCCAGAGGCACCTGCACACCCATGTTTATTGCAGCACTATTCACAATAGCCAAGTTATGGAAACAGCCAAGATGCCCCAGCACTGACGAATGGATTAAGAAAATGTGGTATCTATACACAATGGAATTTTATGCAGCCTTGAAGAAGAACGAAATGTTATCATTCGCTGGTAAATGGATGGAATTGGAGAACATCATTCTGAGTGAGGTTAGCCTGGCCCAAAAGACCAAAAATCGTAAGTTCTCCCTCATATGTGGACATTAGATCAAGGGCAAACACAACAAGGGGATTGGACTATGAGCACATGATAAAAACTTTAGCACACAAGGGAGGGGTGAGGATAGGTAAGACACCTAAAAAACTAGCTAGCATTTGTTGCCCTTAATGCAGAGAAACTAAAGCAGATACCTTAAAAGCAACTGAGGCCAATAGGAAAAGGGGACCAGGAACTAGAGAAAAGGTGAGATCAAAAAGAATTAACCTAGAAGGTAACACACACACACAGGAAATCAATGTGAGTCAGCTCCCTGTATAGCTATCCTTATCTCAACCAGCAAAAACCCTTGTTCCTTCCTATTATTGCTTATACTCTCTCTTCAGCAAAATTAGAAATAAGGGCAAAATAGTTTCTGCTGGGTATTGGGGGGGGAGAGGGAGGGGGAGGAGTGGGTGGTAAGGGAGGGGGTGGGGGCGGGGGGAGAAATGACCCAAGCCTTTATGCACGTATGAATAATAATAAAAAATATTTTTCACAGAAAAAAAAAAAAGAGTTGGAGTTGGGACTCAAGTCAGGCTGGGTAGGTTCTGAGGCTTTTACACTGCGTCCCCAGAGTTCAGAGCTGGTCACATCTCCCAGGGCATCTGGCAGGATTCTTGGGGGCAATGGATGCTCTGCCCTGGAAAATGCAAGAAACGCAGGTCTTCCCTGGGCTGCCAGGCACACGTCCAGGTTTTCAAAGGCCTCGAATGTACCTCTGCCCGTGGTGTTCCTGCCTTACTTGTTGAAGCTAGAACAATTAGAAGTAGAGAAAGATACCACTGTGAATCTTAATTAGAAGTTCTTGGCTTTCTCTCTTTTTCCGGGGCTTTTCTTACCTGGGCTATGGAATGCTCAGATAGGCGGTAAAACAATATTTCTGGGTGTGTCTGTGACAATGTTTCCTGAAAAGATTAACATTTGAATGGTACCTAGTAAAGAAGATCCACTTTCACCAGTGCTGGTGGACACCATCAATCCTCCACTGAGATCCAGAATAAAACAAAAAGGCCAAGGAAGGGTGAATTGGCGCTCTGCTCAAACTCCCTCTGACACCAGCACTGCCGGTTCTCTGCTGCCAGACTTGGGCTGAGAATTACACCATTGGACTCCAATTCTTGGGCCTTCAGACTGGAATGAAACCAGTAGCTTTCCTAGGGCTTAGGTTTGCAGACAGCAGATCATAAGCTTCTTGGCCTTCATAATGGCATGCATCAACCGTTCATAATAGTAAATCTCTTTCTGTATATCTGTATGTTTCCTGTTTGCTCTGTTTCTCTGGGAACCATGATGAAAACATCATTACAATGCTTTGGTCTCTGATTAAGACTGTCTACTGTGGACTGGAGGCATAGCTCAAGTGATAGAGCGCTTGTCTAGCAAGCATTAGGCCCTGAGTTCAAGCCCCAGTACTGAAAAACAGAAAAGAAAACAAAACTGTCTAGCAGCTTTGGGAGATAGTAATGGGAGAGTTTTGTCAGGAGCTAGCTATGGGTTCTTAAAGACAAAGTCTAAAAAAGTGTGTGTGTGTGTGTGTGTGTGTGTGTGTGTTGGCTAAGCCCTCCTTAGGTGCAGACTATGGGTTACAACACTGAGGACAGAAGGAGAGAGAGAAATCAGGGAGCAATTTTCTTCTTCAAATTCACATCCAATAGCATTTGCCGTGAGAAGAGAGAAGGATGTAAACCTGAACTGACGGGATTGTCTACTTCTACAGATGACTTCAGAAACACAGCCCTAGCTCAGGATATAGCTCAGTGGTGCAATGGTTGTTGCATAGCTTGGCCAAGACCCTAGATTCAATCCCCAGCACAGAAATAAACAGTGTTATTCAAGACCCTTGGAAGGCAGCCAAGATGCCCCAAGCAGAAGTACCAGCTGTGGGTCAGCCTGGAAAGAGGATGCACAAAGAGACTCTGTGTTTAGGCTGATTGACTTTGGTTTATTCCCAAGCCTGGAGTCTCACATCAGTTCTTTTCACTGTTCATGGCCATGGTTGCAGAGAGCAAGAAGGAATCCAGTAAGAAGGTCAGTCAGAAACTGACACAGCACGTTCAGATGATTTTGCTTTGCAGCTGAGTGTGGAGCCTTGCTTTAAGCTGTAATTAGATGGCTATGTGCTTGTACTGAGGGAAAAACTGCAGAAGCATTTGGAGCAGGTTTTGGTAAATGCAGGTTTTTCATATGTGTGTATGAAAAGCTGTCCACGTGGTATACTTACCTTCTCCAGTATCGGTTCATCGCAGTAATGTTTATTCCTCTCACACTGCTACTGACTCCAGGCTTTTTAACCTTCCTACAAATGCTCTTTTTTCTGGCCTGGTGAGACAGGTAAAGAGTGATGCAAAAAAAGAAGGATGTTCCCAGCAGGCAGTGCAGAGGTCCAGCCTTGCACACATGGCTTCAACTTCTCTGGGGATCACCAGCTCCTTGCTGGCCCCTGGGGATGAAGGTTGGATTCTTTCAAGGCCCTGAAGTTCCCAGGTTTGCCTGGGAATGGCTGAGCTAGGAAGGAGGCTAAAGCAGTTGAAAGTTGCAAGACACAGCCCCTGGCTATTGACCATTTCCTAGTTCCTTCCTTCCATTTTGGTTTCTTGTGATTATCATTCTGGCTTCAGGAAGATTGAGGACAACTGTTACCTGGCAAGTCCTGCAGATTGGCCTCAACTTTCTTCTCCCTGTTTTAGATATCAGAGTCTCTCTCTCTCTCTCTCTCTCTCTCTCTCTCTCTCTCTCTCTCTTTAGTTCTACCCACCCCCCATTCCTCTCCATTCAGTCATCTGGGATGCTGTGAAGCCTGTGCAGTCTTGTACCAGGACTTGGGAATAGACAGATGAATAAAATCTGGTCCTTTGGTCTCCAGCAGCTGACAGGGAACTGAAGGAGATAGAAATTCAAGGAACTCACAGGAAGCTACAACTTCCTTCTTTCTGTTTTTTTTTTTATATTGTAATTTTAAATTTTAATTAAAAATTTATTTTTATTAACATTTATTAATTGTACATATTAATGGGGCTCAGTATGATAGTTTTATACTTGCATAAACTGTACCCTGATCAAATCTGACTGCTCTTTTTCCACCCCCACCCCCTTCCCTAGTAATCACTATTTTTAATTTCAGGTTGGCTTTTTTTAGTTTCCACATCTGAGAGAGAACATGTAGTTCTTGTCTTTCTGTGGCTGGCATATATCCTTTAACATGATACCCTTTAGTTCCATCCATTTTACTGCAAATGGCAGGATTCTTTATGGCTGAATAATACTCCAATGTATACATATCACATGCTCTTTATCCATTCATTGATGGATAGGCACCTCTGCTGATAGCTTAGACATTGTGAATGGTGCTGTTGTAAATGGAGACATGCAGGCATCTCTTCTTGTGTTGATATCATTTCCTTTAGATATATACTCAAGAGTGGGAGTGCTGGGTCATATGGCAGTGCTCTTTTTAGTTGGTTGTCACTGTTTTGACACACGGTCTCACTATGTAGCTCAGGCTGTACTTGAAGTTGTGATCTTCCTGCCTCCACCTCCCAAGTGCTAGGATTACAATTGTGTACCACCATCCCTGCTGATTTTTAGTTTTTTTGAGGAACCTCTGTATTGTTCTCCATAACGGGTACTCTTATTACCACCAACAATGTATAAGGGTTCCTTTTTCTCTACATCTTCACTGGTATTTATTATTTTTAAAACTTGGTGAATAATTATTCTTACTGGGGTAAGATGACATCTCATTGTAGCTTTGATTTGCATTACCCTGACAGCTAATGGTCTCGAGTGTTTTTTTTTTATTATTTTATTATTCATATGTGCATACAAGGCTTGAGTCATTTCTCCCCCCTGCCCCCACCCCCTCCCTTACCACCCACTCCGCCCCCTCCCTCTCCTCCCCACCCCCTCAATAACCAGCAGAAACTATTTCACCCTTATCTCTAATTTTGTTGAAAAGAGAGTATAAAAAGTAATAGGAAGGACCAAGGGTTTTTGCTGGTTGAGATAAGGATAGCTATACAGGGCATTGACTCACATTAATTTCCTGTGCGTGTGTGTTACCTTCTAGGTTAATTCTTTTTGATCTCACCTTTTCTCTAGTACCTGTTCCCCTTTTCCTATTGGCCTCAGTTGCTTTTAAGGTATCTGCTTTAGTTTCTCTGCGTTAAGGGCAACAAATGCTAACTAATTTTTTAGGTGTCTCACCTGTCCTCACCCCTCCCTTGTGTGCTCTCGCTTTTATCATGTGCTCAAAGTCCAATCCCCTTGTTGTGTTTGCCCTTGATCTAATGTCCACATATGAGGGAGAACATACGATTTTTGGTCTTTTGGGCCAGGCTAACCTCACTCAGAATGATGTTCTCCAATTCCATCCATTTACCAGCGAATGATAACATTTCATTCTTCTTCATGGCTGCATAAAATTCCATTGTGTATAGATACCACATTTTCTTAATCCATTCATCAGTGGTGGGGCATCTTGGCTGTTTCCATAACTTGGCTATTGTGAATAGTGCTGCAATAAACATGGGTGTGCAGGTGCCTCTGGAGTAACCTGTGTCACAGTCTTTTGGGTATATCCCCAAGAGTGGTATTGCTGGATCAAATGGTAGATCAATGTCTAGCTTTTTAAGTAGCCTCCAAATTTTTTTCCAGAGTGGTTGCACTAGTTTACATTCCCACCAACAGTGTAAGAGGGTTCCTTTTTCCCCACATCCTCGCCAACACTTGTTGGTGGTGGTGTTGCTGATGATGGCTATTCTAACAGGGGTGAGGTGGAATCTTAGCGTGGTTTTAATTTGCATTTCCTTTATTGCTAGAGATGGTGAGCATTTTTTCATGTGTTTTTGGCTATTTGAATTTCTTCTTTTGAGAAAGTTCTGTTTAGTTCACTTGCCCATTTCTTTATTGATTCATTAGTTTTGGGAGAATTTAGTTAATTTTAAGTTCCCTGTATATTCTGGTTATCATTCCTTTGTCTGATGTATAGTTGGCAAATATTTTCTCCCACTCTGTGGGTGTTCTCTTCAGTTTAGAGACCATTTCTTTTGATGAACAGAAGCTTTTTAGCTTTATGAGGTCCCATTTATCTATGCTATCTCTTAGTTGCTGTGCTGTTGGGGTTTCATTGAGAAAGTTCTTACCTATACCTACTAACTCCAGAGTATTTCCTACTCTTTCCTGTATCAACTTTAGAGTTTGTGGTCTGATATTAAGATCCTCGATCCATTTTGAGTTAATATTGGTATAGGGTGATATACATGGATCTAGTTTCAGTTTTTTGCAGACTGCTAACCAGTTTTCCCAGCAGTTTTTGTTGAAGAGGCTGCTATTTCTCCATTGTATGTTTTTAGCACCTTTGTCAAAGACAAGTTGGTTATAGTTGTGTGGCTTCATATCTGGGTCCTCTATTCTGTTCCACTGGTCTTCATGTCTGTTTTTGTGCCAGTACCATGCTGTTTTTATTGTTATTGCTTTGTAATATACTTTGAAGTCAGGTATTGTGATACCTCCAGCATTGTTCTTTTGACTGAGTATTGCCTTGGCTATTCGTGGCCTCTTGTGTTTCCATATAAATTTCACAGTAGATTTTTCAATCTCTTTAATGAATGTCATTGCAATTTTGATGGGAATTGCATTAAACATGTAGATTACTTTGGGAGTATAGACATTTTTACTATGTTGATTCTACCAATCCATGAGCATGGGAGATCTCTCCACTTTCTATAGTCTTCCTCAATCTCTTTCTTCACAAGTGTATAGTTTTCCTTGTAGAGGTCATTCACATCTTTTGTTAGGTTTACACCTAGGTATTTGATTTTTTTTAAGGCTATTGTAAATGGAATTGTTTTCATACATTCTTTTTCAGTTTGCTCATTGTTAGTGTATAGAAATGCTAATGATTTTTCTATGTTGATTTTATATCCTGCTACCTTGCTATAGCTATTGATGATGTCTAGAAGCTTCTGAGTAGAGTTTTTTGGGTCTTTAAGGTATAGGATCATGTCATCTGCAAATAGTGATATTTTGACAGTTTCTTTACCTATTTGTATTCCTTTTATTCCTTCTTCTTGCCTAATTGCTCTGGCCAGGAATTCCAGTACTATGTTGAATAGGAGTGGAGATAGTGGGCATCCTTGTCTGGTTCCTGATTTTAGAGGGAATGGTTTCATTTTTTTCTCCATTAAGTATAATGCTGGCTGTAGGTTTGTCATATATAGCTTCTATAATATTGAGGAACTTTCCTTCTATTCCTAGTTTTCTTAGAGCTTTTATCATGAAATGGTGTTGGATCTTATCAAAGGCTTTTTCTGCATCTATTGAGATGATCAAGTGGTTTTTGTCTTTGCTTCTGTTAATGTGGTTTATTACGTTTATTGATTTTCATATGTTGAGCCACCCCTGCATCCCTGGGATGAAGCCTACTTGGTCGTGGTGAATAATCTTTTTGATGTGTTGTTGAATTCAGATTGCCATTATTTTGTTGAGGATTTTTGCGTCAATGTTCATTAAGGAGATTGGCCTATAGCTCTCCTTTTTGGAGGTATCGTTGCCTGGTTTTGGGATAAGTGTAATACTGGCTTCATAAAATGTATTAGGCAGTTTTCCTTCCCTTTCTATTTTGTGGAACAGTTTAAGGAGGGTTGGTATCAGTTCTTCTTTAAAGGTCTGATAGAATTCAGCAGAGAATCCATCAGGTCCTGGACTTTTCTTTTTGGGGAGACTCTTGATTGCTGCTTCAATTTCATTTTGTGTTATAGGTCTATTCAGGTGATTAATTTCCTCTTGGTTCAGTTTTGGATGATCATATGTATCTAGAAATCTGTCCATTTCTTTAAGATTTTCAAATTTATTTGAATATAGGTTCTCAAAGTAGTCTCTGATGATTTCCTGGACTTCCATGGTGTTTGTTGTTATCTCCCTTTTTGCATTCCTGATTCTACTAATTTGGGTTTTTTCTCTCCTTATTTTAGTCAGGTTTGCCAGGGGTCTATCGATCTTGTTTATTTTTTCAAAGAACCAACTTTTTGTTACATTAATGCTTTGTATGGTTTTTTTGGTTTCTATTTCATTGATTTCAGCTCTTATTTTTATTATTTCTCTCCTATTTGTTTTGGGATTTGCTAGTTCTTGTTTTTCTAGGAGTTTGAGATGTATCATTAGGTCATTGATTTGGGATATTTCAGTCTTTTTAATGTATGCGCTCATGGCTATAAACTTTCCTCTAAGGGCTGCCTTAGCTGTGTCCCATAGGTTCCAGTAGGTTGTGTTTTCATTTTCATTGACTTCCAGGAACTTTTTAATTTCCTCTTTTATTTCATTGATGATCCATTCTTCATTAAGTAATGAGTTATTTAGTTTCCAGCTGTTTTTTATGTTTTTTGTCTTTACTTTTGTTGTTGAGTTCTACTTTTACTGCATTGTGATCAGATAGTATGCACAGTATAATTTCTATTTTCTTATATTTGCTGAGACTTGCTTTGTGCCCTAGGATATGATCTATTTTGGAGAAGGTTCCCTGGGCTGCTGAGAAGAATGTATATTTTGTAGAAGTTGGATGGAATATTCTGTAGACATCAACTAGGTCCATTTGATCTATTGCATATTTTAGATCTTGGATTTCTTTATTGATTTTTTGTTTGGATGACCTATCTATTGATGATAATGGGGTGTTAAAGTCTCCCACAACCACTGTGTTGGCGTTTATATATGCTTTTAGGTCTTTCAGGGTATGTTTGATGAAATTGGGTGCATTGACATTGGGTGCATAGATTGATGATTATTATTTCCTTTTGGTCTATTTCCCCTTTTATTAGTATGGAGTGTCCTTTATCTCATTTGATCAAAGTAGGTTTGAAGTCTACTTTGTCAGAGATAAGTATTGGTACTCCTGCCTATTTTCGGGGGCCATTGGCTTGGTAAATCTTCTTCCAGCCTTTCATCCTAAGCCTATGCTTATTTCTGTCGGTGAGATGGGTCTCCTGTAAGCCACAAATTGTTGGATCTTCCTTTTTAATCCATTTCGTCAAGCGGTTCCTTTTGATGGGTGAATTAAGTCCGTTAACATTAAGCGTTAGTACTGATAGGTATGTGGTGATTCCTGTCATTTAGTTGTCTTAGTTGTTTGAAGGTTTGATTGTGTGTACCTAAGTTGAGGTTACTCTCTACTGTCTTGCTTTTTCTTTTCCTGTGATTTGGTGCTGCCTGTCTTTTCATGGTTAAATTGGGTTTCACTTTCTGTGTACAGAATCCCTTGAAGAATCCTTTGTAGTGGTGGCTTTGTGGTCACATATTGTATTAGTTTCTGCTTATCATGGAAGACTTTTATTGCTCCATCTATTTTGAATGATAGTTTTGCTGGGTAGAGTATCCTGGGGTTGAAGTTATTTTCATTCAGTGCCTGGAAGATCTCACCCCACGCTCTTCTTGCTTTTAATGTTTCTGTTGAGAAGTCTGCTGTGATTTTGATGGATTTACCTTTGTATGTTACTTGTTTTTTCTCTCTTACAGCCTTCAATATTCTTTCCTTAGTTTCTGAACGTGTTGTTTTAATGATGATATGTCATGGGGTAGTTCTATTTTGATCTGGTCTGTTTGGTGTCCTGGAGGCCTCTTGCATCTGTATGGATATATCTTTCTCTAGATTTGGGAAATTTTCCATTATTATTTTGTTAAATATATTATGCATTCCCTTAGCTTGCACCTCTTCTCCTTCTTCGATGCCCATGATTCTCAAGTTTGGTCTTTTGATGGAGTCGGTGAGTTGTTGCATTTTCTTTTCACAGGTCTTGAGTTGTTTAATTAATAGTTCTTCGGTTTTTCCTTTAATTACCATTTCATCTTCAAGTTCTGAGATTCTGTCTTCTGTTTGTTCTATTCTGCTGGATTGGCCTTCCCTTTTGTTTTACAGTTCTGTTTTGTTCTTTTTCCTGAGGTTTTCCATATCCTGGCTGTTTTCCTCTTTAATGTTGTCTATTTTTGTCCTGAGTTCATTTATCTGTTTATTCATCATGTTCTCTCTTTCACTTTGGTGTTTATACAGTGCTTCTATGGTTTCCTTTATTTCTTCTTTGTTTTTTCAAATTCTCTATTTTTGTTGTCTTGGAATTTCTTGAATGTCTTCTGTACATTTTGGTTGACCTATCCAGTATCATCTCTATAAAATTCTCATTGAGTACCTGTAGTATGTCTTCTTTTAAATTATTCTTGTGGGCTTCATTGGGTCCTTTAGCATAGTTTATCTTCATTTTGTTGGAGTCTGGATCTGAGTTTCTGTTTTCTTCATTCCCCTCTGGTTCCTGTACTAATTTTTTGCTGTGGGGAAACTGGTTTCCTTGTTTTTTCTGTCTTCCCGTCATTGTCTTTGGTGTTGTTACTGTCCCCGTACTGTGTGCAATTAAGTATTTTCTAGCTTGTAATAATAACAATGGTAATATTTAGAATGGAAGGGTGAGCTGAGATGGAAAGCAAAAGTTAAAGAAAAGGGGAAAACAAATACACAGACAAGAGGGAGAAAGCAGAACCAGGTTTCAGACAAGAAAGTTTCAAAGGTATAAACAGGGAGTGTTAGTGTACTAATTGACAGTAAGCTGAACGGACATTAGAGAGACAGAGAGAGGATTGAAAAATCAAAAATAAAAAAAAATAGATTGGAATAAAAATAAAAAATAAGTAAATGAAAGAAATATCTATATATAAAAATGAATTAAAATAAAATGGAAAATAGAAAATTAAAAAAAAAAACACCAAAAAACCAAAAAACCTCCAAGATCAAATGCAATGCAGTTTCAGTCTTAATAATTTGGGTGTCTGTCTCAGTCTCCAATCCTGGAGATGGTGCCTCAGATGTTGTTCTGTAGTTGTCTCATCAAAGGGGACGCATAAAGTAGAACAAAACTACACATACACACACAAACAAAACAAAACAAAACAAAACAATACAAAACCCCACCAAGTGTCCCAAGTTCAAATGCAATACAGTTTCAGTAAGTTTTTCCACTTGCAGGTGTAATTCGGTTGTTCTCTCATCAAAGGTAGGGAGAAAAAGAAAAAAAAAGAGTCTGGAGACAGTTCTGATAATGGTATCTGCAGCTGTGGCTTGCCTGCCTGCTGCTGTCAGCCTGCTGTTGCTGGAGGCATTATTTATGCAGATCTCTGTGGTGAGCTTAGCACTCACCTGGCCCCACAGGCTTTGTTTGCTCAGAGTTCTCCTGTGTGGGAGCCTCTGCTACAAGCTTTCCCCTTTCCAAGCACTGGGAAAGGTGACACTGCACCCACGTTGTCAGACCTGCGTGTTTTTTTACAGTTCATGTGGGAGGTGGGTCTTCCCCCCTCTCCTGTGGAGTTTTCCTCCCTCCGCCACTCTCAAAAGCTTTCCCGCTCCTGGTTGCTGGGCGCGTGCCCCTGCTCCCGCCAGAGGCTCTCCAGCCCGCCTGGCTTGTTTATTTACAGTCCCGGGAAGGATTCCCTTCCCCCAATCTTCAGCGCTCAGGGTGCCCCACCCTCTTTCCCGTGTGTCTTATTTGTTCTTATTGCTTATTACTCAGTTTCTCTTTTTTCCCCGGGTTGAGGTCAGTCTGTCCAGGGGGCTATGCTGCTCTGGCCCAGGCTTGTCTGTGGGAGTACCGTGGTACCACAAAGCTCACCTGGTCCACGTCTTCCCAAGCCATCTGGGCGCGGGTGACTGGCGGCCCGGGAGCCCTCCTGGTTTCTCCGTTTAACGTGAAGTGGAGATTCTCTGCGCTGGCTGGAGGTGTGGAGGGGTCAAAGTTATGCCTCTTCTCAGTGATTATGCCTGCAAAGTGTGTCTCATTGTCTCTCCAAGATTTCACTATAGGAGGCTCGCTTTCTGCTTCCTCCCTCTAGCTGCCATCTTGGAATCTCTTGAGTGTTTTTAACATATTTGTTGTCCATTTGTGTTTCTTCTTTTTGCAAAGTGTCTATTTAGATCACTTATCCATTTTTATGTTGGATTACTTGCTGTTAGGCTTTTTGAGTTCTTTATATATTCTGCATAGTACTCTGTCAAGATGAATAGTTGGCATATATTCTCTCCTATTCTGCAGGCTGTCTCTTGACTCTGTTGATCAATTCTTTTGCTGTGCAGAAGTTTTTAGTTTGATGCAATCCCATTTGTCGATTTGTGCATGTTTTCTTGTGCTTTTGAGGTCCTATCTAGAAATCATTGCCTATTCCAATCTTGAAGTTTTCTTCTAGTAGTTTCAGAGTGTTAGGTCTTACAGTTAAGTTTTGTGATCCATTTTGAGTTGGTTTTCATACAGGGTGAGGATAGAGGTTAAGTTTTAATCTTCTGCATGTGGCTACCCGGCATTCCTAGCACCATTTGTTGAAGAGGTTTTTCTTTGTCCAATGTATATTTTTGGTACTTTTATCAAGAATCAGTTAGCTTTATCTCAATGCAGAGAAACCAATGCAGATACTTTAAAGTGACAGAGGCCAATAGGAGAAGGGGACCAGGAGCTAGAGAAAAGGTTAGTTGGAGAAGAGTAAATTTAGAAGGTAATACACATGCACAGGAAATCAATGCAAGTCAACTCCCTATATAGCTATCCTTATCTCAACTAGCAAAAACCCTTGGTCTTTCCTATTATTGCTTATACTCTCTCTTCAAAAAATTTAGAGATAAGGGCAAAATAGTTTCTGCCTGGTAGCGAGGGGGTTGGGGGGGAGAGGAAGGGGGTGGGTTAGGTCAGGGAGGGGGTGGGGAAGGGGGGAGAAATGACCCAAACATTTTTGCACATATGAATAAAGGAAAAAAAAGAATCAGTTGGCTTTAGATGTGTGAATCTATTCCATTGGTCTCTATGTCTGTTTTTATCCCAATGCCATGCTATTTTGGTTAATATGGCTGTGCAGTATGCCTGGAAATCGGGTATTTTGATGCCTCAGTATTTGTTCTTTTTGCTCAAAATTGATTTGGCTGCAGGTGCTGGTGTCTCACGCCTATAATCTTACCTAGTTAGGAGGCAGAGATCAGGAAGATCCCAGTTCAAAGCCAGCCTGGGCAAATAGTTCAAGAGACCCTCTCTTGAAAAAAACCTACCATAAAAAATGGTTGGGGAGTGGCTCAAGGAAGACCCTTAGTTCAAACCAAACCAAACCAAACCAAACCAAAACAACCTCCCCCACCAAAAAACCCCCCAGATTGCTTTGGCTAGAGCCAGATGTGATATATGCCTGTAATCTCAGCCCTTAGGTAGCAGAGGAAGGAAGATCAAGGCCAGCCTGGACTACACAATGAGATCTTGTCTAAAAAAAAAAAAAAAAGATTTTGGGGTCTTTTGTGCCATCATATGAATTTTAGCATTGCTTTTTCTAGTTCCGTAAAAAAAATGCATTGGTATTTTGATAAGGATTGCATTGCATCTGTGTCATTGGTATTTTGATAAGGATGGCACTGAATCTGTAGATAAATGGTGGCATGGACATTTTAACAGCAGTCTTCCATTCCATGAACATGGTTGTTTTTTCCATTTTTTGTGTTTGATAATTTTCACTGTAGAGTTCTTTTACTTCATTGCTTAACTTTATTTCTAGGTATTTTATGTTTTGATAGCTATTGTGAATGGGAGGACTTTCATGATTTCTTTTTCATCAAATTTGTTATTGGTGGGTAGAAAAGGTATGGATTTTTTTTAATGTTGATTTTGTATCTGCTAATTTACTAAATTTGTTTATTAGTCCTAGTAGTTTTTTTGTTGGGTCTTTAGTTTTTTCCATGTATAAAATCATGTCATCTGAAGACAGGGGTAATTTGACTTCCACCTTCCCTATATGTGTACCATTTTCCTCCTATATTGTGGATTGAACCTAGGGCCTCACAGTAGGGCCTCACTACTGCTTGAGCCATACCTCCAGATCTTTTGTTTGTGTTTTGTTTTTGAGAAAGGGTGTTACTAACTATGCCTGGATTGGCCTCTAACTAGTGATCCTCCTGCCTCTAACTGAGATTACAGGTATGCACCATCGTACCTGGCTCCTGTTTCTATACTTTTATTTCTTTCTCTTGCCTAATTGCTCGAGTTAAAACCTCTAGTACTACATTGAATAAGAGCTGTGAGAGTGGATACACTTGTCTTGTTCCTAATCTTCTAGGAAATGCTTTCAGCTTTTCCCCACTTAGTATGATGTTAGCTGTGGAGTTCTCTCTCTCTCTCTCTCTCTTTTTTTTTTTTTTGGTGTGGTTGTTTTCCCCAGTGCAACTGTACAAGTTTTCCTGTGGGTTAGCCTCTCTGGATTGACTTCAGTCAAACTGTACAGATTATTAATAAGCATTAGTCATACTATTGTTATCCTGACTATACAAAAGCGTTCAAATGCCTCCAACTCTTGGAGCCCTTGGTTACCAGTGAAATGTGTGTAGGAAGCATAACTTTAAGGAAAACTACGAAGTTATTTTAAGATGCTTTTGATTTTATTTTAGTTTTTGTTATTGTTTTATTATATTTTAAAACTCACCATGCAGTAAAGATTTCTTTTTCTCACCCATCTAGAATTGTAGCTGAGGTCCCTACAGTAAAAGAAAGATGATCAAAAGAAAAGCATACAAATTTATTTAATATAAATTTTTTGGCGTGTATGTGGTGCTGGAATCAAACCTGAGGGCTCAACCACTGAATTACAAATTCAGCCCTATTTAATACATTCTATGTGACCTGGGAGTTTTCATAAAGAAATGATCCGAAGAAACAGGCAAGCTCATATATTTTTATGCTTAGGTTTGGTGATGAATTTAAAGTCATGGAGCAATACAAAAGAGTAAGATCAAATGTTAATAAGGGGGGAGGGGAGTTTAGCAAGACCTATTTGTTCAGATTCTTCTCCGTGACTCTGTGCCTTCAGAGATAAGAATTTTCCTCTCCTCTGCATAAGAGAGGGCACCTCTTCAATGAGGTTCTTAAGCCCTCCTTCAGGGGAGAAGGATGAGTGGAAGGCAAGAGTGACTTTCTGCTATGCTGTTTTCTCAAATGCCTAGGTATTGTTTTTTGGGATTGCATGTTCTGAACCCCCAACCCTACTGCATTAATTGAATTAAGTCCTAGATACTAGACTTATTTTATATGTATCTGCATATATAAATATAAAATCTGTAAGCACAGATATTTGCCATATGTAAATATTTCAGTGTATATCTATAAAAGATAATGACTAAAGAATAACCACAGAGCTGGTGGAGTGGCTTAAGTGGTAGAGCACCTGCCTAGCAAGTATGAGACCCTGAGGTCAAATCCAGAACCACATCCCCACACAAAAAAAGTAACCATAATACAATAGCAACACCTAAAAGCAATTCCTTAATACTGTCAACTATCCAGATAAATATCACTGACTTTATCATAATTTTTTCTTTTATATTTGATCTGTCTGAATCAGGATCTTTCGAGGGGTCAGGTTACCTCTTAAATATTTTTGATATACAGGTTTCTTCTCATGCTTTCTTTTTTTTTGTCTTGCAATTCTTTTGTTGAAGAAACTAGGTGATTTCTTCAATGGAGGTTCCTGTAGTCTGAGTTTTGTTAATTGTTTCCTTATAATGTTTATCATAGTCCTCTGTTATTGCTATTTCCACAAAACTGATAGCTAGATCTGAAGATTTAGACTTGAGTTTAGGGCAGAAATACCTCATAGGTGTAGCTATGAAAACGTCCTTGAGGAGACACGAATTGCTCAGTTCTTTATCCTGGGTGATCGCCACCTTTGCACACCAGTTTCTTAAGGATTACTGAATGGCAGTGCTCCTATCATTGCTTCTGACATCTTGGTCACAACCTTCTCTGGAAGAGAAACTTCTCTTACCAACATTTAGTTACCCTGAAATGCAATTTGTACAGGAAAGAGAACATAAATGCTTCCTTCTTTTTGTTAGTTTTTGAAGAATTTAAACATTGAAAGATTCCAGAAGCCTTAGTCCTTCTTCCCCATCTCATTTTCTCCTCTTCCCTTTGATCTTTGTGAAATCTAGAATTTCTTTCTTTCAAATCCAACTTTGTGGGACTTTGGAGGAAGAAATGCAGACACAGTCACATTAAGGTACAAATGACTAGTAACAGCGTACAGTGTGACTACTCCAGAGGTATTTTCTATTTAATACCAATGTCTTAAATTAGATAAATGAAGACTGCTGGATATGAATAGCATCTTCAGGCATTATTATGTCAGCTGCTATGGTAAATGATTTACACATTTTCTTATATAAAGCCCACACCAACCCTATTTCCACATGACTCCTATTTTAGAGACGTAGAAAACAGGCTCATGTTGTTCAACAATTAAAATGTGGCAGAAGTGAAACTGAAACCTGGGGTCTGGATCCAAAGCCAGATGTCCTATTCTGGAATCACATTCTATTCTGCCTTCTTACTGAGTGTTCAGTCATCTCCAGAAGGAGAAAAGAGTTTAGGGACTCCCCGAGCTTGAAATCCCCTACAAGAGACACTTAATTACTCATAAGTCAGCGTGTGGGCTCTGCAATTGCCCATGAAGCCAAAGAGTTGGCAGTGGAAGTGTTAACTGTTGAGAAGAGCTCTCTCCTCTGCAGTAGTGCTGATACCTCTATCTCAGCCAGCCCCTGCTTACTTTTCCAACTCTTTCTCTTGTTCACTTGTCCAGCTACACTGGCCTTATTCCTGTCCCTCCTACATGCCAAACTCCTTTCTTTTTCAGGGATTTGCATCTTCTCCTTGTGAAAGAACAAAATTGCAACAATTTTGCTTGACAATCTTAATTGGCTTTATTAATTGTTATTATTATTATTTTTGGTACTGGAGATTAAACTCAAAGCCTTGCACATACTAGGGATGTACTCTACCACTGAGCCACACCCCCATCCCTGGCATTATTTTTTATTTCAGAATGGAGCAATATTAGCAATATTTTAGTCCATACAATGGTTCTGATGGGCTGAGCAGAAGAGGTTGGTTTTATAGATAGGGAAAGGCTGAAGAAAGCAGAAATGAAAGAACAAAAACAGATTCTTCATTTCAAAGTTGCTTCCTTATAAATCAAGGATAGGGAGGCAGCATGAAAGGGAAATAACTGATTAATATCAGGTTATTCTAGGGTGCTTCTTCTTGTAAGGATAGAGCAGGGAAAAGTCATTAATATGCCAACTGAAATTGGTCTGTTTGGGAAACTTGGTTGTTATGTTTGCAATCTTGATTTCTCCGAAGGCCGATAGATGCATACTTTCTGCTTGGTGATGGGGAGCTTTAGTCTGAATGACTCCACTTTGTTTCATCTTTTTATGGTGAAAAAAATGTATATTTAGAATTAGCCAATGGGATTTAGTTTAGATAATCTCATTTTTCTTGGCAATATCCAAAGATCATAATCATGAACCAGTGAACATGTGCCTTGTCTCTGCATCAGGCCTGACAAAGGGCATTGACCTTGGCCACATCAATGTCACAGACTTTCTTAATAGCCTGTTTGAGCTGGGGCTCGTGGGCTTTGATAGTCACAGGAGCATGTATGTTCTATCTTCTGTTTCCTGAATGGCAGGCTCAGTGGTCAGGGAGAAGTTGATGGCATAGTCATCAAGTGTGTTTTTTGTGGGAGTTGCTCATTTGAGCCCAGGTAAGCTATCTAAGCATATTGGGCTTGGTATTTTGAGCCACCAGAAGGTGGTGAGTGACCTGTGGATCTGTTATCAGAGTTCCAGGACAAAGGGTCCCCAACATAGCAGGTCTGGCTACTTATCTCAGAAATTAAATGGAAAAAAAATGAATATTCAGTATGACCATACTGGGAAGACAAAGGAGGTCAAGCTCTCTCTTTTGGGGTCTGACATGAACTCTAAGATTACACAGGGAAGGTAAGGCAAGAAGTACAGACAATCAAGCAGCCCTGGTCAAACTGTGATCTTTATCTCAGTTCTGGCCACACAGACTTACTTGTGTTAAGGAAACTGCTGTGGCCAGTGGCAGCCTGCATTTGGTGCCAAGGAAATTGCAGCTGCTCAGAGGGGCAGTCAGGGGGCAATCTCCATATTTCACAGGAAATTTGTCTGTCAGATCTGTGATCCTGAAAGGGGAGGCAATTCAGTTCCCATCAGATGATTGCTCCTGCTTAAGGTGACAGACGACTTATCATGGGGTGATTTGTCTGCAAGACTCCACTGGCAGTTGGTAATCTGTTGAAAATACTTTAGTTACTCTTCTATTGGTGTTTTCCATCTATGAAAGTTAAGGGTTCTTGCCTTTTGCACTTGTAAGCCAAAGCTTGTTGGGCATGGTTAAATTTAGTTCCAGTGAGGTATTAAGCTGAGAGCCGAGATTATCTATGTCCCAACCACACTTGATCATGGCCTGAATGTTAATTCATATGTTAAAACCTCATTGCCAATGTTTTAGGCAATGTCACTGGTCTTAGGAGGTGGGGGGTCACTGAGAGGTGATTAAGTCACAAGGGTACAGCTCTCCTGAATGAGATTGGTGCTCTTATAAAAGAGACTCCAAGGCTTCGGGTATAGCCCAGTGGAAGTGTGTACTTAGCATGGACAAGGCCCTGGCTTTGATATTCAGCATCGAAAACAGAGGCCCAGAGAGCTGTCTCTTCCCTTTTACTACATGAGGACACAGCAAGAAGGGGCCACCTATCAACCAGGAAGTAGGGCCTTCACTGTCATCCAATTTGCTGGCAACTTTATCTTGGACTTAGTCTCCAGATAAGTGAGAAATAGATTTCTGTTATTTATAAGTTGTGCAGTTTGTAGTATTTTGTTATAGTAGCCTGAAGAGACTAAGAGAGGGGATCTTTCAAATCTCCTTCTTGGTGTGAGTAGTGAATATGTCTGGGTGAATCATGTCCTTGAGGAAGCCTCAAGGACATTCTTCCAGGGTTGGAAAACAAATGCTTCTGAAGTCCTAGGAAACTGGGTGAAATGTATAGGGGTTTGCATTACAGTCAGCCAGTGACTCAGGAGGCAGTCTAAAGTGCAGTACAACATGTGGTCCTCAAATCATCTCTGTTAGGATCCCTTGGGTAAGGGTGGAAGCTGTTTTTAAAGTATAGATTACTGCAACACAATCAGGCTCACTTCATTAATGTCTTGGGGGATGGGCCCCGTTGTTTACACTTTGACAAGCACCCTTGTGTCTTATGCTCCCTAAAGTTGGAGAACCACTGTCATTGAGAAAGGAAAACACATTATCACAGCCACTTACTCTATGAAGCCTTAGGTAAGTCACCATAGATCGAGGTGGCAAGACTCATGGAATCCCAGGAGTTCCACCACACGAGTCTTTTTTTTTTTTTAACCAAGTGCTGGGAATCAAACCCACAGCCTCATGTGTGTTCTACCACTGAGCCACATGCTCAGTCAGATGTCATGAGTCTTGCTGTGGTCTGGACAGGAAGAGCTTTACAAACTCATAGGTGGCTAAGTTTAACTATTGCCTCAAAGGGCCTATTTCACATTACCACTTCCTTTGGGGGAACTGCTGCATCTGGCCTGCCTACTTTTTATTTCACAAGATGTGAAAAGTGAAACTCCCTAACTTACAATCTAACTCAAAACTGTGTAGGTGGGGGAATGGGGGAGAAATGACCCAAACATTGTATGCATATATGAATAAAAGAAAAAAAAAGTGTGTAGGTGCCTCCCACTCTAAAACATCCTTTATTGTTAGGATGTTTCCTTACTTTTTGCCTGAGGCAAGGTATTGCTTGTTCTCACTTAGATGTAGACATTGTTTAATATTCAAAGTGTTAGCTGGGCTTAGATTTCTCTCTCCTATGTCTGTTCTTGTCTGTATAGGTCTTTCCTGACTTTAAGAACAGATTCAAGAAGAGGAGCTACAATGGCAGACGAGATGCAAGCAGGATTTCAGCTTCTCGGTGAGGTATGTGACTGAGGGGACACACTGGACTTTAATATTGGACAGACAGATGGAGACACCCAGAGACTCTGGTTATCAGAACAGAGGTGAGATAAAAGTGCATCAAGGCTGAACCCATACAGCCCAGTGGTGTTGCACAGGGAAAGAGTAACAGAAAGGAAAAGGGGGAGAGACATAGAGGACAAGTTTGGCACAGAAACAGATGCAGAAGAGAAGGCAGTCTGAATCTAGCTGATCTGGGAGCTACATAGCAGGTCAGCACTTGACTGGAGATCTGTATATCTCAATGACAGCTTGGAGCTGTCATGGGGTGCCTTGAGGAGGTCACACCAAGCTTGCTGCTTTGGGAAACATAAGATCCTACACTTTCCTTTTCCCTGGAACGCACAGCAAGTATTGCCACACTGTCCCAGCCAGAATCTACCTTGAGGCCCACAGTGACCCCAGAGGAATGCTGCTAGAACAAATTCATTGAAAAACACATGCAGGAGGTTTCAGGTGAGAGACATGGAAAGGGGTGGAATTCACTTTCTCTGTAAGACTGACAGCTCAAGTGGCCAGCTACAGCAGGTTGGAGACCGAGCAGGTGTGTGCCATTGTGTGCCTGGACTGGGCTTCACAAAACTGTACTCATGGACAGTGAAAAGTGTGGGACTTGCCATGCCTTGAGCTATAATCCCAGCTAAACTGAGAGTCAGAACACCTTGCTCTACACACAACCCTCCCCTGCTTGAACTTCAGTGCAAATGTTAACTCAAGGATAGGAGAGATAGGTCTCAGTACTTCTCTATCCTCCTAAAAAGAATAGGGCAGATAAAAGCCTCCAGCTGACTACTAGGATCTAACTAAGCATGGCCAGAGGGGACCAGAAGAACCTGGAATCTACCCCTACAACGACAGCAAAGAAAAACAAAAAGAACTGTGACCACTGCACCTGAACTGTGACTACAGCATAGGTGGCTCCCATAGTCTTTTAGATCTCTTTCATTTTTTAAAATGTAGGCACTCTTAGCTATAAACTTTCCTCTTATAACTGCCTATTCTGGATTCCACAGATTGTGATATGTGGTATTTCCATTTTCATTTGATTTTAGGAATTTAAAAAAAATCCCTCCATTTCTTTAATGACTTGTGATAATCTTGATTGCCAACTTGGTGAAATAATCCTTAACAAAATACTTGAAAACAAAATTCAACAATACATTTAAAACATTTTATGCCATGATCAAGTTGGTTTTGTTCCAGAGATGCAAGGATAGTTCAATATATGGAAATAAATCAATGTAATATGGCACATAGAATCAAAGAAAAAAAATCAGTTGGTCATCTTAATAGATACAGAAAAAGCCTTTGACGAAATTTAACGTCTCTTCATGATAAAAGTTCTGAAGAAACTAGGTATAGAAAGAATGTGCTTGTGAAGGGGGTGAGTTCAAGTATGGTATATTGGATACACTGTAAGAACTTTGTAACTGCTACAATGTACCCCCATCCAGAACAACAATAAAAAAGAAAGAAAATCCAAAAAGAAAGAAAGAAAGAAAGAAAGTGCTGCAACATAATAAAAGCTACATACAAAAAACTCAGAGCCAATATTATAGTGAATGGGAAAATTTGAAAGCATTTCCTCTAAAAGCAGGAAACAGACAAGGATGTCTACCATCATTGCTCTTATTCAATAGTACTTTAAATTTTAGTCAGCACAATAAGTCAAGAGAAAGAAATTAAAGGACTACAGATAGGGAAGGAAGAAGTCAAATTATCCCTATTTGCAGATGATATTATTCTATACTTCAAATATCCTAGAGACTCCACCAAAACACTTTTAGAACTGATTAACAAATTCAGCAAAGTAGTAGGATACAAAATCAACATGCAACAATCAGTAGCATTTATAAGCCAGGTGCTGGTGGCTCATGCCTATAATTCTAGCCACTTGGAAGGCTGAGATTAGGAGAATTGTGGTTTGAGGCCAGCCCAGCCAAATAGTTCTTGAGACCCCCATCTCCAAAATAACCAGCCCAAAATGGACCGAAGGTGTGGCTTAAGCGGTAGAGCACCTGCTTTGCAAGTAGGAAGCCCTGAGTTCATACACACACCACACCACACACACAAATTAGTAGCTTTTTCTTTTCAGTTGCAAAATTATATTCTTTATTATGATATAAAAACACACTGCTTAACCTGTACACTTGATCTTAGCCAAAAGGCCAAGAAGCGATAAACCTGTAACATGTCACTTATTTTCACACTGTTGTAGAACAGCAACAGAATAGGAACATCTGCCACCAGCAACAAGGATATCACATATGCTTTAGAAAAAGCTATTTGATGTTATTACTTATTTTTTCATTGCTATTTGGAGTCAAACAGTATGGAAGACAGAGTGATTATCTTCCTCACCTGGTTTTCTATAATTTTACTAAATCATTACTGGGAAACCCAGTGGTTGGGATGTCCCATAATTATACTAGAGTCTGGTAAGGATGCTAAAACTAGCCACCTGAACCCAGCTAAACTATAAAAATACCTTTTCTTTTTCTTCTCTGCTGTTTCTAAGGAAGGAGAGTTTTACTTACATCCCTCATGGGCCAGCAGCAGTCTTAAGTTATAACAAGTGGGTTCTTTTTGGTTTTAGTTGCAAAAGCAGTCATCACGTTCTTGAGGCTTTGACATCTCTTGGAAAGAAGCAAACTAGGAGACTGATGTCATCTGGATTTGCTTAGACAGTTAACACTTACACCAGGAGTCCATTTGACACTGTTAATGTTGAAATTACCTTGCCTCATGAACTTGCTTATCAGCAAGTTCAGTTACCTCATTGGGATACCCTGCCCCCTGCAAAATCTTTAAGTAATGCATGTGAACTGTGTTCTCACTGTAAAGTCATGGCCTTGGCCCCATCTAGGTGCTGGCAATGACTTTCTGACTAGGAATCTGACAAACTGGATCTCATCAAACTGAAAAGCTTCTGCACAGCAAAGGAAACCATCAAGAGAGTGAAGAGACATCCTACAGAATAGGAGAAAGTCTTTGTGGGCTGTTCATCTGGCAGAGGATTAATGTTCAGAATACATAAAGCTAAAAAAGGTTCAGCATAAAATGATCAAGTAATCCAGTTATATGGGCAAGTGAACCAAACAGATACTTTTCAAAAGAAATCCAAATGGCCAAAGAATACATGAAGAAATATTCAACATCTCTAGCCATGAAGGAAATGCAAATCAAAACAGCCCTGGGATTCCATCTCACCCCAGGCAGAATGGCAATAATAAAAAGAACAATAACAACAACAAATGTTGGCAAGGATGTTGGGGGAAAGGAACACTTAAACATTGTGGGTAGGAATGTAAGTTAGTTTATCCACTATGGAAATCAGTATGGAGGCTCCTCAAAAAACAAAAAAGTAGAATTGCCATATGGTCCTGTGATACCACTCTTGGGTATGTACCCAAAGGAGTTAAAGGCAGCATGCGATGGAGATTCTGCACACCCAAGTTTATTGCACAACTATTCACAATAACCAAATTCTGGAATCTGCCTAGGTGCCCATCAACTGATAAAGAAAATGTGGTATATGTACACAATGGAGTATTATTCAGCCACAAAGAAGGATGAAATTATGTTGTCTGCAGGGAAATGGATGGAACTGGAGACCATTATGGTAAGCAAAATAAAACAGTCCAGAAATATTGCACGTTTTCTCACATATGTGGAATTTTAAAACAAGTTGAAAGTAGAAGGGTAGCTATTAGAGAAGGTGGTGAGGATAAGAGAAGGCAATGGGGTCACCCATTGTACAGTACATTATATGTACTATGAAGATGTCACAATGTGTTGGGCACTGCTGGTTCACATCTGTAATCCTAGCTACTCAGGAGGTAGAGATCAGGAAGATCACAATTTGAAGCTAGTCCCAGGCAAATAGTTTGTGAGACCCTATCTTGAAAAAAACCCATCACGAAGAAGGGCTGATGGAATGGCTCAAGTGGTAAGATTGCCTGCCTAGCAAGTATGAGGCCCTGAGTTCAAGTCCCAATGTTGCCAAAAGAATGTCACAATGAAACTTGTTATTCTGTACACTTAATATAAGCTAAAATAAAGCCATTAATAAAAAAGAACAAATTCAAGTCTGTCTTCATCCAGTCAACTCCCATTTACCTCAGGCTTTTCCCCCAAAGTAGTTGTACTGTACAGTTAATTGTGTTAAAAGAAATAGGACTCAATGTGTTACTTACCCTAATTTTCCCATTTTCTTGCTCCCTTGGTGTGTATTCATCATTCTGGAAAAACCATGCCCTTGCTGCAAGTGCAGGGCACTTCCTCCAGGAGCCAGCAGAGGACAGCAGAGCACTCATAGCTCTCACTTGGGTGGGTTCCCACCTTTTTTATGACCAGGATAGCACAAGGAGCTATGTTAGGCCTTGAGCTGAGACAAAATAGTTGCTGGGACTTCAGAGATGTTTCACATCCTCTCCTGATTTGTCTTCTCTGCTTCCTACTTTGTGCCATTAATTCTGAGCATCTACTTTTTCTTGGGTAAAGTCAGACTTCCACAAACACCTTTCCCACTGGTATAGAACTCTTCTGTGTATTTGAAATTTAAGCTAGTCCAGAGTAGTTAATTTCACAATTTTATCTACCCATGATACTGATTCTCTCTTGGCATGCATTGACATTGACCTTGTGGTGGGGGAATTCCAGCTTGTGGCATGGTGTGAGAGGGAGATGGGGGTTGCTGGGGAGAAAGCAGCAGTGATCCCATGACTCACTAATGAGTCTGAATACTTCTTTCTCTAAAGAGCAAAAATCCCACAAATTCCCTCCCTTGATTTACTAAGGATGGAATAGCTGGTAGCTATGACTTTCCAAAAGAGCCATATATTATGCCACATTACTGTTCATCCTTCAATGGGCCATTTATTCACACATCTCTTGCCTTAAATCCTCAAAACAGGACCACCTGCATAATTTTTGGGGCCTAGAGCAGCATGAAAACACAGGTCCCTTTATCCAAAAACTAGTAAGGGTTTTAAATCATTAACTGAGAGCATCAATCAAGTGAGCACAGAGCACACCCGTGAAGCTAGCCTCACCTCTAAAATATATAAGACAAACTCTTCTTTGGGTTAGACCAGGGGAAAAAGTAGGAGAGATATACAGGGGAAATGATATTTTATTTGATAGACAGGTGTTACACACCATTGTAGGCTCTGGAGAGTATGAAATAAACAATACAAAGTACCTGTCCTCATGGAGTTTGCACTGTAACTGGGTAAGACAACCACAAGCAACCAGGTGAATACCTGTTTATAGTATGCCAGAGAGTGGTGAGGATTACAAGGAAAGAAAAGGAAAAGGAAGAGAGGATATGACTGCAACATGGGTTGGGGGTAGGGCTTGTGATCTTATGAGTGGTAGTTAGGAAAGGCCTTGTGGACAAAGGGATTATGTAAGCAAAGACCTGGAGAGAGACAGTGAACCATGCAGGTATGTGAGGGATGAGAACCCAGGTGGAGGGATCAGCAAGTGCAAAGGCCTTGAGTCTTCTCAAGTTTGAGAAAGATCAGGGAGGCCAGTATGATTGGCATGGGTGATTTGGGTCCAGGGGATAGATGGATTGGGGAAGGGAGGGCAAATCTTATACAATAAGGGCTTCAGAATTGACTCTGAATGAGTGTTTAGAGCAGAGAAGGCCCCTGAGCTGACTTATGCTCTAAAGGACTCCCTCTATGCTTTCTTGAGCAGAGATTGTAGAGGTATAAAAGTGAAAGCAGGGGCTCTATAATAATGCAAGTGGCTTTGACCAAGGTGTTCATGGTGGAGGTGATGAGAAGTGTCAAAGCCCCAAGAAGGCAAGAGGCCAGTCATTGTTGCATACCACCATAATTCCATTGTTAGACACTCTGGCATATGAAAATGCTCGGCAATAGGCGTTTAATTAATCACGGAGTGAATACAAATAGGTGACAAAAGCTTTCTTATAATAGCTTTCTATAAGACATAATACAAAAAGAATGGAACCAGAATACCTTGCCAGTGTTACATAGTACTTATCCTCACCTTGCTTATATTAAATCTCTTAAAATGTTAGAGATCAGTTCATATGAAAGAAATTTTGTGTTTCAATGGCACATGAAATGTGCCTGAATATGCTAAAATAGACCAATCAGGCTGTATTTTAGTATGTGGCCAATAGGTGGTGCTGTACCATGCTGGGGCTTCATTCCCCCTTCCCGCCCCCCCCCCCCCCCAGATGATGTGGGAGGCTTATTAACAGATTGAAGTGTTAAATGCAGTTTTAACTGGAGTATATGGCTGGTCTATAGAAAATTAGATTACTTCCTCCAGCAATTTGGTAGGACTTTCTTGGAATTATATGTATGAAACTAACATTTGAAAATGTCATTCTTCCATTCTTCCTTAAGTGGAGCATTTAAATGCTCCTATTAAATGATAGGAAATATGTCTCAGTATTGCAAACGGGGCAGGGCCCACAGGCTGCATATGGCTTTAATGACATGATGGCAATTTTATTCTATTTTCTTCTCCATGTGATTCTGGTATATGTATGCACTCTCCCTCCTTCCTTCCCTTCCTCTCTCCCTCTCTCTCTACACACATACTGATAATTGCAAAAAGGCTGTCTAAGGTATCATTAGACTTATTCCTTTATTGACTCTGTGTAGGGCGGTTCTGGCAGGAGCCATGTAGGGAGAGAGGTGTGTCGGAAGGCAATGAAGCTGTAGTAATATTTGGAGGCTGAGATGTTTTGTGGGGCATTCTATGAGCACTTTGTGGATGACAACTTTCTTCCAACTGTGGGTTTTCTCCAACTGCTGGGTGATCTTTCTCCAGGAAGCTTCCTGAAGCAGCAACACCTTGCATAGGTTTGCATCCCTTGTAACTGTACAGTTGATAGGTTCCTTCTTGTACAAGGCCCAACTTCCTGCCATTAGAACTAGTTCTCACACATTAAATCCAGCCACAATGAACCCTGAAGAAGAGAAGATAGAAGATTCTTTGGTGGGTCAGGCAGGGTAATCATTGCTTTACGAGATGAATTGTGTCCCCATAAGGGTCTCTGGGTAGACTGCACAGCTGCGGGCTCCTGAGGACAAGACTGGTCTTTCTCAGTGTTAATGATGTACACAAATCTCTTGAAATGAAAGGCCTTTGAAATTTTCCTGAAATGACAGCTGCCTTTGCCATTGGATCAACAGTACCCAGGCCAGTACATTGGCTTCATACTGTTTTTTCTTCAAGCAGCATTTCTGCCCTCTCTCCCTGGATCCAAGGGCCTGTGACTGCAGAGAGCACACTAAGCAGGCCCTTCTGTCTACTCTGCAGCCAGCACCCTTCCCACCTCCTTGTAGTCAGGGACAAACTACTCTTACCGACCAGCCTATTGTGTCCCTCTCCAGCTCAGCTCTGTCCACCCCACTCTGCTGGCCTTTCCTCAAGCCCTTCCACTATGCTGTCCACTAGATATTTGTTGAACATCAAATATGAGGTATGTGCCTCATGTATGCCCAGGTGTTGTGCTGGTGCTGGGGAAACAGTGGGGCCCACTTTCTATCCTCAGCCTTTCCTTATGGCTTTTTGTTTTGTTTTGTCATGCTTGCTAGGCAGGCCTCTACCACTTCAGTCACTTAGCCAGCCCTTGCCTTTCCTTAGGATGAGCCCCCTTCCTCTGCACTCATTTGGAGCCTAGTTTTTCTCTGTTTACTGCTATTCTTTGGGTCCCTGTAGCTAGGATTGGAAAGTGGGGCCTCAATCTTTGTACCTCACTGCCATCATTCATGTGTTGGCTTTTTGTCACCTCCCAGGTGACAAGTTGGCTCAAAGAACTGTTAAGCATCATTTCCTCACTCAAGGAGGACAGGAAGAGGCTGCACCAATCATGCCTGCTCCTTTTATCAGAGAAGCATGTTTTCTATAGACTTCCAGAAGAGTTCTTGTGCTGCCACACTGCCTCTCTGGCGGAAGGCAATGCTGGGAAACTATCTGGCTGTAGGGATGAGGGTTTGGGAATGTTCTTGACTTAGCCATCAGAAAGCATCTGCCTCGGGCTATACTCTGTACAGACAGATCATGTTCTTTTATGTGAGTTGCCGCATCATATAGACATCCAGGTCACTCTGTCATGTCCATTGACTCCTGGGCTACCATTTCTGTCCTGACTTTTTCCTGTTATCATCTGGGTCACTTTAACTCAACATTGATGACACTTGGGCTTAGAGCTCCTTGACTTCCATCACACATCTCTTCTCTCAGAGGCAATCCACTGAACAAAGAATGATGAACTTGATTCTTCACCCAAACTTACCCCTCCTCCCATGGCTGGATCACGCAAGTCCATCTCACCTGTCACTGTAACTAGGATCACTGATTCACACTGCGCTCCTCCCTCTTCTTCACCTCTGAGTCCTGCTCATCGCATCTCTTGCTTCCTCCTCTCTGTGCTGCCACAGCTCCACTTCAAGTCCTGATTTTCTCAGCCTATTTTCAACCTGTCCCCCAAACCCTGCCACAATGATATAATTATACAATTTGATTTGATTGCTCTTCCGTGAAAGTCATTCATGGTTTCTTATTGCTTTAGTATCAAATGAAAGCATAGCATTCAAAATTTTTCCTGCCCAACCTGTCATTCAGCCTGATTCCCTCTGTGCTCTTCCCCTGTCATTCTAGGTTCTCAGTTTCCCAGGTAGGCCTTGGCTTTGGGGTGTCTGTAACACTCTTTCTGCCCTTCTCCCTTAGAACTCCTTCAGTGAGCCCAGCTCAAATGCAAGCTCTTCAAGGTGGCTTTCCTCAATCTCTCAGACAGAATGAACTCAGTTTGGCCTTTTTTCTCCCACTGTACTGTTCATGTCATATTTGTGACATTGTTTTCTTCATGCATGTCAATTTCCTTTAGAGAGAAGTCCATGAGCTGGGATGTAGCTTAATGGTAGAACATTTGTCTAGGATGCGTGGGGCCCTGGGTTTGAGCCCCAGCACAAAAAGAAAAAAAAGAGGACCACGTCCAGTCTTTGAGTCAGCATCTTTGATAGCTGTGGTGGGGCCTTGCACACAGCACATGCTCAATAGATGCTTGTTGAACAAGTGTTTTTGAACTATTGTGGATAGTAATGGAGGAAAATTTCTGAATGTTGTGCATCCGGCACACTCTTAACATGTGGGAAATCTGAATCCTAAAAGTTTAGTGAAGAAAACTTCAGAGAACAAATGTTTACCACAGTGTGGAGTTCTTCAGTTTCCAGGATCGGAGGTGGTATGTGTGTGTGGCTGATGTTTTTAGAACCAGGCAATGGCTCAGTCCCGTGGGAGCAGATTGCATGAGACAAGCACCCAGAATGGGGGAGGTGATGCCAGCCAATCTGTCAGATTTCATCATCTGCTGGTCCTGGGCTGGGAAGATTCTTAATATATGCCTCTTGTGCTTGTCTCTTGTGAAGAATTGCCTTCACATTCCATCTTCTGCAAGTTGCTTATACAACCCAGCATCTAAAAATAATATTTTAAGAAAGCATATTATTTATTTTGAATTTTGTAAATGAATCTTGGTGTATTTCTTTTTTAAAGCACAGATTCTGATCATTTCTGCTTTGTGATGAAATCTACAGGCACGGGGAAGAGGCAAATTTCTTTTATAGGTTACTTAGTCAAGCAAGAGCTACTTTTTTCTTTTAGTTTCATACCACTAAAATTGTAATTATATAACTATGAAAAAGAAGTTTGAGGAGCAGTCCATCTATGATTCAAGTATACAGGGGAGCTGTTATTGTGGACCAAAAGAAGGGACCAGTGATTTTGTTTTCTTGAATCTTGGAAACCCACTTGCTGGTGAGGTATGGGTGTTGGCAAATAAAATGAGTGGGTTTGTAGGTTGTTTATATATACTTGCATGATTGGAAGGAAGGGTGTGTGTGTGTGTAGTCCAGCAATTACAACAAAACCACACAAACTTAGAAAAATAATGGGAATTATTTTTATCATGAGCAAACTCATGAGTGTCTCCATCATGCTTAGACATATACACTGCCTTTCCGTGCCTTGTAAATGGCTCTCCTTTAACAAATAGATAATATTCAAAATTTTCTACTTATATAAGTTAATGATAGCTCTTTCCATCAAACCAAAACAAAGACCAGACATGTAAATATAATGTTTTAAGTGTGTCCCTAGAAATATATTTCATCTTCTGGTTTAACTGGGGAAAAAACTATTGGTAAATACTAATGAGTGAAAAGGAACTGTTCAGGAATTTTTGAGGCAGACTTTCTGATTTTGAGATAAAAAAGAAACTTTTTTCTGATGGGTATAAGCATTCACATATGGCTTTGTGTGAAAAAGAGACAGTTCTAAATGGGTAACTTGGCAGGAATGCTGGTGATAGATGGTTTTACAGGAAGTGGAGTGTGTGATGATAGAAAGTGCAAACACAGCCTTGACCACAGAAGTCTGGCCTCCTTGGGTTGAATACTGAGAAACGGCAGTGTGTGTTTCCTGATGCTGTTCTTCCAAAGATGAGGCAACAATGTCAGTAACAGAAATGCATCATTAGAACAACGAATCTCAAACTGAAAAAGAATGTGCAAGAATCCCTTTTGTGTCACGAACTGAGTCCAGGTTTCATATGAGTGATGGCTTAATTGCTGGAAGATGACCTTTTATTTTTTTTCCTTCCACTTAAAAGATTAAGCTTGATGTAGGGCAGAGTTGGAGAGCAAAGAATCAGTAAGTCAGCAGCATGGTCTGTTGAGCCATGAGAAAATAAAGGCTTATGCGCGCACAGAAACATCTCAGCCAGGCGCACACGAGTCTAGCCCTTACATGCCAAAGGCTCTGTCACCTCTTCCTTCTTCCCTCCCTGAGGTTTGATGCCAGGCACTGTGTCCCTTTTATGTTTTTATTGTTGAACTTCTCCTAACTTTATTTTTTTCTATAAGTAAAAAACTCCTGAAGGTTGACCTTGACCTCTGCCTTGCTAAATTTAAAGCTCGTTTTTCAGCTTTACCTTTCAGCAGGAGCTGAGGGAAGATCCTCGCTTTGTCCTTCAGCAACATTTTCCTGACTTAATTTCCAAGATTTCCCTCCTACCTCACTGGCTACATCTTCCCAGATACTTGCGGCTTCCTTCCCTTTCCACAGCACGTCCGGTGCGCAACCCTTACAGTGCTCCTGTTTCTGTACCTTACTTACTTTGGAAATCTCCTCTAGGCTCATGGATGGATGTCCAGCCCACACCCGTCCCCGAATTCCAGACCATCAATTTGTGTCTCTGAGATTTCCACCTTCATGTTTCTAAAGCTGAACTTGTGGTCATTTCCTCAATGGGCTTTTCTTATGTCCTTTTGCATCTTTGTTAGGGACAATTTCATTTTTCTAAGTGCTCAAACCCCATGGGAACGTCCCTGACTCCTCTCTTTCATTTTTCATATGGAATCCTTCATGTAATCCTGATATCTGGATCTTACAATCTCTTCTTTCTTCTACATTGCCATTTTAGTACGGCTCGCCAGCATCTCAACATGTATTATTACAATTGCCTTGAGCTAAGTCTCCAAGTTTCTACTCTTGTTCTGCATACAGGAAGAGTTTTCCCTTCTCCTCCTCCTCCATTGTACTGGGGTTGATCCCAGGGACTCACACATGCCAGGCAAACACCCCATTATTGAGCTACATCCTCAGTCCAAGATACTTGGCTCTTTAATACATCAGCCAGAGCAGGTCACTTCTCTGCTCCAAACTCTTGAGTCACTCCCTGTTTCTCTCATCATAAAGGCAAAACCAAGGGTGAAAAGATGACAGGGTCCACCCCCTCCCTCAGCCCCCACCTCCCTGACTCCCTCTCCTATTACTCTCCCTATCACTTATCTGCTCCAGATGCAGTGGCCTCTTTAACATTCCAAATGGGCTTCCTTTTAGGGCCTTACCACCTGGTGTTCTGGCTGCCTGGAATTTTCTTCCCCAGACATGTGTATAATTAATTCCCTTACACAAATCCTTTCTCCCATGTCACTTTCTTGGTGAGGGCACCTCAATGATCCTAATTAGCATTGCAATCCCCTCCTGCCCACTGCACTCCTGACTCCCCTCCTGTTCTGCTGTATTCTCCTGCAACACTTGTCATCTAGCAAGGCACTATATATTATGCTTATTTTAATGTGTTTAACAGGTTGTCAGCCTCTCTGCACTCGATTATAATCTTCATGGGAGCAGGGGCTTTCTTGTGTTTTAGATATCTGTACTTAGCATGGTATGAAGCACATAGTAAGCACTCAATCAATGTTTGATGAATGAATGAAAAAAGCTGTGTAGGCAGTGGGTGGCCTGCTGTCTTGCTCCTGGGAACTATGACTTTGTTCCATCAGGACCTCGCTTTCTGCAGTGTTTGTTGTGGGGGTAGGAGTGAGAGTGAAACTTCCTTTTGGGTGGTGTCTAGACAAGGGAAAAGAAGAGAAGGGCAAACCCTCTTGCCCTTGCAGGGACAAGGGGACTGGTTCCTACTTGTGTGACCAGGCCAGGCAATCGGAGGGCTTGGCCTGGCCTGATTTATTTTGTATTGTTATTATTTTTATTATTATTTTAATTTGTGGTCCTAGGGATCAAACTCAGGACCCCACAACTGCTAGGCAGTTGTGCTCTGTCCCTCGGCAGTCTACCTCCAGCCCTATGTTTTGGTATTTTGCTTAATGTTATATCATGAACAAATTTCTAATTTTTGAAATAGTTTTCGTAATCATTATTTTAGTGGCAGCATGCTTAACTACAGCCTTACTTACCCAGACTTGAAAGTGGCTGTGTGTAAGCATGGAGATTGTCATGGATTGCTTTTAAAGAACCTAAGGTAAAGTAACAGTGGAAGCTATGCTATTTAATTGTAAATCCTTTAAGAACAAAAGAAACTGACTTACCAGTTAGCTTTCTTTTGGTATCAAATTGCTTCCTAGGCTTTCTATCAGACAGAGTAAGAGATTCTAAGATATTTATCTTCTAAAATACAGCCAGTAACATAGTTGATTCATCTGAAAGAGCTCCTAGAAAACAGTCCTTATTATTACAGAGGAGAATGAAAAGGATGGTACTTCCCTTGAAAACATTGTCATACCCACTATCAATATTTCCAGCGTCTTTCTACATTCATAGACTAGAGGCCCAACTCCTTGGCCTACTTAGTATTCTTGCCCCATCTTGATTTGGCCCCAAATCATTTGTTATGGACTGAATTGTGTCCCCTCACCCCAATTCATATGTTGAAATCCCCAATATGACTGTATTTGAAAACAGGCCCTATAGGGAAGCAATTAATGTGAAGTGAGGTCACAAGGATGAGGCCCCAATCTGATAGGCCTGGTGTCCTTATAAGAAGAGGAAGAGAAAGAGACACCACCCTGTGTACACAGAGAAGGAGTCATGTAAGGACACAGCAAGAAGGTAGCTGTCTACAAGCCAGGAAGACAGGCCTCACCAAGATCCAACCCTGACAGCACCTTGATCTTGGACTCCAGCTTCCAGAATTGTGAGAAAATAAATGTCTGCTGTGTAAGCCACACAGGTATTACAGGAGTCCAAGCAGATGAATACATTGTATTTCCAGCTCTTTCTTTCCCTTCCTTCCTTCTTCCCTCCCTCCCTCCCTTCATTCTTTCTTCCTTTCTTTTCTTTTGTTGGTACTGGAGATCTCAAGGCCTTGTGCCTGTCAGGCAAGAACTTGCCACTTGAACCACTCCCCACCCCCAGCCCTTTTTGTTGTAGGTATCTTGTAAATAGGATATCACATTTATGCCCAGCTTGGTCTGGACAGGGATCCTTCTATTTATGCTTCCTGCATGGCTGGGATGACAGGCATGAACCATCATGCCCAGCCATTAGTTGAGATGGGGGTCTCCAGAAATTTTTGCCTGTGTTGTCTTGGAATCATGATGCTCCTTATCTCTGCCTCCTGAGTAGCTAGGATTACAGGAGTGATCCTAGATCACCATAAGGCCCATCTTCTGGCTTTCTTTTTTACTGCTGCTCTCCATGTTTTTCCTCCTGAACTTGTCTGTTTCTGTGTCTTTGCTCCTGAGTCCTCTTCGGATGGTTTTCCTCTCTGTCGTTGATGTTGAAATCTTGGGTTTTTTCCCCTTGGCTCTATTCAAATGTCATGTCTTCTGGGAAACCAGGATGGTTAATTTTGGGTGTCAACTTGACTGGATTGAGGGTTGCCTAGAGAATTGGTAATGAATGCAGTAAGTGTGTCTGTGCGGGAGTCTTCAGAGAAGATTGGCAGGTCAGCAACCTGCATGCAGAAGACCTGCCCAGGATGTGGGAGGTATCATCTTGTAGACTTAGGGTCTAGATGGAGGAAAGGGGTTGTTTGTTCCTTTGCCTACGTTCTTCTTTCCCAAGCAGGTATGTGTCTCTGCTGCTGTCACATATGGAGATCAGACCCCAGGTTCTTCAGGCTTTGAAGACAGACTCCCACCAGCGGCTTCCTTGGGGTTTTGGGCCTGTGGCCTTCGGGCAACATCATTGGCCTCCCTCTCATTCTGCAGTTTTGGCTTTTGGATAAAGAAGCCGCCAGTTTTTTGGCACTCCATCCTGCAGATGGCCTAGGATTTTTCAGCTTGTGCTCACGTGAGCATGGAATAAATCCCCTTGTGCGCGCGCGCACACACACACACACTCTATTGGGCCTACTTCTCTGACTGACACAGATGCTTTTTGTAGTGGGATGAATAGTGCCCCTCCAAAAGTTCACGGCTCCGGGAACCGCGTATTGTGACCTTATTTGGAAAGAGTCCTGTCTTCACGAGGACAGGAGAGGACACAGATGCAGGGATGATGTCCTTGTCAAGAAGAGGCAGTGTTGGAGTGATTCTGCCACAAGCCAAGGAATGCCAGGGGCCACCAGGAGCGGAGCAGGCAAGGATTCTACTCCAGAGTCTTTGTGGGGAGTGTGGTCCTATTGACACTGACTTCAGATTTCTGGCCTCTAGAATTATAATCTAAGACACTAAGTTTGTGGGAACTTGTTAGGGGAGTCCCAGGAAGCTAACAGATCTCCTATCCTCCCAGGAGACCCTGTGCCTCTCGCCTAGATGTTCCATGTACTTTCTAGGGTACTTATTTAAATTCATCCTGTCGAAATCAATGTGAGTCAATGCCCTGTATAGCTGTCCTTATCTCAACCAGCAAAACCCTTGTTCCTTCCTATTATTGCTTATACTCTCTCTACAACAAAATTAGAAATAAGGGCAAAATAGTTTCTGCTGGGTATTGAGGGGGTGGGGGGGAGAGGGAGGGGGCGGAGTGGGTGGTAAGGGAGGGGGTGGGGCAGGGGGGAGAAATGACCCAAGCCTTGTATGCACATATGAATAATAAAAGAAAAAAAAATTCATCCTGTCGTTTCATTAAGATGGTGACTTCTGGGAGGGAGGATCTTTGAGCCAGGAGAGTTCTCACCACAGAGCCTTGGATAGGACAATGTTTGTGGTCCTTGAACATGTCTTACATGGGCAGCAGTCAGTGCTGGATCTAATGTCCTAAAGGAAATAATATTAACTTCTGCCTAGGCCAAAAATGCTGGAGCCATGTCATGTCCGTGTGGCACTTCTGCGTTAATTCATGTGGAAGTATGTAGTAGAGAATGAGAATTTCCTTCATAATCAGTTTGGTGACTATTTGTTGAGATTTTATGAGGAACACTATTATATAGTAGAAAGGGCACCGATCGAGGGTTTGAAATTCTGGGGCTAAGGTTCGAGTTCTGATCCTGCTTAGTACTGGCTTTGCTGCCTTGAGCAAGCCAGCCTCCAAGGCTCGTGGTCACCATTAGCAAAATGAGGTAAAACTGCCATGTGCGGCCTGCGTCCTGAACTGGCTATGGAACTTCTGTGAGATGGCTAGGTAATGAGGGAGGCCTCTGGAAGGTGTGTGGCCTCTAACAGTATGAGCTTGGTGGATCATTATCCAGGGTACCTTGTGGAGTTACAGCCATACTCACAGAGCTGTCACACAGTTTTCTGTTACTATACCAAATACCTGAGATAATCAATTTATAAAAAGAGAAGGTTTATTTTGGCTCCCAGTTTTCGAGGTTTCAATAAATGCTTGCGTGGCTTCATTACTTTGGGCCTGTAGCAAGGCAGTGCATAGTGGTAGCAGGTTGTGACCTATTCACTTACCTCATGGCTAGGATTTTTTTGGTAGGACTGGGGTTTGTACTCAGGGCTTCATACTTGCAAAGCAGGTGCTTTGCAGCTTGAGCCACATCTCTAAGTCCATTTTGCTCTGGTTATTTTGGCCAAAGGCTAACTATTTGCCAAAGTTGGTCTCCAACCTCTATCCTTCTGATCTCAGTCTCCCAAGTGGCTAGGATTATAGGCAGTGCCTGACTAGGATGCATTTTTGCATTTTTATTTTTTTACAGTCTTGAGGATCAAACTCAGGACCTTGCATGTACTAGGCTAACACTGACCCTGAGTGACATCTCTGGCCACCATGGCTAGGATGTGAAAAAAAAAAAGAAAGAGGAAGGCCTAGGGTTCTACTATTCCTTTCAGGGGCATACTCTACTGACTGGAAGACCACCCACTAGGCCTCACCGTTTAAAGGTTCCACCACCCCCCAGTAGCACCGAGCTGGGACCACATGGGCCTTTGGGGACATTCTATTTCCAAACTACAGCAAAGCCATAGGATTTACTCCTATGGCTCGGGTATCATATAGTACGTTCCCCAATTTCACAGGAAAAAGCTAAGGCCAAAAGAAATGATAACTCACATGTGTAGCTTGAATCAGGTAGAGCCACACTGGGAGCCTACGTCTCTCCTCACCAAGCTGTAACACTACATGCAATAAGCAGGAAACTAGCAAAATTTCTGCCTTTGCAGAGGTCAACAAAACTGAGAGTGCCTGATAGAGCAGATGGTTAGAAGAAGTGCTGGACAACTCACACAATCACAGTAAGAATGTTATAAATGATGTGCAAGCCACGTGATTCTTTGCAGTTCATTTTGAACAATGTGATAGAAGTTTACCAGACTGGTAAGGGCACAATTTACAATGGTATTTATTCAGGGCTTGAGTTAGAGGGTAATAGTGTACTCTAGATTATTTGCCGGGACATGGGTTTTTCTGGCAAGTGGATTAGGCAGAAGACATAGCAGTTCACTATGGCTGAAGGGAACAATTGTGTCCATGATGTAATGTAGAGATGGACAGCCTTGCTATTGGGCCTGAAACTATTAAAATGTCCATTCTGGTCATCTCAGCTGCTTCCTAAGGAAGGAGAATAAAAACCTGTTATAAGGCACTGTAGACGTGAGTGTCCAGGTAAC
The DNA here is from genome assembly GCF_047511655.1 of Castor canadensis. Taxonomy (NCBI): domain Eukaryota; kingdom Metazoa; phylum Chordata; class Mammalia; order Rodentia; family Castoridae; genus Castor; species Castor canadensis. The sequence goes on from NC_133388.1 coordinate 137,226,722, forward strand.
TTTAAAATGCCCTTTATCATGAACAAGATCACATGGTTGGTTGCATGAAAGAGTGCTCTTTATAAACGAAATAAACATGAATAAAGATCTGATGATAACATTTCCAGATGGGAGCTTGTTTTATTTTCTGGTAAGGAAGGAACACTTTGTAGAAAGGTTCTGTGATTGTGACAAGGAGTGTGTTCTCAAGTTAAGGCTATGCTTTGTTGGATGTTTGTAGAGCTACATCTTTAAATGACTTAATGGGACATTTTCAAGCAACTCAGCACTTGGCAGGTTTCATTTTGATGAGCAGGAGCAGGTGGGTGGCTCAGGCTTCTCAACCTTGGAGAGATGACCCCAAATGACTTTGTGTTTTCCTAATAGCTGCAAGATGAAATAAGGGTTAGTTAAGGAGCTTGGGAAAGGTACAGTTGTTCAGGTGTAGGGCAGAGGAAGATGTGGCTGATAAAGAGAATGAGGAAAATGCTACAAAAGTCAGATGTCATGGAGAGCTGGGAAGGAGGCAGGCAAGGAATATCTGGAGTTTGGTGGCAGTCAGGACAAAGGAACTAAACCAAACAGTCAATGGCACTCACGCAAGCATGCACACTTTTGTGAGTTCTGGGTGAGAATCTCTTTTCTGTTTTCTGATGGGAGAACTGCCATGCCAAGAGTGTAGGCTTGTGACTTTTCCGAGCTTTGAGAGGTTTTAAATACTTTGAAAAAAAGACAATAGGTAACACTTCTGAAATTGTTTCTGATAGTACCATTTTGATGCCATCTTTCACTTTTTCTGTGGATTCTGTTTTCTTCATTACTGCCCCTCCCTCTTCTGCTTCCTCTAATCTCTGTCCCTGCCAGTCTGGGTAAAGTTTCCGGCACCTGACTTGTATGCCAGGAAAAAGACAACTGCTGGTGACAGAGAAAGCTTTTCCTGCTTGCTTGGCTGCCTGGGGATCCTCCACTAGGCTGCTGTGGGCTGCACACGTGGTTCCTATGTTCTGGAGAAGGAGAACGCTCGCCTCGCGTCCACCTTTTTAGAACGTGGGCAGGTTCGAGGTCTCATGAAAGGCTTTGAGGTTTTTGAAGTCTGTGGTCTGCCTGTCTTCTTTGGTAGGTTGATCACTTTCTTACTTCTTAACACTTTGTACTCCAGAGAATATGACAGTGGGACAGATCCCTCTCTGATGCATGGCTTCTCATGGATTGTAATGAAGGAACTTAGGTGATGGCTGCCATCAGTGAATCTGGGAGAATCCATAACGTTGGATTGGAGTAGGATTAGAGTGAGATATTTGACTCTGGTTCCGTTTGTTTGGAATAAAAATTCTATCAGATTTTCTCATGATCAAATATCTCACTGGATTCATAAAAGATTTGCAAACTAGAATAAAGATATACCCATGAACATACGTCCATACCCACATTTGTTTTAAAAAATGACTTCAATTCAGCATGTGCTGTTCTTTCTTCTTTCACATCACCTTCCCCCATGGCTACTGTCTAGCTGATGAAATGCAAAATAAACAGTACAGTTATTCCCCTCTTATCCACAGGAAATACATTCCAAGACCTCCAGTACATGCCTGGAACTTTAAATAGTATGGAACCTTATAGATCCTGTTTTTTTTTTTCTTCTTCCGTAATCTACTTGTGATAAAAATTCCCTTTTCACTTAAAGGAACACTTTATGGCTGCTCTCAGGCATATCAAAGTTGCTGGCATCACTGCTTTTCCCTTTTGGGCCATTCTGAAGTGAAATTAGGTTCCTTGAACTCAAGCACCGTGGTACTGCAATAGTTGAGTTGTTAATCAAGATGGCTGTCAGGTGACTGACAGGTGGGTGGCTTATACAGTGAGGATGTGCTAGTTAGAATGGCATGTGATTTAAAATTTATGAAATTTTTTCTGCTTACTATTTTTGAACCAGTATTGACTGCAGGCACTGAAAGTGTGGAAAGTCAAACCAAAGATCAGGGGTACTCCTTTATTATTTACATAACATGAACTCTCAGAAGGCATAGGTGATGATTTAAAAGTTGTTATATCAGGTCTTTCAACCTTGAATTCCACTTTTATTTCCTTTCTCTCTCTCTGAACATACACATGCATATGCACATATAAATATCATATAAAATATTTTTTAAAAACTTTTCTAAATCTTTTGATTAAGGTGGTGTTTACTGGGATTCTCCACAGTAAAGTTACCATTTTTCTCTTTGCAATTAGTAAAATAATTTGTGAGAGAGGCTTTATGATAGCATAAATATCCTGTTTGCCATCAAAGTTTCATCTCCTTGTCAACGTCCACTGATAATTCCTAACTCCATTATGCCAAGTAATTCATGAACAAATCATATGTGGGGGGGTCCTCAAAAACTAAAAATAGATCTACTTTATGATGTCATCGTACCACTCTTGGGCATATGTACAGGGGAATGTAAATCAATATACAAGAGCAATACCTGCATTCCCATGTTTATTGCAGCTCTGGTCACAATTCTGTGGAATTAGCCAAGGTGCCCAACAACCGATGAATGTAGTGTGAATATGTATATTCCATGGGATCTTACTCAGCCATAAAGTGAAATTATGTCATTTGCAGGAAAATGGATGGAACTGGAGATCATCAGGCTGAGTTAAATAAGTCAACTCAGAAGGCCAAATATTGCATGTTCCTGCTTATTTCTGGAACCTAGTTGTAAAATGATGATGGTGATGATGATAATGGGACATAAATGTGGAAGAGAGATGGTCTGGGGGGTAGGTTCTGAAGGGGGGGGAAGGGAAAAGGAAAAGACACTGAGGGGGAGGAGAATTTAAGTATACTACTGTAGATTTTGGAAGATAGTATAATGAAACCCACTAAATATTATTTTAAAAAGGAGTGGGAGAAGGGGAAAAGGATATGAGAACATAGTAGAGAGGGTGACCTGTTCAAAGTACACAGTATGGGATCACCACAATGAAACTCCCTTCTATTATTAATGTATGCTGATTAAAAAATATAATAAAAGTAAAAGAGAAAATTAAAAACCATGTTTTTATAAAAATAATCCCCCCCAATTCTAGTCTGGAATGTATTTTGTAGGTGATACAATGTACCTGCACTTAGCCTCAACTGTGCTCTGAAGGAGAGTAATTTATAGTGAGCAGCAATATGTATCTCTGCATAGTAGAGCCTTGGTACTTCCACAGCACAGCACATGCTGGGAGCCAGATGCACGCATATAAGTAAGAAACAGTGACAGCTATCAGTGAGGCTCAGAAACTGGTACCCCAGAGACTGGCTTTTTGGCCTGCTGAGAGGCCTCAGGGGCACCCCAGAATCCAGGCCCCTCTGACCTTCCATAGCTTCTCCTCCTCCCAATATAGAGAGAGGCTGTCTGCAAAGTTCCCTTTTTTGCCTTACTGGATCTGCCAAAAGAGGAACACAATTGAAATTTCATTTCATTAACCATGGAAAACTAAATTCATTGCAGGAAGAAACTGAAGTCTGTCAACAAACCTGCAAGCATACCTGGACAGATTTCTGTCACACACCATTGTCTTCTATTCCATTCATCTGTTATGTAGGCCAAATAGACTTTGTCCCCAGCCATCGTACATTCTCTAAGCCCATTGAGTGCTCCTGAAAATCATTTGCTATCCTCCTAAAAATTGCCTCCACCTCTGCCCCAATGACGAGGGTATTTAAGCTCAATGATGTGACCTTCCTTTAATCTCATGCTTTATGCAAACTTCCATGTTGGGATTTTTTTTTTCTGGAGCATAACAAATTTTGTATCTTTTCTCCTACTCAATCTGCCTATTGTTGGTTTATTCCAGTGAAAACCTTTCCTTTGTCCCTGCACTGCACAAGCAGAGGTGATTCACTGATGTTCTAGATCTACGATGCTCTAGGTCACTGATGTTGGGAATGTGATTTGTTTTTGTTTATTTTTTTTTTTGTTGTTGATGCTGCGGTTTGAACTCAGGGTCTTGCACTTGTTAAGGCAAGTGCTGGATCACCTGAGCCATGGCCTCAGCCCTTTTGCTTTAGTTATTTTTTCATTACTTAGATAATACTTTATTAGTTTCTATAATCAAACACACATAGATGAAACCTTATGCACTGAATACAGTGCATTACCCCTGTATACTTTAGTTATTTTTTGAATAGGGTCTCACATTTTTGCCCCAGCTGGCCCGGACTTCAATCCTATAGCTGGGATGACAGGAGCATACTGCCAGGCACGGCTCATTGACTGAGATAGGGTCTTGTTAACTTTGGCCAGGATGGCCTGGAACCTTGATCGTCTTGAGCTCCATCTTCTGCGTAGCTGAGAGTAATGTGATTCTGAAACCAATGAAGCACTCGTGGTAAAGTTTGGAACAAAGTAGTATGAAATGTTCTCAGCTCAGTGTTCTCTCAGTTTGCTCCATGTTGGTGATTCTGAAAAATCTGGCATATATTAAAATAGTACAAGAAACATTTGAGTTGAAATCAAAGACATATACATAAAATGTAGATAACTACAAATAGTTTTTTAATATATATGAATGGCAGGCAGGACATTTGACAAACTCTAGAGGGTGTAGATTTCTTTTGGTGTACAACCAAGTGTACTTAGCATCCTCCAGTCATCCACACAAGGGAACAATCCCTACAAAGATCCTAAAAGTCCCCAGAGGTAGAAACATTGGTTGAAATCACCATCCTAAGCTTTCCCATGTCCATCCCTGCTACCCCGCCCTGCCCCAACAACACAAACAGCTACACACTTGTACTGATTTTCTCTTAGAGTTCCTAAATAACTTTCTAGTTCTTCACCTGTTTTCTTTATACCTTTCTTTTTTTTTTTTTTATGGCACTGGGGTTTGAACTCAGGGCCTCATGCTAGCTAGGCAGGCACATTTTCTGCTTGAGCCACTCTGCTAACCCTTTTTTTGTGATTTTTTTTTTTTAGATAAGGTCTCATTAACTATTTCCTGGGGCTGGCTTTGAACCCCTATCCTCTTGATTTCTGCCTCCTGAATAGCTAGGATTACAGGCATGAGCCACCGGCCCAGCATTTTATACCTTTCTATCTTATAGGTCATGGGTACACAGGCTTTTCTATTTCCACTGTTGCATAAGGTGCTGACTGAGGTTTAGGAGTGTGGGCTAGTAAAATTCTCCATCCCACATATAATTCTTTGGCATATTTTGAGTAAGTTATTTGGAGAAACTGCAGTCCTTGTCAGAGACAAGAATGGCTCTCAGAGTCTGCCCTTTTGTAAAATAAATTTACATGTATAAAGGAAACTTATTAGTGAAGTAAACAGCCAGTAGATCTGAACAGGCTCTTCTATCCCTTTCTGCCTAGGGAAGATTTTTTTCCCAGGAAGAAAAGATTGGAGTCTGGTACCTGACTGAGAGTGGACCACAGGTGGTTGTTACCTAGGAGATCTCATTTGTGCAACAAGACAAATTTCCATAGCCTGACACCATTCCCATTCTCTCCTCCCCCCACCTGAAGCCCAAGGCCCTATCCCTTTGTTCAGCTCCATATAAATGTCAAATGTCCCCAAATATACATCTTGAGTATCCTCTGTGTGTAGGGCTCCCATGTTTCTGCATGTTAATAAACGTATGACTTTCTTCCCTGCTAATTTATTTGTTGTCAATTTGTTTCATACACTAAATTTATTGAAACTTTAGGGAAAAGAGTTAAAAAAATTTTTTTGAGACAGGCTCTCATTATGAAGCCCAAGGTGACCTCAAACTCTTGATCTTCCTGTCTCAGCCTCACCAGTGCTGGGATTACAAGTGTGATTAATCTACCATGCCTAGTGAAAAGAGTAAATGTAAACTTCCCTACAGGAGAACATTTAAATGGTGTGATTGACCACACTTACCACTTCAAGGGGATGATTTTAAAGATTAATACCCTTTCATTTAAGACTAGGAAGATGATGGACATTTCCTAGGGTTGAAACCAAGGTTCCAAACCTTTCACATCCTTCCCCCCTCACGTTTTGTAGATGTCTCTAACTTCATTATTGAAGTGTTCTCATTATCATTAGTGTTCTTGAATTTAGATCAGAATCTAGAACAGAAATGTGACCAGACAGCAGCAAAGTCAGGATGGGCAAAGCTGTCATGATACATTGAACCAGAAAGCATTATTAACAGGTGCTTCAGTGACCAGCAGTCCAATTGTGGAGAACTAGCCTATTGCCAGTGTAAGTAAGAATTGCCAATGTCAGTAACCTAGAATGTTTTTGCTGGGCACACTGGTATGCACCCGTATTTCTAGCTACTCTGGGGGCTGAGTCAGGAGGATCTCTTGAGCCCAGGAGTTTAAGGACAGTTGAGCAACAGAGTGAGACGTTATCTCAAAAGACCAAAAACTGACAATAACAACAACAAACCCCAAATGACTGTTCTGACAAACAGCCTGATTTATTAATCTGTTATAAACAATAAGAAAGTGACCCAGTCAAAAGGATCTTAAGTAAAGAGAATTGTTGACTGAGTTTGGACTCAGATATAGTGACCCAAACATGCCAGATCTCGATTTGTTGTCTTTGAAGTGTTTCTTGAGTGGATTCCTCTCTGTCTCTTCATCTTTCTCTTTCCTTTCTAAGGTTTCCCATCATTTTGCCTCCTTTCATGCTTTTATGACCCTACTTTTCAGTCATGAGGTGTCTTGACTTCTGAGCTGAACAGCTGACTTCATTCCACAAATGCTTAAAATTACCTTACAGATTTCCATAGATGAGGAGTAGAGATAAACATAAGTGCCAACCAAGCAAAGATGGGATAAATTAAGTCTATGACTTTTTTGTTCTTTCTAATCGTATCAGGAGACCCTCCTGAATTGAGACTCTCTCTGGATTGTTCTTGGTTCTTTGACCTGGATCAGTTGCTGCTCTGGCTTGTGGTAGCATGACAAATTGGCACAAGAGGACAGCAGTGAGTTGATTGTTTTGGCTGAATTTCCTTGGCATTTCATTCACAACAGGAGTGAGGCAGAATGAGAAGAAAAGTGGAACATGTAACTCCTCATTGTCCCTTTGCTGTAGCATTCGTCCATTCAGTGCATGCTTACAGAAATCCCTTTCTGCTTCCTAGCAGGAGACCCTGAGAAAGAGTGACTGGGTTCCCATGGCTACCACAAAGGAGTCAGGATGAGAGGTTAGACAACCTGGGTTCCCCTTCAGGTGCCACCTCTTACCAGCTAACATGTCTGGACCTCTGACTCCTCACAAATACCAGTTTTGTCTTCAGTGCAGAGACTGTGAGGGCTTAGTGAAAGCAGGTTGAGTGAAACAAAAAACCCTTCCAAGTTTAAGTCTAAAAAATGTTTATACCAGCACAAATCTTTTTTTTGAGACCTCATAGAGGAGCATTAAGTTTCAGAAGTTAGGAGTTTAAATCTGAAAGCCATCCAGATAGTACATCTGCTCTATACTTCCCAGGGCAGCTGAAGACTGCATGTGACAGAACAAACCCTTTTTGTTTGTTTGTTTCTCTTTTAAAAATTAACATATTAAATAATTATTAATCATTGTTATAATCATAAAATATTAAATAAATGAATATTAATTAATATATTAATTGTACAAGGGTTTTTATTGTGATATTTAATACATGCTCTCCCTCTACTTTATTCTTTCTTATCTTCTCTTCACCCTCTGTTAAATATTTTTTAACAGCTTTCATTATCCTATTGAGAGTCAACTCTCAAATGAGAACGGAGTGGGGCGCAGCACCAGCCAGCTGTCCCATTGTCTCTTCAACCTAAAAATGTCAACACTGAACTCATCACATCTTGACCTTGGCTTTAAGCCACCACTTGCCCTTCGTGGCCCTCTCTGGACCTAATACACAGGCTTTTGAAGTTAGTAGAATGGAAGGTAACCCTGGCCTCCCACAGTGTGGTCCTTGGCTGTACTGTCAGGGACAGACATTGGCCCAGAGCGCATGTGGCCCTGGTTCTTGTGATTCTCTCCTTCTGTGCGTATCTAGTTATCAAGTCTGACAAGAATGGAGACTACCAAGAGCAGGCTTTCACTTAAATAATTCAGAGTATTGTTGAACAAAATTCAATGGCAAACAATAAAATTACAGAACTGGATTTGGGATTAATTGATCCAGGTTCTAATTTGGGCTTTTATCTTTTTTGAGGCTTTGGAAAAGTTACTCCACCTGTTTGTACCTCAGTTTCTTAATCTGAAAAAGAGCTATTAACAGCTGCCCCGATCATGTTATGGGGCTACTAGGAGAGCCAGGGAAGGGTGTTTTTGTTTGTCATCATCTGGCGTGTTTCCTGTGCTACAGTGAACACAAGCAGGTTTGGGTTGTTTTGTTGCTAAAGAAAGGCAGTTGGAAGAAAACTAGAATTTACTGAGTATTTGCTATGAGCTTGACTTCATGATACATATTAATGATATTAGATCTTCCTCACAAAATCCTGTGAGGTGGAAATTATTATTTCCATTTTTCTCAGAGAGTTTAGGTAACTTGCTCAAGACAATACAGTGCCAGGTTCCCTTTCTGGAATTCAAATCCAGGTCACCCTGAACTCTGGCTCTCCGAATAACACCTGCTGTCTCAATAGTAGAACAAATGTCTGTTTTGACTCTAGGGAGCATGTTAGTGATTAATCTGTTTGGATATACAGAGAGAAGAAAAAAAGTAAACCAAAAAATCTTTATATCTCTTGTTTTTATCCAAACAGAACTTCTGTAGTTGAGAAAGCAAAGGTCAGGCTAAAGGCACACATCAGAGAGATTATAAACTGAAGATGCTTCAGACACCACACCTAAGTGAATATTTAATCAGGAGTATTAGGAGAAGGATGGCAACTGACCTGACTGCCACGAGATTCCACAGGGAAAGTAAATATCTATCCTGATAGCCTGAAACCAAAGCACACGCCATTGGCAAGTGGCGAAGGCTGAACCCCAAATCTGGCTGCGTCAGGCTGCTGGGAAGCATTTCATGTCTTCCTCTCTGGCCAGAGCCAAAACTCTCTAGATTTCAATAAAAACTATTAACAGGAAATAAAGAAAACTCAGAAAGGCATGTGTTAAGTGGAAGTCCAGATGCAAACCTCTAAGTGTTTTGTTTCTAGGGATCTATGAAAAGGCTGAAGAATGGGGGTATTCTAGATCTGCTTACTACATGGACAATTTATTACAGTCACATTTGAAAAAATGGTTCCTGGATTTTAGGAAGATAAAAAATGGTATAGCCATTTGGTATGACTTGTTATAAAACTTAGCTAGTGCTTTTTAAAAATAGTTCTAAACCAAATTAGTTCTGGGCACTGGCCGGAGCTTAGTGTGTTTTCAGATAGACTTGTTTGCTGTCAGAAAAAAAACAAAAACCACACAAACAAAAAACCCCACCCAGTTCAACCAAAACTTCCATCCACATGGTTTATTCTAAAGCTTGATACTCCTAATACTTTTCCAAGCCAATTCTCTTTGATCAAATCATTTAAGTAAGGAAAAATGGTATTTGACATCTTGAAAGACTAGGGTAAATTATTGGCTTTAGATAGACTCTCTGAAAGAATTGGGAGAAGAAGAAAGGTAGGACATAAGTAATGTGATATACTAATTACGTTGTAAGGATTTTTCCAATTCCTCATGTGAATTCCTTCCAACACTGGTATTATAATTTGACTTGAATTTGAAGATTTATGGTTTTTTTAGAAAGGCCCTTAAGTTCTCCCTGATGTCATCCTGTTTATATGAGATGTGCATTGATAGCTGTTTCAAGTGGTTTGGACATTTTGTTCATTTATGTGACAGAAGAAATACAGATGATTAATTGAACAATGTTAACAATGACAACCACAAAAAAAGCAGAACTCATGCTATGGAGACTTTTTCTTTTGCAATATCGAACACTCAACAGAAGATGCTAAGAATTGGATCAACATTGAAAAATGAAAAACCCATTCTTCAGTGCTCTGTGAGCATTTTGGATTTTACATATCTCACTTAAATTTTGATTGGAACTGTTTCTCTGACTCCAATTGGTAATCCTGTCTGCTTAATTCTGCATATGTTTTATATAGTAAAATGGCTTAGAGAAGCCTGTCTTACCACCACCAGTACATGTATCATTGGGTAAGATACAACTGACTCACCAGTGATTCACCCACCTTCCTGAATAATTTTGAATAATTTAACTTTCTAACCACTGCAAGTTCTTGAAATCAAATTGATGTCTTAGAAGTCTTGATGAGAGTAAGTGTAATAGTAACAACAAGGACAATAATGACCACTATGGCTACCACTTATTAAATGCCCAGTACTGAAACAGATACTTCATGTGCAGTTTTGATATGCCGGATAACAGCCCCCAAAATAGTTATTATTAGCTTCATTTTATAAACAGGGAGCCAGGATCTTAGAGTCTGCACAGCTAAAAGATAACGTTGGAATTTGAATTCAAGTCAGCTGGACTCAAAGCAATGTTCTTTCCATTATGCAGGGGGAAAAAACAAAGATTGAATAGCCAAGGAAGGTAAAAGGAGACGTTTTCTCCAGGAAATAACCCATAGAATGGCAAACACTCAGCTCCCCCTTGGAAGGTTCTGAAACATGAGACATAAATGCGATGCAGAAAAACTCTCATGAACTTGAAATAAACAGATGCAGGTCAAAACTTGCAGAAGTGCTCTCCACACTCTTCTAAACAGGTGTGGTTTAAATCAACCCAGTGTAGCAGAGTAACAAAAGCTACCTTATTTGTTTGCCAAAAGGAATGGTCAGATATAGCCATTTTTAGTGTGTGAGTTTTCTATTGAGTAATCCGCTTTTGCCATGGAAATCTTAAAATAACCTCTTCTTTATGAAAGTAAAGACTCACTAATTCTCCTTTCACTAAATCCCAAACCCTATAATTTTTACTAAGTACCTGAGAGTCTCACAAGTGCTACTACCACAGTATTTTAGTCTATCACAAAGAATTTGTTTAAATTGTAGTAGAAAAATAAGATTTAGGATTATCAAATAAAATATTTGGTTAGACTTACCAAATAAAGTATTTGGGTGGAGTTATTTTTTGATATGTCTTATCGACAGCAGTTTTTAGTTAAGCTTTGGAATTATTTATCTGCACTATTTTTTAAAGGTTATCAGATGGGAATGAAGCATAGCCTTACTATTTATGTAGTTAATTGTTTATCTTGGGCTGGTGGAGTGCCTGCCTAGTAAGCGCAAGGCCCTGAGTTCAATCTCCAGTATCACCACCAAAAAAAATTGTTTATCTTCTAAAACAGGATCATGCATCACTTAATGATGCAGATATACTCAGAGACATGTGTTAAGTGATTTTGTCATTGTGCAAATATCATGGAGTGTACTTGTACAAAATAAGATGGCTACAACATCACTAGGTGATAAAATTTTAAGGGACCACTGTCAAGTATGCAGTCTGTCATTGACCAAAATATCGTTATGCAGAACATTATTTACATATTGGTTTTGCAATCTGAAAAAATATTTTCTGGCTTTGGATTTTTTTTTCTTTTTTTTTAACAGAGAGGACACAAGCTTTGTGCAAGTCTTTGTCTATATACTTGTGACCAAATCAGATCACTTGAAAACTTTGGTCAGCTTCATTTATCACCAGTTATTTATACAGCAGAGTCATGGTTAAGAATTTGGAAGCGTCTCCCATGGCGGCTTGTATAGACCACATTAGTCCTGAGCTAACTGGCCCAAGGTTGCAAATATTCCTAATATGATTTGTCTGAGGTTTGGCTAAAAATTCCCTGTTTCATTCTTATGGTAGATTAAAATTATAAGGATGATATAAGTAAATAACTGAATAGCAATTCCAATTCATTTATCTCATGACAGATGTCATCATGAGATCCTTTTTAGCTGAATTTCATTATTGTCCTCAAACTGATAAACCTCTTTTAACTGCTTACTGCCTAAGCAGTTAGGGTATAGCTTTTTCTTATGTAAGACCAGTTCCTGTAGGCTGGAGGCATGGCTCAAGTGTTACAGGATCTGCCTAGCAAGGGTAAGGCTCTGAGTTCAAGCCCTGGTACCCCCCGAAAAAAAATTCATCTCTTAGAATATACTGTTGCTTTGTTCATATTACCAAAAGTCACCTGCTAATTGGACCGATTACAAAAAGGTACCCCTTGCTCTGGTCCTTGAAGTATTAGTGAGACTTTACATCACTGTGATAGATACCTGACACAAACAATTTAAAGGGAGGAAAAATTTTTTTTGGTGCACAGTTTCAAAGGTTACAGTCCTTGTCAGCTGTTTCTGGGCCTCTGTTGAGGCAGAACATCACAGTAGACGGGCATGGTGGAGCTTAGCTGCTAATCTTATGATAGTTGGGAAGAAGGGGGTGAGGGGAGAGGGAAGGAAAGGGGGAGAGGGAAGGAAAGGGGGAGAGGGAAGGAAAGGGGGAGAGGGAAGGAAAGGGGGAGAGGGAAGGAAAGGGGGAGAGGGAAGAAGAGGAGGAGGGGGAGGCGGGGGGAAGTCTGTCCATATTCAGGGCTGGTCTTCCCTCCTTAGTTGCTTTCCCACATGTCAGTCATCTCTGTAAATGTCCTCACAGACACACCCAGAAGTGTGATTTGCTAATCCCTAGATGTCTTTCAATCTAGTCGATAGTCAAGATGAGCTATCACACCCAATTAAGGCAGCTCTGTGCCCTCTCTGAGCAGACTGAATCTCAGCCTACTGCTCTTTCATTAATGCGTATGGTGGCCTGTTCTCATGCTACTTACAGTGTATCCCTTATTACGGGTATTGATGGTCATTCATTCATTCACTTAACGAGTGTTTAGCGGGTATCTGTTAACTACCAGGCCCTCATTACACTCGAGTGTATGAAACAGTAAGGAGCAGACCCTGCCCTTAGGAAACTCATGATTAGTGGGGGAAAAGGATGCTCTGTCATTGGCAGTAGGCAGGTGACATGACCATAGGACAAATGGTAGAGAATGTAATAACTGGGCTTGGGTAGAGCAGTTCCCTGGTCAGAGGTAACTATCTTGCTTGGATATAGGTAAGGACTGGGGACTCTGCAGAGAGGATGGTGGGTGGAAGAAGTAAGCATTCCATCTGCCCTCTGACCCTCTGGCTGCTCAAACATGTTCTTCATTATTTGAAGCCAGCCAGAGTCCAGGACACCAGGAAGCTCATTAATAGAAGGTCAGCCTTTTGGGAGCAGAGGACAGGGGTGGAGGATTGGACAGTGAATGTGAATATATTCAGCAGAGTCCATTACCCTTGCTTTTCTATATCCATTTTTTACCTTTTACTCAGCTAGATTTGTATCTTAATTCAGGGAACACACAAAGTCCTCTCAGTTATCCTATTATTGATAATGATGTCATCAATCTGGTCACACTAAGCTGAAACCTAAAATGTTGATAGCTGCCAGTGTTCTTCATATAAAGTAGTGATGGTGTGAGGGAGAAAGGGGAAATAGATAACTAGTTAATATAAATGTAGACACTGTAATTTCTATTTGATATATCTTCGTGAGACTTAATTGATAATCATAATTGCTTTTGTTTAGCAGCCATTTCTCTCACCCTCTGCTAATGTCTCACCTGGTGTTATGGACTCAGAGTTTTGTTTCCCCACTAGATTTATATGTTGAATTCCCATCCCCATCCCAGAATCCTGTCCCATGCTAGTATTAGGAGGCAGGGTCTTTGGGAAGTAATTAAGATTAGATAAAGTCTTAAGGTGGTGTCTTTCCAAATGATATTGGTCTTGTTATAAGAGTGATGAAAAGGACTGCTGCAGCTTCCTGATTTCTGCTATGTGAGGCTCCAACTCTAAGTCAGCAGTCTGCTCAGAAGAGGGATCACTAGAACTCTACCATGCTGACACTCTGATCTCAGACTTCCAGCCTCCAGAGATGTGAGAAATACATTTCTGTTTATAAGGCACCAAGTTGATAGTATTCTGTTCTAGCAACTTGAACTAAGACACCTGGCTAGAGTGCTTTTCCTGGTAAAGTGACCCAAGCATTCATTCCTGAGACCTTGAGTCCTTGGATGTTTTGTTCTACTTGAGTCATTGTAGTGTTCCATTGTCCACGACTGTTGGGCAAGAGAGTACTAAAAGATGTCCAAGTGAATCTCTGCCTTTTAGACATAGTCTGTCATGCTCTCAATGTGTAGCAGCAACCCAATTTCCTCCTGGTAATTGAGATCAATCACCCTGGGCAATAGAGTGACCTTCTTCCTCTGTCTGTTAATTCACAGGCATGAGAATTTCAAAAAAGGCCAAAGGACAGTCTCAGAATTCATCAAAACAGTGACAGTGTTTTCTGGTAGAAGGGTGCTGCCTTTGGGCATCAGGATATCCAGACTTATTGAGTTCAAAGCCATGTTGACAGTATGCAAGATTTCTTTCAGTTGTGAAGACAAGAAGGAAAATTCTCTAGATAGAATAGTGAGAAGGAATGTTTCTCCCTCCCCCCTGTTTCTTGGAGCCATGCATTCTGGCTTTAGAGGAGATAGGACCACATGATAATATTGGTTTCAGACATATGCTATGTCCTGTAGCACAGCACCCCAACCTTACCACATGTGGTCTCCCAGCAGTGTCTGTCACTTAGCAGGCCTTTCTGACTTTTTATCAAGCCCACTATTTTTTATTTTTTTTTTCATTTTTCTTTTATTATTCATATGTGCATACAAGGCTTGGTTCATTTCTCCCCCCTGCCCCCACCCCCTCCCTTACCACCCACTCCACCCCCTCCCGCTCCCCCCCTCAATACCCAGCAGAAACTATTTTGCCCTTATCTCTAATTTTGTTGTAGAGAGAGTATAAGCAATAATAGGAAGGAACAAGGGGTTTTGCTGGTTGAGATAAGGATAGCTATACAGGGCATTGACTCACATTGATTTCCTGTGCGTGGGTGTTACCTTCTAGGTTAATTCTTTTTAATCTAACCTTTTCTCTAGTTCCTGGTCCCCTTTTCCTATTGGCCTCAGTTGCTTTAAGGTATCTGCTTTAGTTTCTCTGCATTAAGGGCAACAAATGCTAGCTAGTTTTTTAGGTGTCTTACCTATCCTCACCCCTCCCTTGTGTGCTCTCGCTTTTATCATGTGCTCAAAGTCCAATCCCCTTGTTGTGTTTGCCCTTGATCTAATGTCCACATATGAGGGATATATACAGGGAACTTAAAAACTAAATTCTCCCAAAACTAATGAACCAATAAAGAAATGGGCAGGTGAACTAAACAGAACTTTCTCAAAAGCCCACTATTTTTTAGAAGGTAAGACCAGTGAATGACATATATGTAAGTTCACTGGACCCCTAGGAATTTGTGTCATATCAGGAGTTTAGTATTGGCTTTTACTTTTGGCTAGTTGGGCACTGAGTAGGTGTGCAGCTTGGTAAGCTTTGGTGAGCCTATGCATAACATTCATCCTGCTACCATGGTGATTTTTTTACCTGGGCCCATTGAGCAAACACTGAGGAGGTACAGGAAAGAGGCTGCCTGATATAAACTGAATAGGCCATTTTATCCATCTGATTGCTGAGTCTTCTCTGAAATGGTTCTTCTGGTGAATATCTTCATGTTTTATGTCTATTCTAATTCATCCACATGTCTCTCTCCACTCATTCTTGTCACCAAGTTTCTCACTTTGTTCTTGGTAAGTCCTCGAGCAGCCAGTCAACACTGTTAGCTCCTGACCATGAGTCAGTGAAGGCTAGACCTCAACCATTTTTTTCTTTTTCATGATGTGAACAACCAAATATACCTCTCAAAGTTCTACCGGTGAGGAAGATTTACATAAACCATTTTCATTCAGGGCAGCCTGAAAGACACAGTACAGATTCATCATTTACCAGATTCAGGCATTTTCTTCCTGTCTTAACTGGTCACAAGACTCCTTAAGATGTCATAGGTGGATGGAGAGGGAGATGGCAAAACACTACTGGCTATTATGGGAAATGGAGCTTCCTGTTTGTGCCTTCCAAACATACTTGGTTCATCTGCACTACACCATTTCTAGCTTAGAGTGCACAGTCTATTGTGATCTGGCAGACCAGATAAGTCTTTTATACCTTTACCACTTTACACTGCATCCTGTGGGATGTAGCTCACGGCAGCTCAGGTTGTAGTCACTTGATACCCCATTTCTGACACCTGAGTCTTTACTAGAACTTGGTAACTAGCAAGGAGCTGCATTTCAACTGGAGAGTCATTGTTGGTAGAAAAGGATGTGACTTGCTAAAATGTCATTTGCAGCACCAACTGGAAGAGGTACCTGCAAATTCCTTTACCAAAGAGGCAAGAACTGAGACAAAATTTGAAGGATGAGTGATCTGCAGGTAGGTGGACCAGCTATGGAACAAATGTACAAAGGTATTAAGGAATGAAGAAGTGTGTTATGTAGTATTCTAGTGAGTTATGAGGTGATTTGTTAGGCATCAGATCATGGGGTCCCTTGAGCCCTGCAGAGGACATCACTGAATTCCTTTAAGTAGAGTAGTTGTCTTATACTTTTAAGGAAACGAGTTTGTCTTTGTGTCTCTTCTGGTTCCTTCTAGTCCCTTTCAATAGTAGATCATACACATTTTTTGGTTTTGAATTTTAATTGGAAATATAAATAGTTACATATTATGCCATTTATTGTAATAGGGTCACAACTTTTTCTACCACTCCTTTTACTATTACTATCCCCAAAGTAAAATATATTTTTAGATCAGGCATTCTGTTCAATAAATCTAGGTGCTATGGTACGGTGTGGGGCCCATGTAAAGGAGACTGCATGGTGTCACATAGGTGAGAACTGACTTCTATTTTGTTATTTGATTCTCATCCTCCAAATTTCTAACCTATTTAGGTTTTTTGCCAAGTAACTTCCTAAAAAAAATTATTTTATCTCATTTCTTTGAGTAAGATAATAATGCAAATACATCCCATCTGTTAACCTTTCTGTATTTCTTTCATACATGTAAAAGTATCTTTCTGAAGCTACATGAAATATTCTATGGCTCACAAGCCTTGAGTTTTTATAAGTGCATGATGTCTTTAAAGCATGAGTGAATCAATTGCTAAAATATTTATAGTTTAATAAACATGCACAAACTTGAAAAATGATCAGAGTTGTGGTAACATATCCCGATCTGAAATAGATCACCTTACCTGAGGAAGAACCACCAGTTCTGAATCATTGCTTCCACATTTAGAAATTAGAGCTTTTGCTCCTCTTTGACAGGAGCAGGGCATACCACCAATAAAAAGTGCCATTTGGGCCAGGATCCCAGGAGACACGGAAAGGGAAAACACGTGGATCAGAAACTCATGCAGTGTTTGGAGTAGGCCTGAGCATGGTGTGCCTTTGATTTCAAAGACTGCTCCGTGCCTGGATAAGTTTTGTAGAGCATGGAACGCGATGATAATTGGTTTTAGGAACATGCAGAGGAACACTAGGTCACCAGAGGAGAGAGCAAAAGTGATCAAGTTTGCAAAGGAAGCATGAAGGAAACATGTCTGGTGTGCTAGCATTGGAACTTCCCATAGCAAGCTTCTGAGAAAATGCAGCTGATATTAAACCATTCAAATTGTGTGGGATTGGGGTTGAGTCCCTTGAGACTTGGGGGTTTTTTATATTGGCTGTTAATAAAAGAGAGGTGAAGATTGAATTGTTTTGCTCTTTAATTTTGTTTTAGCACTTTGCACTCTAGAGAACTGTGTGGCTTTAAAATGCAAAGGCATTCATTCAGTCCTACTGAGATCGTTCAAATGTTAGTATTTTTCCTAAAAATATCATTGTTACAAACCTCTTTTATGTTCAAAACAAGATATTAGCTTAAGGGCTGGAGGCCTGGCTAGCAAGCACGAGGCCCTGTGTTCAACCAGTACCACTACATACCAAAAAATGTATTTAGTTGGGCACAGTGTCTCAAGCCTGTAATTCTAGCTATTTGAGAGGCTGAGATGGGGAGGATTGTGGTTTGAAGCCAGTTCAGGCAAAAATAGTTTGCGAGACACCATCTTAACCAGTAGCTGATTGCAGTGGCACGTACCTGTCATCCCACTTATGCAGAAGGTTGAGATCAGGAGGATCGAGGTTCCAGTCCAGCTGAGACAAAAAAGTTTTTCTTAACAGAAAAACCTGGGTGTGATGGCACATGCCTGTCATCCCAGTATGGAAGATCACAGTCCAAGTGAGACCCTATCTCAAAAATAACAAGAGCAAAAGGGGCTGGAAGCATGGCTCAAACAATAGAGCACCTGCCAGCAAGTGCAAAGCTTTGAGTTCAAACCCTAGTAACAAAAACCAACCAAACAAACAAACAAAACAACGAACAGAAAAAGAAAGAAAAAGATGTTAGTTTAAAAGTGAAAAATAAAACAAAAAATGCACTAAGAACCTAAGTCAGAACTTTTGTTTTTCAAAACTAAATGGGAGAGTGATCAGGTGTGTATCAGAACTTAACCGTGGTCATTCACCCCACTGTGGTGCTTTTGTTTTACTAAGTAGAAAGACAGTTTTTGTTACTGTGTCAATTATCTGTTTACCTATCTAGGTACTGATTTTTATACATTTAAATTAGTTTTCAAGGGTATACTTGTAGCTCTATAGAACTGCAGGTATCTACAATGGAATAAAAATGCAGTTTTATTGTAAAGTATTATATATTTGTTTATATGTTTTCAAGACATAAAGATTAAATCACAGAATGTGAATTGTGAGATCTTTGGACATGAATGAGCAAGAGGAATCTTCCTATTACTTACAGCTTCCAGATACTGAAAATAATTAAGCATTTTCAAAATCTTTCTTATTTTGAGACAATAGTTCATATGAAGTCCAAGTTGGCCTTGAACTTGCTATGTAGCCCAGGCTGTCTTCAAACTCAATCCTCCTGCCTCCAAGTGCTGGGATTACACGTGTGCCACCATGCCTCGCTCAAATTCTTTTTCTTCCTTCCTTCCTTCCTTCCTTCCTTCCTTCCTTCCTTCCTTCCTTCCTTCCTTCCTTCCTTCCTTCCTTCCTTCCTTCCTTCCTTCCTTCCTTCCTTCCTTCCTTCCTTTCTCTCTCTTTCTTCCTCCCTCCTTCTTTTTTTTCTCTCCCCACCCCCCCGGTTGGACATCTCCAGGTATTTCTAAGGGCTTTTGGAATAAGCATTTAGAATATTTCTAATACACTGTTGGAAGAGGGGTGTGTTAAAGACTGCTCCATTGCACCTCTAGCCATTAGTGAGAATGTATACTAGAATACAGAGAGTTGAAACACAAGTCTGTAGAAAATGAAATTTTATTTTATTTTTTATTATTTTTTTTTTACAAGAAATGTTTGGACCCCATTCCAGCTTTCTACCAATTTAGATGCTAATTATTTAATATTGAGCCTGTGGGTAATTAAGAAATCAAAATTTATAGCTCTGATGGTTTCTGATTGATTTTTCACAGATAAATAATACATTTATCTTTAAGGCAAATTCAGCTGACATCTCTAGAGCTTATAAATACTTAAGATTATATTTATAGAAAACAAGAAAATGTATTTTAGATTATTTGGCTCCTGGAGTTTTTGAAATAATGCCTGTGTCCCTGTACTGGGAAAAAATCCAGGCCCATGAGTGTGAAAGGTGACTCTGGACATGCATTGCATGGTAGGTGCCAATGCTGGAGAAAACCTTCTGTTCCTTTGGTCCTATTTTTAATAGCAATAAATTCACTTTTAAAGGGTTTATTTAGATGCTTTGTGTTCAAGTTCACAGTAGATTGCAGAAAGTTATTTACTATTGGACATTACCAGAGACCTGAAGAAGTAAAAATCGTAAAACTATTCAAAAACCTTTGTTTTTTTTTTTTTTGATTTGTGATGGTTAATCTTGATTGCCAATTTGATTAGATTGAGAATTGTTTAGGAGATTAGTAAAGTACATATTGGACTGTGTCTGTGAAAGCCTTTCCAGACAGGATTAGATCATGAGGGCTTTGAGCTAATGAATGGATCAATTCCTTGATGGATTCATAATATACCACTGACAGGAGGTGGTGAAAAGTAGGAGGTGGGGCCTAGTGGAAGGAAGTTGGTCCCTGGGGGTGCATCTTTGGATGCTATATCACATGTGTCTGTCACCATGTTTGCCTCACCAGGGGCCCAGAAACACTTACCATGTACACGTGGGGTATGTCTATGTTTTCAGAACATACCTCAAACAAAATAATGAAGCTATTCTCTGGGATCCTGTATTTCCTGTTTGATTTTATCCCCTGAAAAATCTATCTTTGCATTGTAAAGAAGCTAATTTTTTTACCACATGAAAGATTTACTCTATTAAGAATGGCAGTAGCCCTAGCTACTCAGGAGGCAGGGATAAGGAGGATCTGTTTGAAGCCAGCCCAGGGACATAGTTTGCAAGACCAATTGATGATCAATCCATTAATACTGATTAAAATGTTCCAGAAATGCACAATTTATATTATAGTTCAGTGTAAGATGGGACACAATGTAGCCACTAAAAGCTATGCTCTGACAATTTTTCAGGATATGGGGACAATAAGCATGTCCTATTATTAATTGAAAATATTAGATTACTTTATATTCTCAATCTTGGATGCACATGTATCTTGGAAAGACTACAAGGATATATTCCATCTTGCTAAATGTGTTTTTCTTGGTTTCCAAATTTTCTATGATGCATATTTGTTTGTACCTTCCTACCTTTTTTCTTTTAAAATACTTTTTAATACAGAAATTCTATATGCTCAAGAGTAGTGGAAGCCAGGTGTGGTGGCACACACCTGTAATTGCAGCACCTGGGAGGTAGAGATGGGAGGATTGCCATTTGAGACCAGCCTGGGCAAATAGTTCACAAGATCCCCATCTCCAAAATAATAACGAGAGCAAAATGGACTGAAGGTGTGGCTCAAGCGGTAGAGTGCTTGCTTTGCAAGTGCAAAGCTCTGAGTTCAAACCCTAGTACCACCACCAAAAAAGAAAGGAAGAAAGAGTAGAGGACACACTGTAATGAATTTCCATGTACCCATCATCTGGTTTCAATAATTAACACTATTTTGCCAATGTTTTCAACTATCCCCAATTGTTAGGGGAGTATTTTAAAATAAATTTCTAGCAGTATATCTTTTCATACAAAAATGTCTTCCATGTGTGTGTGTATGTATTTATGTTAAAAAATAGCATTCTCTCTGGCTATAGAATTCTGGGTTAATAATTTTTCATTTAGTTCTTTAAGGATCTCACTTCATCGGCTTCTTAGATTGCATTGTTTCTGATAAGAAATCTGCTATAATTTTTATCTTGTTCTTCTAAATTGTTGGGGTTTGAATATGAAATTTCCTCCCAACAGGCTCATGAATTGAAGGCTCGAATTTTGTTTTAAGTTTCTCTCTGTTTCCTGACCACCATTAGGTGTGCAGCCTCCTCTGGTACGTGTTCCTGCTGCCATGATTTTCTATCTCACCACAGGCCCATATCATGGAGCCGGTTCCCCAAGGACTGAAACCAATGAAACCATGAGCCAAAATAAATCTTTCCTCTTGTAAGTTGGTCTTTCTCAAATATTGCACTACTGCAATGAAAAGTGACCAACACAGTAATTATTTCTTTTTTCCCTGGGTGATTTCAAGATTTTATGGTTGGATGTCAGCATTTGACAGTGGCTGTCTAGGTATGGTGCATGCATGTGTAGATGAATGGTTAGGGCTCTATGCCTGTCTTCTTGCAGCTCCTGATGACCTTCTGCTCACCAGCAGGGGACTGACTGTGCTCCTGCCCTGTCCCTAGTCTTTCTTGTGGGCTCTTGGTAGAGGCTCATGGAGAAGAGCAGAGTGAGTACAGACGCCCTTTGTTTCTTGGATCTCAGCTCTGCCAAAACCCTACCCCAGCTCACATCTGGCTTGTAGGAACTCATTAATAGTTTAGTTGATTTTTCTCATCTGTGTGCACCATGGCTCCCTCTTTCTTCTGTGCTGTGCCACAGGCGAGGCAATTCATGTGCACTCTTTCCTTGGAGGGGCTGGTCCCTGGTCAGCATTTGATTTACTTAATTGTCTTGTGTTCTCCACTTGCTGATGACCTCAACAAAGTTATGATTGTGTAGATTTTCTCTCTTTTTCTCCTTGTTAGAGGAGGAGTGATGTTCTTGCAGTTTTCTACATATTAAGCAGAACAGAAGTCTGCTAATATTTATTTTTCTTTTTTGTTTTTTTTGAGACAGTGTCACTATGAAGCCTAGGCAGTTCTTAAACTCATGATCCTCTTGCCTCTCTCTCCAGAGTGCTGGGATTACAGGCATGTGCTATTATGCCTGGCTCTAATATCTCTTTGTCTAATTAAAATTCTTTATTTCTTCCCTCAAGTTTATTCCTCGGTCTCAGTAAATGGTAACACTATTGGTCTAGTCTCTCTAGCCAGAAGGCCAAGAATTTCCTTGAATTCTCTTCTACCTAAGCCTCTCCCTGAACCTCTGTGTGATTTATTCTCAAGTCACACTAATTGTACTTTCAAAATGCATCCTAGCTATGTCCATTTACTCATTCTTAATGTAGCAGGGAGGAGGATCAGAAGAAAACAGACTATGCCTGAATCCTGAGAAAGCATCAGGGAGGTAGGGATGGCCTAGCAGAGAGAGAAAACCTGAGAAATCTGAACATGAGACAGTCACCTAGCACCAGAGAGGGGAAAGTCATGTAGCACTAGGGTAAAGTAGCCAATAAAATTAAATATAACCATGTATGGATTAGACTTGTTTTTTGCTTCTGTAACCTGCTTGCAAGGGTACATAAGGTGAGACCCCTTTGTTCTCGGGGCTCAGCCTTTGGACATGCATCCACTGAGTCTGTGCTGGCACAATAAAACATTGCTTCCTGCTAATTGCCTCAAGAGTCCCGTATCTCAGCTAGCAAACCCTGCAACATTCTCATTACTATTTAAACCATTATTACTGTATAACTGGCCTACTGCTTGGCCTCCCAAGTGGTTACTACTGTCTTCCTTCTTGCCTTTCCCCCATGTCAATCAGCAGCCAGAGTCACCCTTAAAATATGTAAATTTAAGTATGTTGATTTTCTGCCTAACCTCTTCCAATAACTTCCTATCTCATGTAGAATTAAACCAAACTTCTTTACTTTCACTTACAAAACTCCACACCGGCTGACTTGAGCTTACTTGTACAGCTCACCTGCCACTCTCCTCTTCCCCTGCCGTGCTTGGGCCTTTTCTATGCTCCTGAAACACACCAGCCTCACTTCTGCCCAGGGACTTCCACTTGGGATGGCTCCTCCCTCTAATTTGAATGTCTAGTTTTAATTTTTTAAATTCAGATATTGGCCTAAGTGACTGTTCCTTCCTCAGAGAAGCCTTTTCTAACTATTTAGTCAAAGAAGCCACCTATCACTCTATTTTCAATCTTTAGCTAGCACCAATACTGAGATTTTTCATGTTTATTGATTTACTTGTCCTGTCAGCGTGCTGCTTTCAACCTAGTGAAGAGGTGTCCTCACCTTAGGCCTTTTGCTGAAGGATTCCATTCTGACCCTCCTGTGGTCATGCCAACCCCACACATCAAGGGTTTCAAGAGGCCGAGGTGAGACAGAATAACCCAATTCTCCCTGAGGATATTCTGCTAAGAGATAAGCAGTGTTAGGAACATTAGTGGCAATGATAAGTCTTTATCCTTAAGCACCTCTAATGTTTACTACTTCTGTGAATGTGCAAAACCGAAGGAGTGGTGGTTTGGTTCCCTGAATGACAGCTAGCAGACCCTTCCCTTATGCCTGGCTGCACTGAGTGGGCAGCTGTCAACCGGGCAGCCCCTCTCTTGGGAACCAGCTGGACTGCCATTGTGGTAACATAATGCTTTGAACACTTCATGGATGCCTTGAGGAAACTACACCCGGTCACAAGGTCCACTGCCACCCAGAGCTGGCTGCTGACTCCACAACTGCTCAGGAGGCCTTGCTCCAGCCATAACTTCTCCAGCCTGCACCAGCACGGGGAAAACTCCACTTTAGCTATGACAAGCCTTGGTGACCTCCAGAGAGATGAAGTGGCCTGCTGCTGCTCCAGAGGATCCTGCATCCGACTTTGTAACAGATACACACTCAATTACGTCAGGAGGAGGAAGAGCGCCTCGCTAGCGACTCAGCAAAAAGTTTGTGATTGACAGAGAAGAGGCTGTGCTTGTGTGAGGCTTCTGATTGGGCCTCATGTGATGCTTGTGATTGGTCCTTCTGTGAAGCCTGCGATTGGTGGAACTGGAAGCTGTGCTGTGATTGACAGAATTGCAATCTGAGCATAGGCATACCATGCACCTTTTCTAGCTGTGTAAGTGGGCTGCTTGCCAGTCTTTTTAGGTTAGTGTGGGAGGCTTCTCTTCTGTGCACTCGCTCCCTGTTGCAGTCAGCATTCACTCCAATAGAGGCTTCTCTCCAATGGTGCTTTGCCTTCTTGTGGTTTTTATCACAGCGGCAGTGGCAACAAGGAGTTGGCTGAAGAGTTTCAGAGACACTCAGGCTGAGAGCCCTGATAGCCAAAGCTTACAGCTGTAACACAAAGAGCCCCTGAGAGCCAGTGATCCCGATACCTAGGGCTTAGAGCTGTAACACTAGGAGGTGGCTGAAGAGTTCCAGAGAGCAGCTGAGGGCAAATCTGTAAGAAGCTAAGAAGGATGGCGGAAGTATTGAGAAGCTGAAAGAAGGTGGCATAGCTGAGACTGTGGAAGATGAGAGCCTGGGAAAAGCCAAAGGCAGGAGCAGATAGTGTAAGAGTTGCTAAAACTGCTTTTTCTGAGAAGCGCTGATACCTTACTTGGGGCCACCAATTAATTAAAAACAGGAGAACTTGACCTTCCCGCTTTCATTTTGTATCTGTCTTTGCTCTAAACCATTCTCTTTGCAGTGACTTTGCAATCACTTTGGATTCCAGAAGGTCAGAACTGATAACATCTTTATGACAAGAGACAGAAACTTCCCCCAACAGTAGACCTTCCTCAGGATGGACCACCTGCCAGCTGACAATGAATCCAGATATCAACTGTGGAACCTCTCCCAGAACAAAGACCGAGATAATGACCAACCAGGCCATTCCTGGGACTGAACTGTTTAACTATGCATACCTTTTGTCCCCTGCCCGGAGTTCTTTGCCTTTGTAAACCTGTAACGCATGTCTGCACCCTGAAGATGGCTGAGGATGAGCTGAGTGCTTGCTTTGCCTGTTCCCATGGCATACCCTGAGCCGTGTAATAAATCTTTGTCTGCCATCACCATGCCTCTTTAATTGGCGGCTAGAGGTGGGCGGCTGGACCTGGCATATAGAATCTCAGGAGTTTGGGTCTTGGGTCCAAAACTCTGATTTCAATAGTACAAGGTTTGCAAACTGTGGTCAATCTCAGAGTTAGAAGGAGCCACTGAGGGATTAAGAGCCAAGTGTCCTGACACCCAGTGCTCATGAGCTGTGGCTCTGGCTACTGGGTGTTGGTGCGCTGGAGCCTGGACAATAAGCTTCTGTCTTGATACCTACAGCAATAAGCCTCAGCCTTTGAAAGCTGGAGCCATACCCCTCTGACTCCCAGGGCTTAGAGCTAAAGTCCCTGGGAGCCTCTGGACTTCAAGGCTATTGATACAAGGGAGCTGCCCCTTGGTGATCTGTGATTTCTATTCTGATAGAGCAAAAGAATCCCGCCCCAATCCATTTCTAACAAAAGAATATTCCCCTTCTCCCAGAGCTTGCTCTACTTTCTCCCTAAAGTGTAGACCACTATCTGGGCATCTGATATTCCAGAATTGCACTGAACTAATTTCTAGAACCTGCACAGACATCTTCCCAAGAGGGAACTGAAATGTCTGTATGTACACCCCAAAGCTTGAGAGATGGACAGCCAGGGGTGTTTGCAGGAAATATGGATAGGACTTGAACACATAAGCTTTATGTGTGTGCTCAGAGACACTTGTTAATGTCAGAGTTAGGGGTGGAAATGAAAGGGCAGTATGAGTTAAGGACTAGATTCCTAAGATCAGAGGGATCCAAGAATTATGAATTTGAGCCTAGAATATTTGGTAGAAGGAAAGATTTTTTTTTCTTTTTTTTTTTTTTGGTAATACTGGGGGTTGAACTCAGGGCTTTGTGCTTGCTAGGCAGATGCTCTACCATTTGAACCACACCTCCAGCCCAGGAGAGAACTTAGGGCCTTGCACATGTAGGCAAGCTCTCTACCACTGAGTGACATCTCCAGCACAAAAAAAATATTTTAATCTAACACTTTGACAATTGTTATAATTTGTTCGAATTGTGACTTTCAATTATTTCACCATACATAGATTTGCATTTGTGCTGTTGCTGAGTCCTTCACAGATTGGATTGTATTTGTGTCCCACTAGAGCTGGTTTTACCTGTTTTGGTCACTGCTACCCAAATACTGCCCATAATGGGTGCAGAAGAGGTATTTATTGAGTGAAAAATAAAATCCTTTCTTGGGTCTTTTCTCTTGAACTTTCTTTTGCTACCTTTGCTTTATTTTTGTTAAAATTACCTTTTCTATCCCATTATTTTCCATCCCAAACCATGTTATTTTAGTCCATTTTATTCTGAACATTTGGCTAGATTATAAAAAAGTAATGAGTCTCTGTCTTTCAACAGACTGCTGACTATTCCACCCTTCACATTCCTTATGTTTAGTCCTAATTTTTATTTCTCTCTTGTTTTTACCCTTTTCTTTACCTCTACTTTGAACCCCATTCCTGACTCTTGAGTGAAGATTGAGTTTTCCAGGTTCCATTCCTTTAGCAACTGGTTTGGAAGTAAACTATTTTCTGGTGATTGAATTTTTGCCATGTGTATAAGCATATTTTTGAAGCAATACCTAGAATTAATTAACATCTCCATCTTTCCCCTAAACCTTATTAGAACTCAAGCCCACTTTTATTTCTTCTTTGTCCCCAATTTTCCTGCCACAGTCCTACCCTCCTCTACATCTTACATGTCAAGATAGTGGAATTGTCCTTTGTCCTTACTTTTTGTTTGTTTATAATCAACATTTATTTAGACTTAATGGTAAGAATTGTTAGCTCCTTACCACCATTCAAATATATCACTTCTTTATCTTACATTGATTTTTTGGGGGGTGTCAAGATTGTTTTTCTCCTATTTTTGGGGGTGCAGGATCTTGATACATAGCTCAGACTGGCCTTGAGCTCACTATATAGCCACTGCTGGCATACAGCTTGCAATTTTCCTGCCTCAGCCTCCCAAGTGGGGGGCTATAAGCTTTCTAGATCCTTGCATGTCTGAAATGTCTTCTTCTTCTTCCTCTTCTCTCTCCTTTCTCCTCTCTCCTTCTCTCTCTTTCTCTTCTCTTCCTCTCCTCCTTTTCCTTTCTCCTCTTTTTATTTTTATTTTATTTATTTCTTTTATTTCTTTTATTCATATGTGCATACAATGTTTGGGTCATTTCTCTCCCCTTCCTCCCACCTCCTCCCTCTCCCCCTCACCCCTTCGCTTCCAGGCGGAAACCATTTTGCCCTTATCTCTAATTTTGTTGAAGAGAGAGTATAAGCAATAATAGGAAGGAACAAGGGTTTTTGCTAGTTGAGATAAGGATAGCTATACAGGGAGTTTACTCGCATCACTTTCCTGTACATATGTGTTACAGTCTAAATTAATTCTTCTCAAACTAACCTTTTCTCTAGTTCTTGGTCCCCTTCCCCTATTGGCCTCTCTCGCTTTAAAGTTTCTGCATTAGTTCCTTTGCATTGTTTCTCCTCTTTTTAAAGGCAGTACTGGGTTTGAACTTTAGGATCTAGTGCTTCCTAGGCAGATACTCTACTGCTTGAGCCATGCCTCCAGCCCTTTTTGTTTTATGTATTTTTCAAATATAGTCCTCCTATTTATGCTTCCTGTGTAGCTGGGATGATAGGCATCTGTCATCATGCCCAGCATTTTATTGGTTGAGATGGTGTGTGTGTGTTGGGGGGAGTCTGTTGAATTTTTTGCCTGAGGTGGCCTCCAACTGTGATCTTCTCAATCTCCATCTCTGAGTAGTTAGGATTACAGGCAGGAGCCACAGTGTCTGGCTATGTCTTTCTTTCTTTTCTCTGTCTCTCTGTCTCTCTCTTTCTCTCCCTCCCTCCTTCCTGTTGGGATTGGGGTCTGAACATAGGGCTTTGTGCTTGCAAAGCAGGCACTTAGCTGCTTGAGCCATGCTTCTAATCCATTTTGCTCTGGTTATTTTGAAGATGGGGTCTCCTGAACTATTTGTCTGGGTTGACCTTCTGTGAATCTCTTGATTTCAGTCTTCCAAGTAGCTAGAACTACAGCTGTGAGCCACTGGCACCCGGCTATGCCTTCATTTCTTAATGATAATGTGAATGTTTATAGAATTGGAAAATCATGATTATTTTATCACAGAAATTGAAAATACTGTTCCAGTATAGTTTTTCATTTGTAATTGCCCATGACAAAACTAATGACAATCTGATTTTTATTTTTTATAAGTTATTTCTACCCCAGAGCCAGTGAACTTCATCTTGGTTTAACTTGGTGATGGTCTTATTTCCATTTATTATACTTGAATTCACCATCCTCCTACCTCAGCCTTCTGAGTGCTGGGATTATAGGTGTATACCACCACATCCTGCTTTTGTAATTCTTACTAAGCAGATATAGGAACTTTGAAATATTTTTATATTTGCCATTTATTTGTCTTTTTTGAGCTGTGTTCTAGCATCATCCTATTAAGTGTTCTTCAGTTAAATCTTTTCTGTTATTTAGCATACTTATTGTTTTTTTACATCATTGATTAAAATTGCCCTTTCCAAGATTTGTTGTTTTTTGTTCATAATAATCAGTTTTAGTTAAAAGGAGCCATTAACCCCTTTGAAGTCTTGGAGGATCATGCTCGCTTTAAAATCCTTTAAAATCTTTAAAATCCTTTAAAACCATGCTTCCTTTATTTGTTTTGGGTTTTTTGTTTGTTTGTTTTTCTTGTTACTGGGATTTGAACACAGAGCCTTACGCTTGCTAAACAGGTGCCCTTCCACTTGAGCCATCCCCCCATCCTTCATGCTTCCTTTAAAATCTTGTTTGTTCGACTATTTTTTTTTTTCAGTACTGGGGCTTGAACTCAGGGCCTACACCTTGAGCCACTCCACTAGCCCTTTTTGTTGTGAAGGGATTTTTTGAGATAGGGTCTTGTGAACTATTTGCCCGGGATGGCTTCGAACTATGATCCTCCTGATCCTTGAGTCGGTAAGATTACAGGCATGAGTCCTGCCTGTTGTTTTTTTTTTTTTTTTTAGTGCTAGTTTATCCATATTCTGAGCTCAATGCCTTCCTTCAGTGCCTTATTTCTCCTTACGTATTTCTGGGTTTGGTTCATGCACATCAGGAATCTGAGCAACTGTATTAACTTATTATTTTTTTCTCTATCTGACCACCTGACCTGTTTCCAGGATTCTAAGCAGGGCTGTGGTCTTTAGCCTACATGGCAGCAGGACTTCCCCTTCCTCCTGGGTGGTAGTGGGTCATGTCCCAAGTTCTGAGTACCAGGACTGACATCTTCCTGCATGTTCACTGCTCCTATATTGGGGCAGAAGCCTCAACTGGACCTGTGTGGCACCAGAAGGAGAGGAAAAAAGGGCTCAGAACTCCTCCATGCCTCTACCTTGACTAATCATCACCTTCTGGTTGCCCTGGATCCTCTCTTGTTCTCTCCCTTGCTCTGAGACTTAAAGTCTAAGACACTTTTGTCCTCTTCAGTAGTCTTCTCTTATAGCTGTTTGACTATTGTTAGGAAAAATGCCACTCATAAAGAAAGCTCACGAGCAAATCTCACGTCCAAGAGCAGGGTTTAATGGCAGGCAAGAGCCACCTGGCTGACCTGGGAAAGATGGTACAGGAAGAGAGAGAGTTCAGGCCAGGCATGGCGTTTTATAGAAGAGGGAGGGTAAGAGGTTGGCGCATGTGCAGGGGTCCCTGATGGGGGTGGAGCTTGTTTTGGAGCATGGGAAGTTTTGTTAAAGGGTGGGGCTGTTTATTGGGAATGGCTCCATTTTCCAAGAGGTGAGACCTGAGGATTAAATAGCCACGGATTTATAAAATGGCGGCATTATTGTTCCATCATTCCCCCATTTTTTCTTTAATAATGATGAAGATAGGGGCTGAGGATCAGGAATTGGGGTGAAGCATTGGTCTTTTAGCTGCTTCCTGCTGGCAGGGGGCATTGTATGGGGCAGGTTCCTCAGGCTCCTGTGGTGTCCTGGATGGGGCCTTCACAGTAGTTCTCAGGGTGGTTTTGGAGAGGTTGGTATCCCTGGAGGTACAACTGGTTAAATTTTGATTAGCAATAACAGACATATGGTCTAGAAGAAATCCTTGTATTGTTCTTATGATACAAGGGAGGAGGCTTAAGAATATGAGAGCAAGAAATATAGGCATTAGGATGGGCGTTAACCAAGAGAACCACTGTGAAATGTTATTCCCTAGAGGACTCCAAGAGTCCTCCAATTCCCTTCTCTGTTTTTCTGATTGTTCCTGGAGTTGCCTAATTTTATTTTTTACTACTCCTGACTGGTTAACATAGAAGCAGGAGTCTTCTTGTAAGAATAAGCAGAGACTACCCTTTTCTGCAGTGAGCAGGTCAAGGCCTAGTCGGTTTTGGAGTACAACTGAGGCTAAGGAGTCAAGTTGTTTTTGTAGGGTTAGAATAGACTCGGCTACCATTTGAAGATCATGTATCAATTTATTAGAGAGTTTTGTGTAGTAGTGGACAGAGGTTCCTTTTCCTGCAGCCACTGTTATTCCCAGGGTGGCTAACAAGGGAATGGCCTGGATTGCCCATTTTGATCGAAGCTGGTGGCCAGGTGTTGCTGTACCTTTTAGATAAACCAGATCTTCCATTTGGAAGGAGAGAGTTATTTTGGTCATGTCAGAGGGCTGTGGCAACTGATCATGAGCATGTGACCAAAGGAGAGAGCAAAGAAAAGTGAGGAGAGGATTGAGGAGAGTGGGGGGGAATGTTAGGGGGTTCTGGCTGAACCATGATTGGAAGGAGTGGATGGCCATAGAGGAACTCGAAGGGGCTGAGCATGAGTGGTCTTTTTGGGAGGGCCCAGAGGTGGAGAAGGACTAGGGGTAGGAGCTTTGTCCAGTCTAGGTGGAGCTTGAGGGAGAGTTTGGTGAGAGTATTTTTTAGTGTGCGATTGGCACACTCAACTTTACCTGAAGATTGGGGGTGATAGGGAATGTGAAATCTCCAGTGAATATTTAGGGCTTGTGCCAATTTTTGGGAAATAGAGGAAACAAACTCAGGCCCATTGTCTGACTGGATGGAGGCCGGGAGACCAAACTGTGGGATGATTTCTGTGACCAACATTGTTGTTACTGTGGAGGCCTTTTTATTGGTCATAGGGAAGGCTTCCAGCCATCCTGTGAAGGTGTCTACCAATACCAGGAGGTACTTAATCTTCTTTACTGGAGGCATATGTGTGACGTCCACCTGCCAGTCCATGGCAGGGAGGCATCCCCTGGCTTGATGGGTAGGAAAGGGAGGGGGTCTAATATTGGAGTTGGGGTTTGTGCACTGGCAAATTGAGCAGGATTGAGTAATCTGTTTAAGGTACTGTGTGTCTCCTGGAGATAGGGAAAGGGATTGGCGGAGAAAAGTGTAGAGAGCATGAAGATTAGGATGGAAAAGCGTATGTAAATAAGAGAGAAGAGTTTTAACTTCAGAAGGGGGGAGAGAGAGTTTAGTGAAGGGAGGAGGAAAAGGGGTACATGGCCAATTGGGGTGCAGTTTGGAGGGCTGCTCGCTTGGCTTCTGTATCTGCTCAGTTATTTCCTCTGGTAATTATGGAGGAGTCAGTCTGGTGGGCTTTGCAATGAGTAATGCCCCCCCGGGAAGGGAGACGTGAAGCCTCTAAGACCTGGGCCATTAAGGCAGCATTGATAATGGGAGTTCCTCTTGTAATTAGGAATCCCCTTTCCTTCCAGATAGCAGACAGTAAAGTGTGAAATGCATACTTAGAGTCAGTGTAAATGTTGACAGTTTTGTCTTTTGCCAGAGTTGGAGCTCTGGCCAGGGCAGTCAGTTCTGCCTTCTGGGAAGTAGTGCCCAAAGGGAGAGGTTGTAACTCAATGATGGTGGAATCAGACACGATGGCATATCCAGCTCTTCACTGTCCGTTGTGAATGAAGGAGCTGCCATCAATGAACCAAGTGTAGTCAGCCTAAGAAAGGGTGCCCTCCTGAATGTGGTCTGGACAGGGGAGGAGTTCTTCAAGGATCTCGGAGCAGGAGTGAATGAGGGGTGTTGAAGAGAGAGGAAGAAGAGTGGCTGGATTAAGTGGGGGACACAAGACAAAAGATAGGGTAGAATTCGCAACCAAGGCCACCTGGAGGGATAGGATATGGGAGGGAGACATGGAGTAAAGTCCCTTATATGTGAGGAGCTCCAAGAGGCTATGGGGAGAGTAAACAGTAAGGGGGGACCCAAAGGTAAGCTTTTTGCTTTCCTGGATCAAGAGAGAGGTGGCTGCCAGGGCCCTGAGGCATGGGGCCCATCCCCTGGTTGTGGGGTCTAACTGTGTGGAGAGGTGTGCTACTGGAGTGAAGGAGGGCCCTATGTTGTGTTCCAGAACTCCTAGGGCAAACCCCTGCCTCTCAGAAACGTTAAGGAAAAAAGGGACGAGTGAGGTCCAGTAGGCAAAGCGCCAGGGCTTGTAACAGGGCTTGTAAGAGGGCTTTAAAATGACCTGACACAGGCTGAGAGGGGTCCAGGGGCTCTTGGATGGGACCCCTGGATGCCCCATATAGATGTTTGGCCATTAGACTGAAGTTGGGCACCCAGGCTCTGAGATAGCCAGCCAGGCTGAGGAAGGAGTGAATTTCAGCCTTGGAGGCTAGCAAGGCCTTATGATCTATGGTGATAGCCTTATGAGTAGGGAAGAGAGATAGGCCCAGGTAAGTCACCTGGGTGAGAGACAGTTGAGCCTTGTTAGGGGACACCTGGTATTCCTTTTTTCCCAGAAAATTAAGCAGGAGGGCCGTGTGTTGTTGGCTATCCTCAAGTGAGGGGCTGCAGAGCAGGAGATCATTTACATACTGGAGGAGTTTACTTGGGGAGAGATGGAGGGTAAGGAGGTCCCTAGCCACAGCTTGGTCAAAGAGGTGGGGACTGTCCCAGAACCTCTGAGGTAGAACAGTCCAGGGAAATTGTTGGGAAGTATGAAAATCTGGATCAGTCCAGGTGAAGGCAAAGAGGTTTTGGGACCATGGGTGGACAGGACTGGAGAAGAAAGTGTCTTTTAGGTCCAGGACTGTGAAATGGGTGGTGGTACCGGGGATGAGAGACAGGAGAGTGTAGGGGTTGGGTACTACCAGGTGTATAGGAGTCACTGCTGCGTTGATTAAGTGGAGGTCCTGCACCAACTGGACCCATTGGGCTTTTTTACAGGCAGAATAGGAGTGTTATAGGGGGAGTGGGTTGGACGAAGCAGGCGGTTAACGAGAAGCTCTGAGATGAGAGCCTTTAATCTCTGTAAGTGGATTAGAGAAATGTGATATTGAGGTTGGTTTGGGAAAACAGAGGGATCCTTGAGAGTAATAGCAATTGGCTCATGATGTGTGGTGACTGCAGGGTCTGGAGGTCCCACACAATGGGATCTACCAGTGTAGTGGGTAAGGGCAAGGGGTCAGGAGGGGCTTGTGGAAGCAGGGCACCCATAATGGCAAGGAGGGGTCATGAGGATGGAGACAAGGGGTTAATGGGTCACAGCTTAAGAAGGGGTGGGTGTAAGGTGAGAGTGGCCTGGAATTTTGACAAAATGTCCCTTACCAAGCATGGGGTGGGGCAATTAGGGAGGACTAGGAAGGAGGGAGTAAAAAGTGTATCTCCCAGTATGCAGGTTAAAGGAAAAGTCATTAAGGGCTGGGTAGGAGTTCCCTCCACCCTGACTATGGAGGTTAAAGAAGGCTTGGTAGGTCCACAAGGCAGAAAAAGTGGTGCTGGTGTCTATGAGGAGAGAGGTAGGCCTACCTTCGATGAGGGCAGTTACCCTGGGCTCCTGTGAAGTTATGGTTGCTGGGCTAGGGAGTCCTGGGCTCCGTCAGTCATCAGCTGTAGTTGCCAGTCCTAAAAGATCAGTTAGGGTGGAGGGACCAAGCTGTGGCTAGGGACCTCCTTACCCTCCATCTTAGACCCTCTGCCTTGAGGGGTGGAGGGGCAGTCCATCACCCAGTGTTCCTCCTGTTTGCACTTAGGACATGGCCCCTGCAGATGGCATGGTTTAGGGCATGCACGGGCCCAGTGTCCCTCAAGGCCACACAGAAAACATGGGCTGGGAGGTGTTCAGGATTTTTCCTGGCCTCGGGAGGTAGAGGTTGGAAGGCTTGTGTCAACATCTGGAATTTAGTCTTATCTCTCCTCTCCTTATCAGCCCTTGTTGTTCTTGGTAATTATAGACCTTGAAGGCCATGTTTAAAATTTCAGTCTATGGAGTCTGAGGGCCATTTTCCAGCCTTTTAAGTTTTTTTCTGATATCTGGGGCTGACTGGGAGATAAAGTGGGTCATAAGAATAATTGTCTCATCCTTAGTTTCAGGGTCAACTTTTGTATGGTGTCATAGCACCTCTGTGAGCTGAGACAAGAAACTAGCTGGATTTTCCTCTTTTTCTTGTTGGATTTCTCTGAGCTTATCAAAATTAACAACCTTTTGGACTGACTTTTTTAATCCCACCACTAAATAGGTAACCATCTGATCCCTAAGTGTTCTGTCACCGGTTTGGTAATTCCAATGAGGCTCCTTAGTAGGGATTGCTGTAGCTCCTACAGGATGGGTGGGGATGGTGTGATGGATCTCATCTGCATGTGCCCTAGCCACATCCCAGACCCTGTGTCTCTCCTCTGGAAGGAGGGTGGAGGAAAGAATGAGATAGATGTCATGCCAAGTAAGGTCATAGGATTGAGCCAGGTATTGGAACTCTTTAACATAAGAATCTGGGTCAGTGGTGAAGGAGCCAAGGTGCTTTTCTATCTGAGAGAGGTCAGCAAGGGAAAAGGGGTCATGGACCCTCACAATGCCTTCTGCTCCAGCCACTTCCCGGAGAGGGTAGATGGAAACCAGCTGACTGGGGGGTCTGTGAAAGTGAGTGTGTTTGTGGCTCATGGATCCTGTGGTTCTGGGTGGGCAGAAGGACAGGTGGAAGGGCAGGTGGAAGGAGGGGCACAAGGAGGGGTGGGGGAAAGGGCAGAAGGAGGGGCAGGGGAAAGGGTGGAAGGAGGAGCGGGGCCAACAGCTGAACAATGGAAGCCCATCTCTGATAAGGTGGAGGCTCGTTAGCAGGGTCGAAAGAAGGGAGAGTTTCAGAGTCAGGAGGAGGTTTGGAAGAGGATTTAATTAGTTTTGAGACTGGTTTAGAGGCTAATAGAACCTGTGCAGGGGAACAGGAGTACAGAGGGAGGGTTTGGTGCAGAGATAAGAAAAGGATTGGATGTAGGGAAGTTCCTTCCATTTACCAGCGTGCTCACAGAAATTGTATAAATCCCTTAAAATATTGGCATCAAAAGTGCCATTAAGTGACCATTTGGAGGCATTGCCTAATGGATATTGGGGCCAGGCCTCATTAAGAGAAAAATGAGCTTTTGGGGCTTAAGATCAGGCATGAGGTGTAAGGGCCCAAGATTGGCCAGAAGACATCCCAATGGGGAGTTTGAGGAATTTTGGATGGTCCAACTCCCATGGTGAGGCCCGACCTGAGGAGAGATTTGGCAGGCGTCCCCGAAATATCAGGTCCTCAGGAGAGAGAGAGAGAGAGAGAGAGAGAGAGAGAGAGAGAGAGAGAGAGAGAGATGTGGAGTACCCAGAAGGAACGTCTTCACCATGGGGTGGGGTCCACAGTCCCTAGTAGGGAACCTGGTTCCCAGGGATGGGAGCGAGCCGAGACCTAATGCTAGGATTTCAAGGAAATGAGAGAGATCACAGCTCTGTGTGTGAGAAGCACTCATGGAGAGAGGACCTTGAGGGAAGATTGGCCGGTGTGATGGCGGTTGGAAGCACGCTGGGGCAGAGGAACTTCCCTGTGAGCTGTGAGGGTGCAGCACTTTCTAAGATCAGGGGTTCTGGCAAAGCAGCTCAGGTCCTGGAGGAAGGGAATGGGAGTAGAGAGACAGAGAGAGATAGAGAGATAGAGAGAGAGAGAGAGAGAGCGGGATGGGTGGGGAGGCTGGGAGAGCAAGGTCAGTGCTGGGAGCACACCTGATCCGAGTCAAGGCACCAAGTGTTAGGAAAAACGCCGCTCATAAAGAAAGCTCACCAGAAAAATCTCACGTCCAAGAGCAGGGTTTAATGGCAGGCTCGAGCCACCTGGCTGACCCGGAAAGATGGCGCAGGAAGAGAGAGAGTCCAGGCCAGGCATAGCTTTTTATGGAAGAGGGAGGGTAAGAGGTTGGCGCATGCACAGGGGTCCCTGATGGGGGTGGAGGTTGGGTGGAGCTTGTCTAGGAGCATGGGAAATTTTGTTAAAGGGTGGGGCTGTTTATTGGGAATGGCTCCATTTTCCAAGAGGTGAGACCTGAGGATAAAATGGCCACTGATTTATAAAATGGTGGCATTATTGTTCTATCA
This sequence comes from Castor canadensis, assembly GCF_047511655.1. Classification (NCBI taxonomy): domain Eukaryota; kingdom Metazoa; phylum Chordata; class Mammalia; order Rodentia; family Castoridae; genus Castor; species Castor canadensis. The sequence continues at coordinate 137,263,290 of NC_133388.1, forward strand.
ATTTCTTCCTTCAGTATGAACTCATCTGCTTCAAGTTCTTCACAAATTTCTATAATATCTGGTTTATTAAGGGCACCATTGTTATCATCTAGTGCTTCTCTCAATTAAGCTTTTTTCTTGTTATTTATGGGGATTTTAGATGGGGGAGTAGATTTTCCATGTCCTTAGTTTGCAATCTTGATCTGATTTCCCCTTGGTCTGCTATTAAGCACATTAGTCCAATTTAAAGGAAGCACTTCGGCTCACCTGACAAGCAGTATTTATTCCTTCCATTGTATGCAAGTGGAAATTTACACTGTGAGTGGATGTTAATATATATTAACAATTATTCCATTTCTGCTGGGCAACACCTTTAGTCTGGCCCCCTCAAAGCCCTGAGATATACTACAATGGGGAAACAGAAGCTTAGACATGGAAAACAATTTACCTAAAATCTAACAGATAACAAGCGACAGAGCCAGGAGCCATACTCCTGTCTTACCATGACAACAGCTGCCTTCCATTAAAAGATATAAAGTAACAATAACGAGCAGTGTCTCCACTGTGGGATATCAGCAAAATACATTTAGCACTCACTAGAAATCATGAAATCAGTAATTACTGATCATGATGGATCATTTGGCAACAAATCATTGAGCTGACTACATTTTTTTATTCCATTTTGCTGGCTTGTCAATAAGATTTATTGTGGGAGCAGTTTGTGACTGTTTTTGCAGTGGGCAGTACACATGAATGGCGTGTCCATGTTGGTAAACATTCCACAGCACTGGCAAGTTGGAGGTCCTATTTTGAATTGATTTTTCTCATAGCTTTGAGCTGAGGTTTATTTTCATATAAGCAGTAGTTATAGAAAGTGAGTGCCTCCGAGGGTAAATGTTGCTATGCTGCTTAGAGCATTGTGTGTATTAGGTAGCATGCAATAATTATTTGCTTGAGTTATTCACAGAGATCTTTTCCAGCAATTGTGATACATAAAATTCAAGGTCAATAAAGGTAGAGAGTATAGATGATTTTAGCTTTTGTAAAATTCATATTGTTCTGCTCAAGAAGCATTTTTGGAAAATGTACCATAATAAACATTTGGAAAATTGAAAGAAGGATGCAGAAATAAAAAAAATATTTTGAATTTTAGTTGAGAAAATTTAAATACACAAGTGCCAGAAGACTTTAAAATAAAATTGTTGCTGGGTACTGGTGGTTCATGCCTGTAATCCTGGCTACTAGAGAGGCAGAGATCAGGAGGATTGTGGTTTAAAGTCAGCCCAGGCAAATAGTTTGAAAGACACTGAGTTGAAAATACTCAACACAAAACAGGACTGGTGAAGTGGCTCAAGTGGTAGAGTGCCTGCCTAGCAAGCATAAGGCCATGAGTTAAACCCCAGTACTGCCAAAAATAAATAAATAAATAATGAAGTTGTTAGACGGCAATGGAATCCGTTAGAGAAGGTGGGAAGCATGCAGTTGAGTGTGCAATTGTGGTGTTGAATCTAATACAGCTTCTCCTTGACTTATGCTGGCATGAGAACCCAAGCAATCCATTACAAGAGGAAAATAACCTGAATCAAAATGCATTTACTACAGCTAGCCTGCTGACCATCATAGCTTACCTTGGCCTATCTCAGACATGCTTTGAACACTTATACTAGCTTCTAGTTGGGCAAAATCATAACTCAAAGCCCATTTTATAACAAAGTGTGAGTTATCTCATGTAATTTACTGAATACTGTACTGAAGTGAAAAACAGAATGCAGTCCTTATTATTTTAAGCCAAAGTCATGTCAATTACAAAACATAACAAAACAAATGGCAGACTGTACCATCATAAAGTTAAAAACTCTTTAGTGGAACCACTATAAATTGGGTACCATGTGTGCTGCCTGTCACCAGTTGAACAAAGTCTCTGTTTTCATTTACTTTGATGCAGAGTGAAGTAAAATACTCCCTAATTTACATAATAGTAAGATAATGGGTACAAACTGATTAGCGTTCACTTCTGACCAATTGTTTTTTGAGGCAAGTTTCTAATGCCAAACTCAGATGCCTTTCTAACATCCTTTTCTGGATTCCAAGGTCAGCATGGGTGGCCAGCGCCAGGGAGCAGACTGGAGGAGAACAAACTGAAGAGCCAGCCAGTTCAGAGGAACCTGGTGTCAGCTCTTGCCTCTTTTGGGGGCTCTGGCCAGATGATAAGGGAATCATTCATGCAGATGACTTTTGTGAATAAAATTCTGAGGTATTGGACATGTGTGATGCTCATGACTGTTATTTTCTTTTCGGTGGCTTTTGTATATTTAGGGAAACCTCTCCTATATGAATTTTTCCTACTCAATGTGGAAGCCCTGGTGCAGCTAGGCACAAGTATGGGTCAGTCAGCTGCACATGTAACTCTGCAATCAGATGTGAGGAAGCATGTTGAGAATGGAGCTTCTCTGGTTGGCTGTTGAACTCAGCAACATTTTCTTCCATCTGTGGTGGGGTGGGGATTTCCTCATCTGGCTGGCTCTGTGGTTTGAAATTGGTCTTTATTTTCAAAGGTAAGCCTTGTATCTGGTTTTTCAGCTTTCCTAGCAATTTATGTGCTATTCATATTTTAAAATAAATGAACTTTCCAGTTAATCAGCCAGGGTTAGCTTTTGCTGATTGTATATAAGAACAACTAAGAAACTGCACCCCCCCACCCCGCCACATTTTCTTGGTGGTCTACCACTAACCTTTACCTTGAGTCCTCCACTCTTGATAGATAGATAATCTATCAAGATAGATAATCTGGTGTGTTTGGACTCTCTGGTATGGTTCATCTTCAAAGAATACCTTCTATTTTCTCATATAAATTAAGGGTGACTTTGAGGTTGAATTCATTTCCCGATTCAGTCATCAAACATTATCAGGTGCCTTCAGTGTGTAAAGACTGCTTTGGGCACTGAGGGTTTGATGAGACCATTTCTTGACTCCAAGGACTTCAAATCCTGTGACATTAAAACATTAGCATACAAACCAAATGTGCTGAACCAGATTTGACCTTTCAATGTGATTACAATTGATAAAATGCCGGGAGTCATTCCCATCTACTTAGCAGAATGAGAATGAAATAGTTATGGATAATTTATATCAGAATGACCTAATATATAAAAGGAATTTATTTCTTCCTCTTTTTTCTTTTTTTCTGAGACAGGGTCTTGAAATGTGCCCAGGCTGAGCTTTGAACTCACCATCCTCCTGCCTTGGCCTCCAGAATGCTGATATTCTAGGCGTGTGCCAACACTGGTTGACAGAAGTTTTCATTAAGGTAGGCAAAGAAATAAGAAAAGCTCATATTCACTGATTGTCTTATTTCCTTTTTCTCCTAACTTATTTTGGGGTCTGGTATGGACACTTGAATAAGTTTTATTTCAAGCTTGAAGACCATTTGAGACTGGGGAGGTAGTGGGAGTTTGACAGTATTGACTCTCATTTAATATTATTTTGGTGACTTGACTGAAGGATAATAGAGGGACAGAAAACAAATTTAGGCTCCACCTCATTTAATGAGTGCCTACTACATATCAGGCATTGTGCTAGGGGTTTTCCAAATGTTATCTCAGTCAGAATTTTCTGTCTCCCTCCCTGAGTGTGGTATCTTTAAATTACAAGTGGAAGAGAATGACCCAACTTAGCATGTTTAGGTTCATGTAGCTGAAAAAATTGGAGGTAGCTTCATGTAATCTAGATGTAGGTTTTTAACAATGTGCTTGGGAGTTTGTCTTTCCATCTCTTAGCACTGTTGTCCTTTGTTGCCTCCCTTCTGGAAGCTGGTGAGATCTCCAGGGTCACATCCCACCAGATTAACTCACAAATGAAAGAGGAACTTCTTTCCAAGAATGGCAAGAAAAATCCCAGATTTGAGCCCAAATATGTTAGGGTGACCTATTATCCAAGTATTGGATAATAGAGGTTTAACTTTTCTCCGAGCAGGAAACTCAGAAGTAAGGGCAGTTCTAGAGTTCATTAACTCAGAGGATCAATGGTGTCGGGGGCTTGGTCAGCTTCTCTGTGTATCCCACTGCTTTCCCCTTACAGTTGCCATGTCTAAAGACAGGGAAAAATAAGTCCCTGTTTTGTATCTTCTTTTGAGAGTGCAGAACAAGTGCCCATACTAAACAGACCTTTCTTTGTATCTCACGGGTCAGAGATACCTCACACCCTCAGGATTTACCAGTCCTTTCTAAGTGGAATATAATTACCTGGACAGTTTTAGGTTTATTCACATTTACTTCTTGGGGCTAAGTATGTGCCTGTGCATGTTACCCAGGTCACTCAATAGCTAAACAAAATCAGAGTTCAATTAGCAAGGAAGAAAGGGTGGATTTGGACACGGTTACTATGCACATGGCCAAACACATCTGCCAGTGCCCAACTGGATTAGCTCAGGTTATGTGTCCCTTCTTATCATTCACAATGACCATTCCTACTCACACACCTATCTGTGGAGCCATGGCGATGGTGGCTGTGGTGGTAGGTAGAGATATCATATCAACATTTCCAACTCATGTGAATTGCGGTTAGAAGAGACTGGGTTGCTGTTATTTTATGTCTCTTAAGCTAACTTTCATACCCAGAAGAAACATGAAAATCCTTTGTTAGATCCTTAAACAAGTTTTGTTTGGGTCCCTTCCTGAAACCCTCCCTCCTCCCTTTCTTCCTTCCTTCCCATGCTAGGGATCAAATGCAGGGCCTTTTGCATGCTAGGCAAGTGGTCTACCAGTGAGCTCTACCCGCAGCTCCACTTGACCAAATTTTTAGTTAAAATAGGAGGGTCCTTTTTCTAGTCATTGACTCTTACTCCACAATTTTGTGTAGCTCATAAATAGCGTGGAGTTACCACAAACAGAGGGCTAGGTGGTCAAGGATAAGGGAAGGAATGTGTTAAATAGGACCTGTCATTATAGAAGACATATTATAAGCTGTTCAGCCGAACAGTGTTATTATGGACCATCTGCAGGAAAATGGAAACAATTCATTAGAGTTTTTTATTGTAATGATACTTGGCATTGTGAAATTTCACTGTTGATCTGCTTCTTCACCTTGGTATGTCTTTTGTGAAGTTTTTTTTTTTTCTTTCTCATATCCTCTATCTAAATGTAGATGGTATAACGACCATCTACATGAAGAGAAGATAACTTGGTATTGGATAACAGACATAAATACCCATTGATTGAGTGTTAAACATTTCCTTCAAGACATTCTTATCTTCCCTATGTGTAACAGCTTGTGCTACCTGTTGAATTAACACCTTGTTTTCAGGACCCCGAGATACCTGCTTCCCTTTTGCTTTTCAGTCACAATGCCTGTACTCTCTCACCTAAGATCTTTAAGACTCCCACTCCATCAGGCTGGTCCCTTCTCTGTCCTGATACCCAATAACCTCCTGCCTTGAGTTGTGCATGTTCTGACCATAGAAATACCTTTCCTCTGTTTGTCCAAATTCTGTTTATCCTTCAAGGTCAAGTTCCCCAACTCTGCTGACTGACACGGTTGCTTCTGAACTCTTAACCCTTTCTTACTCCATTTAAGGCAATTTAACATATAAAAACAACCCACATTTCTTTGTTCCTTAATAGTTTCCATGTGTAAATACTCTCTTGTCTTCTTTGAATTTGTGATTCTCCTACCTCAACCTCTCAAGTGCTGGGATTACAGGTGTATACCCACATACCCAGCTCAGATTCCCTCTTGAGTTTACTCTTTCAGAAACTCACTCATCCAGTCACCGGGTTATATCAATTCTATGCCTAAGTGTGCCTGGGGACCCTCTTTGCCATGTCTGGCAGCACTAGCTTAGTTTGATCCTTTGCCTATTGGAATGGTCTTCCAGCTAACCTCCCTACTGCAATTCATCATCTCTACTATGCCCAGGTACTAACTGCCATGCCATTCCTCCACTTAACAGCCTTCAGTCATTTCTACTTTTCTGTCAGGAAAAAAATCAGACTTCTTAACATAGATACCAAAGTCACTGTTGATACAGCTCAAGCTAGCTGCCTAGTTTTCCAGTCTCATGTTCTGTATTTCCTGACAACCAGTCCTTGACTCCAGTCATAGAACTCCTGGTGGTCACTTCATCACTTGTGCTCATTCAGTTCAGAAGGATGGGTTTGGCATCTGGAATTGCAGCGATACTGTACTAAATGCCTCCTATTTCGTTACATGTATGTTTATGCATTTCCTCCATTGGGTTGAAAGAATTTGTTTCTAAAATGTAGTAATATTGTTGGACATGGGTCACACACTAAGGGGGGAACACACACAGGAGGAACAGAGAAAGGGAAGGAAACCTAAAACTTGAATGTGGTTGATGTGCTCACTGTAAAGGAGCGAATATAGTAATCTTAAACTGACAGAGAACACTATGGGAAGGTGACCGGGAAGTAGTGAAGAGGTCAGGTAGAGATGAACCAAGTGCATGGAAGCAACAGTAGGAATCTCTCTGTATAGCTATCTGTATCTCAAACTAGCAAAATGCTATGTCTTTCTTATTGTCTCTTATGTTACTCTTCAACAAAATTGGAGAACAAGAGGGCAGAACAGGTTCTGCCTGGAAGTGGGGTGGGGTGTGTGTGTGGCCCAAACAATGTATACCCATATGAGTAAATGTAAAAATGATAAAAAATAAATAAAACAGAACTTACTTCTAAATGTCTGATGTCTGATAGGAACTTAATATATGATAAATGAATGAATGAGTTAATGATGATATGTAAACTTTACATGATAGGAGTACCTAGCATAACTTCAAACCTCTCACAGAGGAAGTACAACACAGGCATTCAAAAATATACTTGCATATTCTCTCTTCATTCTATTAGAAATAGAGCCAGTTTATTTAAAGAAAAACTATTGCACTAAAGATCTAGTAAGGCAGAACCAGAAGAATGGTTATAAAGGCTAATTTACATATCTCTTATACTAGCGTAAAAAGTTCTTTGGAGGCGGGAACCATGCCATATTAATCCCTACTGAAATTATACATATAAAGTATATATGTACATTGTGCATAAAAATATAGACACATAATTATACACATTCTATATCAGATGCACCCAGATCTTATTAAGGACTCAAATTGTGTTTCTTGAAGGAATAAATGCAAGAATGACTGAATAAAATACACAGCAATGGTATTAGGGCTGTGGTTCTTAACAGAGCAACCTAAGTAAGACTCCTTAAAAACACATGGATATACTAGGTATGGTAGTATATGCCTATAATCCCAGCACTCTGAAGACTGAGGCAGGAAGGTCTTGAGTTCAAGGCCAGTCTGGGCAATACAGTTAAACCCTGTCTCAAACAAACAAACAAAAAAAAGCCACATGGATCCTTAGGTCTTCAAAATAGCCCAAACTCCCATTAGTCAATTCTAAGATTTAATTTTCCTTCACATTTTAAAATCTTTGAAACCAACACTTCTTACACATACTTTGTATAATCAATGTACTAAGAAAATCATTGTGGGGCTGGCTCAGTGGCTTAAATGGTAGAGCACCTGCCTAGCAAATGGCAAGTGTGAGGCCCTGAGTTCAAACCCCAATACTGCAAAAAAAAAAAGAAAATCATTGTGTTATAATTTAAAGCATTTTTCTTTCTTTGTATATAAAAGTCACTTTAGATTTGATGAGATATAGTAAGTCAGAATTTTTAGATGACATAGCCTGGCAAAAGTATTGTTTAAAAATATCCCGAGGGGACTAAGGTAGAAAGAAGAAAAGTGGATGAGATGAATCAATTTGGGTTATAATACATATATACATGGAAATGTCATAATGAAACTCTGCATAGCTATTTTAAACAAACAAAAATGTCTTTTTGCAAAAACAGAGGACAGGGGGCTAAAACAGGTCCTGTCTGAGGGTTGGTGCCAGTGGAGAGAGGAGGATATAGTGAAAGGGTATAGAATAGTGAACATGGTGGAAATATTGTGTACTCATGTATGAAAATAGAAAAGTAAGACCTGTTGAAACTATTCCAGGAATGGGCTGAGGAGGGATAAAGAATGATGGTGGGGAGTGAATTTAACTAAGATATATTGTAAGCACTTTTGTAAATGTCACAATGTACCCCCAGCATAACAGTAATATGATTTAAAAAATGCCCCAAGTGGGTTGGGAATGTAGCTCAGTGGTAGAGTACTTGTTTAGCAAGTGTGAGGCCCTGGATTCAACCCTCAATACCCTAAAACAAAAGACAAAACCAAAACCAAAACCATACCCCAAGTGATCCTGATGGAAAGATCTGTATGGGGTGGGGGTGGGGGGCTGGGGGGTAGGATTTTGACCAGGGAGAAATTAACAAGGGACCACTTTTACATCTACCTCTGACTCCCCAGCACAGCACCAGGTCTATTGTAGATCACTGATCCTCCTCTGCTGAACCAGATAGAATTATTTAGACCCCCAGAGAAGTCATAAAATTGGGCAATCTAAAGTAACTGTCCTGAAAGAGAAGTAGGAATTTTCTAGGTAGAAAGAAAAGGTCCAAGAGACCCTCATGGACAAGAAGGGAAGTGTGACAGTGCAAGTGAAGGGTGTTGGAGGAGTTTCTGAGGTGGGGAGCGGGGCAGAAGAGGCCAGGAAGGTGGTCACTGCCCTCAAGCCCAGACCTTGTTGTTACAGACTTGAGAGGAGACCAATGGAGAGTTAGAAATTCAGGACCAATTTAAATGCTGATTTCCAATCTGTCACAATTCTGAGTAGCCTAAGAATTTCGTTCATCACCTCCCAGCTTTCATTTTGTTGTGGTTTTATTTTTGTACTAGGAGCTTATGGCCCTTGTGGTACTGCTTGTTGGTCCATAAGTCCCACCAAGCTTCTTAATTTTCTCCTTTTGATCTGGCTCTCAAATGTCTTTAAATATCCCCAGGCTTCACTGACTTGAATCTTTACAACTGTTTCCTACTCACACATCCTCAGGGGGGTGCCATCCAGGCTATGGTATCTGTCCTATGCAGCCCAGCTCAGCAGCATTGGGGTCACTGGGCAGAAGGTGTTCAGAGTATGGGCTTTGGAGCAAAGCTGTGACTTTGGATCTGGACCCTGCCATTTTATAAGGTGTGTAGCAGAGACAAATGACTTGCTGCTTGTGCCTCAGTATTCTCCTCTGCAAACTGGGGTTAATAATAGTAGCTTTCTGTCTGAAGTGTTATGAAGATTAAATGGTTGAATGTAGAAAAGCTTCTGAAATAGGTTTTGGCACATAGTTCTATGGTTTGGATAGTTCCCCAGTCTGTGGTGCTATTGGGAGGTGGTGGAATCTTTAAGAGGAAGAGCCTAGTGGGAGGTCTTCTGGCCACTGAGGGAGTACCCTTGAAGGGGACATTAGGATCCCAGCTCCTTTCTCTTCAGTTTGCTTCCCAGTCCCCTGAGGTGAGCAGCTTGCTGTATCACACACTCCCCGCCATGACGTACTGCCTTGTCACAGGCCCCAAAACAACAGGCTGACCAACCCTGATTGTCTCAGGTATTTGTTACAATAATGGGAAGCTGACTAATATATTTGGAAAGCTCTCATATTATTTGTTTGCCCTTTCTATACCATATGTAATTTCCTGCTTTCCAAGAAAGTTGCTTGCTATTTGTCGGCCAGTTCGGTTGGGTATAAAGAGGAATAATAGTTGCAGAGGTGTGCTAGTAATTTAGTATAATGCTTGTTTGAGTTTAATTATGTCCCCAAATTTCAAAGTTATCTTGACTTTGGTAATAGTTTTCTGTTTACTATGCTCCATTTACCACTACGATGGAATTCATGGAAAGATGACAATGAATTGGATGGCATTGCTCTTATTACTGTGCATCAGCATTCTTTGGAACATTTCCCTTCAGAGATTATAAAATGATACACCTAAAGTCAAGCTAGAATATTGGTGCAAAGACAAGCATCACACTTTTCTCTGTGAGATTTGGGCTCTCCATCTCTAAGTTTTTACCTTTTTATATCAAGCACAAACTTTTTTTTTAATTTTTTTTTAATTTTTCTTTTATTATTCGTATGTGCATACAAGGCTTGGTTCATTTCTCCCCCCTGCCCCCACCGCCTCCCTTACCACCCACTCTGCCCCCTCCCTCTCCCCCCCCCAGCAGAAACTATTTAGCCCTTATTTCTAATTTTGTTGTAGAGAAAGTATAAGCAATAATAGGAAGGAACAAGGGTTTTTGCTGGTTGAGATAAGGATAGCTATACAGGGCATTGACACATTGATTTCCTGTGCGTGGGTGTTACCTTCTAGGTTAATTCTTTTTGATCTAACCTTTTCTCTAGTTCCTGTTCCCCTTTTCCTATTGGCCTCAGTTGCTTTAAGGTATCTGCTTTAGTTTCTCTGCATTAAGGGCAACAAATGCTAGCTAGTTTTTTAGGTGTCTTACCTATCCTCACCCCTCCCTTGTGTGCTCTCGCTTTTATCATGTGCTCAAAGTCCAACCCCATTGTTGTGTTTGCCCTTGATCTAATGTCCACATATGAGGGAGAACATACAATTTTTGGTTTTTTGAGCCAGGCTAACCTCACTCAGAATGATGTTCTCCAATTCCATCCATTTACCAGCGAATGATAACATTTCGTTCTTCTTCATGGCTGCATAAAATTCCATTGTGTATAGATACCACATTTTCTTAATCTATTCGTCTGTGCTGGGGCATCTTGGCTGTTTCCATAACTTGGCTATTGTGAATAGTGCCGCAATAAACATGGATGTGCAGGTGCCTCTGGAGTAACAGTCTTTTGGGTATATCCCCAAGAGTGGTATTGCTGGATCAAATGGTAGATCGATGTCCAGCTTTTTAAGTAGCCTCCAAATTTTTTTCCAGAGTGGTTGTACTAGTCTACATTCCCACCAACAGTGGAAGAGGGTTCCTTTTTCCCCGCATCCTCGCCAACACCTGTTGTTGGTGGTGTTGCTGATGATGGCTATTCTAACAGGGGTGAGGTGGAATCTTAGTGTGGTTTTAATTTGCATTTCCTTTATTGCTAGAGATGGTGAGCATTTTTTCATGTGTTTTCTGGCCATTTGAATTTCTTCTTTTGAGAAAGTTCTGTTTAGTTCACATGCCCATTTCTTTATTGGTTCATTAGTTTTGGGAGAATTTAGTTTTTTAAGTTCCCTGTATATTCTGGTTATCAGTCCTTTGTCTGATGTATAATTGGCAAATATTTTCTCCCACTCTGTGAGTGTTCTCTTCAGTTTAGAGACCATTTCTTTTGATGAACAGAAGCTTTTTAGTTTTATGAGGTCCCATTTATCTATGCTATCTCTTAGTTGCTGTGCTGCTGGGGTTTCATTGAGAAAGTTCTTACCTATACCTACTAACTCCAGAGTATTTCCTACTCTTTCTTGTATCAACTTAAGAGTTTGGGGTCTGATATTAAGATCCTTTATCCATTTTGAGTTAATCTTGGTATAGGGTGATATACATGGATCTAGTTTCAGTTTTTTGCAGACTCAAGCACAAACTTAATGGTGTTGCCTTCTGCACCACCTAACCAGCAGTATTGTCTTGAAGGAATTAGCTCAATGTGTGGAACTTCTTGTGCTGCATTAAACTTTTAGAGCCAACCTAAAGCAAACCCAGTTAGACCTCTTCAGACCACGTTTTATTGGCAGTTTGTTGCAAAGAGGGCTGACTCAGATTTTTAACTTAATGTTAATTATGGAAAGATGTCAGAGGGAGCACACTGAATGTCTTTAGCCCATTTTTTAAAAAAGCAGGTCAAATTCAGCATCTAGAGGATAACTGATAATTTAGTTGAAAATAATTGAATAAATTTGACATGAAATGCAATAAAAAGGGGTCAGGGCTATGTAAGTTTAAAATTCTGAGATAAATTCATTTAGTCCAAGGCTTTTGTTAGCTGTCTATTATGGCCAAGTGTAAGAAGAACCTGGGTTTTTGTTTTATCAGCGTTTGTATTTGTCTTGTTAAAAGAAGGTTGTGCTGAATCATGGTTGGTATTTTCTTAGAATTTTAAAGTCAGTGGTCACTCTACCATAACAAGTGGGGTGCTAAACTTTTGTAGAGTGAATGTAGAAGAAAGAAGAGAGGTACACAGAGAGCAACTTAAGTGGTGTTTCCCAGAAGCAGCTTGTGATGGTCAATCTTGACTGGCAACTTGATTGGATTAAGAAATGCCTAGGAGATTAGTAAAGCACACCTCTGGGTGTGTTCGTGATAGCATTTCTAGAGAGGATTAAATCATGAGGGCTCTGACCTAATGAACAGATTAATCTTGTCATGGATTCATAATATGATAGCATTATTGGGCGGTGGTGAAAAGTAGGAGGTGGGTCTTTCAGGAAGTAGGTCACTGGGGTGTTCCTTGGGACTGTATTTTGCCCTGGCTCCTTCCTGTATGGACTTTTCTCTGCTTCCTGGCTGCCATGAGGTGATTAGTTCTCCTCTGCCACATGCTCCCAGACCATGTGACCATTGGTGATGATGCTCTGTCAAGTGTACCGAACCAAGTGACCATTGACTGAACCTTGTGAAACCGTGAACCAAAATAAATGTTTCCTCCCTTAAGCTGTTCTGTCAGGTATTTTGGTCACAGCAATGAAAGTAACTAATACACAGTCCCCGAGAGAAGATTCACGTGAAATTGCTGTATGCAATATGGTAGCCAGGGAGTTCAGTGAGGGAGTGGGGTAGGCAGCATGAGGAAGGAGCACCTCAGAGTAGCTTCATCCTGACCTTGCAGAGGAGTTCTGGAGTACAGGTTATGCCTCAGTATTGTCCTAACCCTGAACAAGGGAGAGGAGGCTGTCATATTCCTGCTCCCATTAGCCATTGGTTAAAGAACATGGGGAAGGCAGGCAGACACTTCCAGTTTTCCAGGAGTATGCAGACAAAGGAGACTCTGGTAGTATGGTCAAAAAGTTCCTCAGGTGTTGGCTATTACAAATGAAATCCTTTGTAAGCCAGAAGCCCCACAAAATAGTGAAAGGGGGGGGTCAAAGGAATCTGGGCAGAGCACCAACCCTGTTCATCACAGAGAAGAAGAGCAGAAAGACAGAGGCGAAGGCTCCTTCATTTTCTCCCTGCCTCCCAACTCCGTTGGCCAAGATTGGGTGGGAGTGGTGCTCTAGTAATACCTGGATATGAGGAAAACACAGGGTAGAGTGGAAGCCAAGTTTCTATGGGGGATAGTGCAGCACAATTAGGAGTGGGGACAGGGTCATCATGTGGAGATGGGTCTGGATTTTAGTCCTGAGTCCCCTTTGACTTATATGCAGAAAGGAAAGAAGTACAAATATTTTTGTGCAGTGGGACGGCATTGGGTTAAGGACCAATTGGGAGTCAGTGGACCCCAGATATACATCATGGTGGTGCAGTGAGAACCAAAATGAAAAAAAAAAATAAAATAAATGAGCCAATCAGCCAGGGAAGACTGCCAGGTTATAAGGTAAAGAGCGTGGAGACATAGGTGATGGTAGAAGGTGTCAATGAACCATCAAAAAAGGAGGCTGGAGGGGCCAGATCCCCTTTCTTCTTTGCCTTCTTGTTTCTCTTTTTGGGCTTCTGTTTGGAAGGCTCTGTCAAAAGGAAATTCTTTACACCAATTAAATTTAGCAGAGTTTATATGAGCTAAGCAAAACAAAAACATGATTTGCAAATTGGACAGCTCCTAGAAACAGCAGGTTCTGGGAACTCAGGCCAACAACATGATCAGATCAAGACAAGCAGGGTGAGAAGTAGAAAATATCTTCACTGGCTGCAACCTAGTCAATGAACCAGTCAACTTACTTAGTTAATTGTTTACAGTTTCTTTAGTTAATTTGGCTACAGGGCCTCTCCAAACAATCAGTGCAGTTACTATAAATAAACTCTATATTGATTTGGTCAGTGGGGTCCAGTGCAGGTATCCAGTCCAAATCCAAGACCAACTACAAAAGTCTATTTAAGAGCTTTCTGTTCTAGAGAATAAGAAGGACTAGGGTAGGGCCAGAAGGAGGGTAGGAGGTCAAGGAATTGGGTGTTTTGGCCAAGTTCTAGACTGTAAATTCAAGGGGAAGAGATAAGGGAGACCTTAAAAATCACTGGAGAGGGAACAAGGCAGACCAGAGATTTGGGAAGAAGTCCCACCTGGGTGTAGAGCAAAAGTGTGCCTGGCCGTAGGTTCCTTTCTTCAGTATGCCTTGGGCACCTGGCAGGAAGAAAGCCACCCAGGAGAGTGAGGAATGAGGTTAGCAGAGCTATGAATCAGGTGAATGTCAAGGTCTCTGATGTACAGTTTTGCACAACTTTCCTCCTCTAGTTGGCTTTTGTTGACTTCATCATAAGACTGTGACCCACATGTTAACTGGCTTCACTTAATGGAGAACTGTCCCTCCTTGAGAAAGCATATAAAAAATCCCATTTCCTCAGTGCTCTGATAGTAGCTGGCTGGCTTTTCAAATGAGTAATGGCAAGGTATTAATACCTTCTTTCATGTTCATAGCTTAATGTACTTCCTTTCCCAAAGTTATTTGTAAGAGAGAAGGGTACCACACTTTTGTCTTTGAAAAATACTTTTACCAGCCCGATGCTGATGGCTCACGCCTGTAATCCTAGCTACTTAGGAGGCAGAGATCAGGAGGATCGTGGTTCAAAGCCAGACCCAGGCAATACATGAGAACCTATCTAGAAAAAACCCTTCACAAAAAGGCCTGGTGGAGTGGCTCAAGGTGTAGGGCCTGAGTTCAAACCCAGTACTAAAAAAGAAAAAGAAAAAGAAAGACAGACAGAAAAAAGAAAGAAAGAAAAATACTTTTATCATTTTCTTCCCTTCCTTCCTTCCTTTCCTTTTCTTTTGTTTCTGTATGTAGCCCAGGCTTGTCTCAAACTTAAGATCTTCCTGCCTCAGTCTCTTAAGTGCTGTGATTATAGGCATGTACTGTCATACCCAACTGCATCATGTTCTTATTATAAAAGCATCTCAGCTGTTTTGGAAATATGTAGAAAAAGGAAGAAAATACCAACAGTTCTATACCCAGAGAAAATTTTTACATTTTGATGTGAGTCCTTCTCATCTTCTTAGCAATACATAGATCTTGAAAATGTATAAATAAATGTACTAAGTTTATTTTGCATTTTAACAGAGGATACTTGGGGAGTTATCTAAAATTCTCAAAGAAATGAATGTGCCCCCGGTGAAATTTGTCCTGAGTAGGGGCAGGAATGAGCCTGGTCAATAGCCTGAGGGTAGTTTTTGTTTCTATTTTAGCTTTAAATTGAAGCCTGCAGTTTTTAGCCTCTGTTGAGCAGACTTGGGACTACAGCTTAGGATAGGTACACTTGGAGGCTCATACAGCTGGCATTAAAAAAATAAAAGCATAGGAAAATGAGATGGGAGCCAAGTTTGGTGGGTTGTGTTGCCTGCACAGGAATCTGAGTCAATTTTGTTCCCTGGAAGCTGAGACCCACTGAGATTCTTTTGTTTACATATTAAGGTACTATAAGTCTTAAGATTTAGAAGCTCAGAGGACAATTTTGTAGATGTCAAAATTCAGTGTGTCCAAGGACTAGGCAGGTTATATGTCACAGGCTGGGTTTTCTGGGAACAGGTTCTAGGATGGAGTTTCGTGAGCAGAATGCTTGCTGGGAAGTGTCCTGGAGAACAACCCTGTGGAAGGGAGGCTTGGAAGGAAGCAGGGCTGGGCAGAAAGAGAAGTCAAGTTGCTATGCCTGCCTGATAACCTTAACCAACCTCCTGGGGCTCTGATTTTGGAATGGCTTCAGTGTTGTAAACTACTGGACCTGGATGGCCTGGCTATCGTCTCTTTTGTTCCTTTCTCGGTCAATGTAGACTGCCTTGGGAGAGGCAGCCCTCCATAGCTCAGGCAAACCCTGAAGGAACTCACAGCTGCTTGGGGCAAGCAAGTGTAGATTGTGTGAGATCACATAACATGCTGGGGAGAGTGGGGAATTCAGTGTGTGTGGGGGTACAGGTTATGGCATAATAAAGTGCAGAGCAGCAAAAACAAAAAAAGCACTGTGTCAGTCAAGCAAAACACATTTTTGGGTGTCCAACTTAGAACTTCTCTGCTCTAGAGAGAAAGCAGTATGTGAGCTCTAACCCTGGCTTTCTAGATCTCTTGTGACAAGAGATTTGGACAAATGACCTAATCTCTGTGTGTCTCAGTGACATCTAAAAAATAGGGATAAATTCAGTGGGATGAGCTTTTTGGTGTAAGGTCTGCTCATTGGTTTGCCCACACTCTCTGCCCGTCCTGATGTAATCATTAATAGCGCTTTCTCTCTCCACATGTCATCATCAGGTTGATGAATACTATAAGGGGCTATCTTCATTAAAATGTTTACGGATGCTTTTTTTCTTCCCAATTCTCAGACTGCTTTGAAGTTCAATGCTTCTGATGATACAGTCAATAAATGGAAAGACAGTGATTGCTACTCCTGAAGGCACTGGGTATTTCCTATATGTCAGGCTTCTACTGACCAAATTCTCATTTCTTACTAAGTAGCTTTCCCTAGAAGATATCATAAGAATTTGCTTCAATTCTCCTTGCTAGTCACTCATTCCAGCACGCTCAGAGTAAAAGTAGACAGGTATGTTGGAGAGGGAGTTGGTACCATGGTTTTCTCTCTTTATTACACCAAGAGCCAACAGGGACACTGAAATGGATTTGGATTATACTCTCCTTAAAAGTAAATTCAAAAGAGATTCAGTTATTGAAAAAAATGCTGACAATAATTATATCTACTTTGAAGAGCTGTGAAAGTTGAGCCAGGTGTTCTGTATAAAGCACTGAGCTCCAAGCCCCCACACTGTTGCACACAGTCAACATTATTTGCCTTTCCAGTACTTACATACTTGTTAGTACCTCCCGATTATCAGAAGTGCCTGGTGTTGATGACTCTGATCCTCAAATGTTAATCTTCTGGGCCTTCTCTTCTGGCCTCACAACTACTTCCCATTGCCTACTGGATTTTTTTTTTAATTTTTTTTTGTTGTTTTTTTCATTTTTCTTTTATTATTCATATGTGCATACAAGGCTTGGTTCATTTCTCCCCCCTGCCCCCACCCCCTCCCTTACCACCCACTCCCCCCCCTTCTCCCCCCCCTCAATACCCAGCAGAAACTATTTTGCCCTTATTTCTAATTTTGTTGTAGAGAGAGTAAAAGAAATAATAGGAAGGAACAAGGGTTTTTGCTGGTTGAGATAAGGATAGCTATACAGGAAGTTGACTCACATTGATTTCCTGTGCGTGGGTGTTACCTTCTAGGTTAATTCTTTTTGATCTAACCTTTTCTCTAGTTCCTGGTCCCCTTTTCCTATTGGCCTCAGTTGCTTTAAGGTATCTGCTTTAGTTTCTCTGCGTTAAGGGCAACAAATGCTAGCTAGTTTTTTAGGTGTCTTACCTATCCTCACCCCTCCGTTGTGTGCTCTCGCTTTTATCATGTGCTCAAAGTCCAATCCCCTTGTTGTGTTTGCCCTTGATCTAATGTCCACATATGAGGGAGAACATACGATTTTTGGTCTTTTGGGCCAGGCTAACCTCACTCAGAATGATGTTCTCCAATTCCATCCATTTACCAGCGAATGATAACATTTCGTTCTTCTTCATGGCTGCATAAAATTCCATTGTGTATAGATACCACATTTTCTTAAGCCTACTGGATTTTTATATCAGATTCAAACTAACCTCAAGGTCAGCACCTCCCCCCCCCAAAAAAAATTATGATCTGTATCTTTTCCCCAACCCCTGGCTCTCTACACCCCCAAATTAGCCTCTGTACAGGTATGTCAGAGTCACCCAAAGTGGAGGCTTCTGAGCTGTCCTTCCCTCCCGCGTCAACTCCCTTCCCAGATTCTGAGAGTCACCAGCCCTGCCCTGTTGGTTTCTTCTTCTCCAGAACTTTCTTAACCTACTTCTGTCTTTGGCCTTATCCTGCCTCTCATCCCTGGGTCCATTCTTTTATTCTGGGACTTAAAACCCAGGGTGTTGTGCATGTTAGGTAAGTGCTCTATTACTGAGATAACTCCCAGCCCCTGGGTTCCCTCTTGAGGGACACAGATGGCTGCTAAGGAGATTTTCCCAAACTACGACTATGATCATGTTATGCTCCAACTTAAACCTTCCCTAATTCATTGCTTCCAGCAGAAGTGCTAAACTCCTTGGATGGTGTTTTTGTGATGTGGGCTCTATCTACACCTCCAACCTCATCTTTTTCCATCTTTCCACGGAGTCCTGGATACAGTGCCAATCTGTAGCACGTTCTCCTTCCGCTCCTCTACGCATGCGTGCATTTGTCTCCTAGGCTTTCCCATCTTCCTGGAGAATTTTTATTTATCCGTGAATTCTTAGTTCACATATCCCCTCCTGGGGGATCCAGTTCAGATTTGAGCACTCTATTTTTCATGTCTCCATTACTCATTTATTTAAAATTTAGTTTTTCAACAAATACTGAGTTCCCACGATATGCCACACCATCTGATCAATGCAACTAGTATTTTGAATTAGTTGTTGCATGTTTGGGTAAAAAATGGTTGAGCTTCCAGGAGAGTGGCTTTTTAAATTTTTATTTATTTATTTACAGGGGTTTGAACCCAGGGCCTCACCACTAGCACAAGTCCTTTTTTTTTTTTCTTTTATTATTCATATGTGCATACAAGGCTTGGTTCATTTCTCCCCCCTGCCCCCACCCCCTCCCTTACCACCCACTCCACCCCCTCCCGCTCCCCCCCTCAATACCCAGCAGAAACTATTTTCCCCTTATCTCTAATTTTGTTGTAGAGACAGTATAAGCATTAATAGGAAGGAACAAGGGGTTTTGCTGGTTGAGATAAGGATAGCTATACAGGGCATTGACTCACATTGATTTCCTGTGCGTGGGTGTTACCTTCTAGGTTAATTCTTTTTGATCTAACCTTTTCTCTAGTACCTGTTCCCCTTTTCCTATTGGCCTCAGTTGCTTTTAAGGTATCTGCTTTAGTTTCTCTGCATTAAGGGCAACAAATGCTAGCTAGTTTTTTAGGTGTCTTACCTATCCTCACCCCTCCCTTGTGTGCTCTCGCGTTTATCATGTGCTCATAGTCCAATCCCCTTGTTGTGTTTGCCCTTGATCTAATGTCCACATATGAGGGAGAACATACGATTTTTGGTCTTTTGGGCCAGGCTAACCTCACTCAGAATGATGTTCTCCAGTTCCATCCATTTACCAGCGAATGATAACATTTCGTTCTTCTTCATGGCTGCATAGAATTCCATTGTGTATAGATACCACATTTTCTTAATCCATTCGTCTGTGCTGGGGCATCTTGGCTGTTTCCATAACTTGGCTATTGTGAATAGTGCCGCAATAAACATGGATGTGCAGGTGCCTCTGGAGTAACAGTCTTTTGGGTATATCCCCAAGAGTGGTATTGCTGGATCAAATGGTAGATCGATGTCCAGCTTTTTAAGTAGCCTCCAAATTTTTTTCCAGAGTGGTTGTACTAGTCTACATTCCCACCAACAGTGGAAGAGGGTTCCTTTTTCCCCGCATCCTCGCCAACACCTGTTGTTGGTGGTGTTGCTGATGATGGCTATTCTAACAGGGGTGAGGTGGAATCTTAGTGTGGTTTTAATTTGCATTTCCTTTATTGCTAGAGATGGTGAGCATTTTTTCATGTGTTTTCTGGCCATTTGAATTTCTTCTTTTGAGAAAGTTCTGTTTAGTTCACATGCCCATTTCTTTATTGGTTCATTAGTTTTGGGAGAATTTAGTTTTTTAAGTTCCCTGTATATTCTGGTTATCAGTCCTTTGTCTGATGTATAATTGGCAAATATTTTCTCCCACTCTGTGGGTGTTCTCTTCAGTTTAGAGACCATTTCTTTTGATGAACAGAAGCTTTTTAGTTTTATGAGGTCCCATTTATCTATGCTATCTCTTAGTTGCTGTGCTGCTGGGGTTTCATTGAGAAAGTTCTTACCTATACCTACTAACTCCAGAGTATTTCCTATTCTTTCTTGTATCAACTTAAGAGTTTGGGGTCTGATATTAAGATCCTTTATCCATTTTGAGTTAATCTTGGTATAGGGTGATATACATGGATCTAGTTTCAGTTTTTTGCAGACTGCTAACCAGTTTTCCCAGCAGTTTTTGTTGAAGAGGCTGCTATTTCTCCATCGTATATTTTTAGCTCCTTTGTCAAAGATAAGTTGCTCATAGTTGTGTGGCTTCATATCTGGATCCTCTATTCTGTTCCACTGGTCTTCATGTCTGTTTTTGTGCCAGTACCATGCTGTTTTTATTGTTATTGCTTTGTAATATAGTTTGAAGTCAGGTATTGTGATACCTCCTGCATTGTTCTTTTGACTGAGTATTGCCTTGGCTATTCGTGGCCTCTTGTGTTTCCATATAAATTTTACAGTAGATTTTTCAATCTCTTTAATGAATGTCATTGGAATTTTGATGGGAATTGCATTAAACATGTAGATTACTTTTGGGAGTATCGACATTTTTACTATGTTGATTCTACCAATCCATGAGCATGGGAGATCTCTCCACTTTCTATAGTCTTCCTCAATCTCTTTCTTCAGAAGTGTATAGTTTTCCTTGTAGAGGTCTTTCACATCTTTTGTTAGGTTTACACCTAGGTATTTGATTTTTTTTGAGGCTATTGTAAATGGAATTGTTTTCATACATTCTTTTTCCGTTTGCTCATTGTTAGTGTATAGAAATGCTAATGATTTTTCTATGTTGATTTTATATCCTGCTACCTTGCTATAGCTATTGATGATGTCTAGAAGCTTCTGAGTAGAGTTTTTGGGTCTTTAAGGTATAGGATCATGTCATCTGCAAATAGGGATAATTTGACAGTTTCTTTACCTATTTGTATTCCTTTTATTCCTTCTTCTTGCCTAATTGCTCTGGCCAGGAATTCCAGTACTATGTTGAATAGGAGTGGAGATAGTGGGCATCCTTGTCTGGTTCCTGATTTTAGAGGGAATGGTTTTAATTTTTCTCCGTTAAGTATAATGCTGGCTGTAGGTTTGTCATATATAGCTTTTATAATGTTGAGGAACTTTCCTTCTATTCCTAGTTTTCTTAGCGCTTTTATCATGAAATGATGTTGGATCTTATCAAAGGCTTTTTCTGCATCTATTGAAATGATCAAGTGGTTTTTGTCTTTGCTTCTGTTAATGTGGTTTATTACGTTTATTGATTTTCGTATGTTGAACCACCCCTGCATCCCTGGGATGAAGCCTACCTGGTCGTGGTGAATAATCTTTTTGATGTGTTGCTGAATTTGATTTGCCATTATTTTGTTGAGGATTTTTGCATCAATGTTCATTAGGGAGATTGGCCTATAGTTCTCCTTTTTGGAGGTGTCTTTGCCTGGTTTTGGGATAAGTGTAATACTGGCTTCATAAAATGTGTTTGGCAGTTTTCCTTCCCTTTCTATTTCATGGAACAGTTTAAGGAGGGTTGGTATCAGTTCTTCTTTAAAGGTCTGATAGAATTTAGCAGAGAATCCATCAGGTCCTGGACTTTTCTTTTTGGGGAGACTCTTGATTGCTGCTTCAATTTCATTTTGTGTTATAGGTCTATTCAGGTGATTAATTTCCTCTTGGTTCAGTTTTGGATGATCATATGTATCTAGAAATCTGTCCATTTCTTTTAGATTTTCAAATTTATTTGAATATAGGTTCTCAAAGTAGTCTCTGATGATTTCCTGGACTTCCATGGTGTTTGTTGTTATATCCCCTTTTGCATTCCTGATTCTACTAATTTGGGTTTTTTCTCTCCTCATTTTAGTCAGGTTTGCCAGGGGTCTATCGATCTTGTTTATTTTTTCAAAGAACCAACTTTTTGTTTCATTAATTCTTTGTATGGTTTTTTTGGTTTCTATTTCGTTGATTTCAGCTCTTATTTTTATTATTTCTCTCCTTCTATTTGTTTTGGGATTTGCTTGTTCTTGTTTTTCTAGGAGTTTGAGATGTATCATTAGGTCATTGATTTGGGATCTTTCAATCTTTTTAATATATGCACTCATGGCTATAAACTTTCCTCTCAAGACTGCCTTAGCTGTGTCCCATAGGTTCCAGTAGGTTGTGTTTTCATTTTCATTGACTTCCAGGAACATTTTAATTTCCTCTTTTATTGCATCGATGATCCATTCTTCATTAAGTAATGAGTTATTTAGTTTCCAGCTGTTTTTTATGTTTTTTGTCTTTACTTTTGTTGTTGAGTTCTACTTTTACTGCATTGTGGTCAGATAGTATGCATGGTATTATTTCTATTTTCTTATATTTGCTGAGGCTTGCTTTGTGCCCTAGGATATGATCTATTTTAGGGAAGGTTCCATGGGCTGCTGAGAAGAATGTATATTGTGTAGAGGTTGGATGAAATGTTCTGTAGACATCTACTAGGTCCACTTGATCTATTGCATATTTTAGATCTTGGATTTCTTTATTGAGTTTTTGTTTGGATGACCTATCTATCGATGCTAATGGAGTGTTAAAGTCTCCCACAACCACTGTGTTGGCGTTTATATATGCTTTTAGGTCTTTCAGGGTATGTTTGATGAAATTGGGTGCGTTGACATTGGGTGCATACAGATTGATGATTATTATTTCCTTTTGGTCTATTTCCCCTTTTATTAGTATGGAATGTCCTTCTTTATCTCGTTTGATCAATGTAGGTTTGAAGTCTACTTTGTCAGAGATAAGTATTGCTACTCCTGCTTGTTTTCGGGGGCCATTGGCTTGGTAAATCTTCTTCCAGCCTTTCATCCTAAGCATATGCTTATTTCTGTAGGTGAGATGAGTCTCCTGTAAGCAACAAATTGTTGGATCTTCTTTTTTAATCCATTTTGTCAAACGGTGTCTTTTGATGGGTGAATTAAGTCCATTAACATTAAGTGTTAGTACTGATAGGTATGTGGTGATTCCTGCCATTTAGTTATCTTAGTTGTTTGAAGGTTTGATTGTGTGTACCTAACTTGATGTTACTCTCTACTGTCTTGCTTTTTCTTATCCTGTGGTTTGGTGCTGCCTGCCTTTTCATGGTTAAGTTGGGTGTCACTTTCTGTGTGCAGGATCCCTTGCAGAATCTTTTGTAATGGTGGCTTGTGGTCACATATTGTTTTAGTTTCTGCTTATCATGGAAGACTTTTATTGCTCCATCTATTTTGAATGATAGCTTTGCTGGGTAGAGTATCCTGGGGTTGAAGTTATTTTCATTCAGTGCCCGGAAGATCTCACCCCACGCTCTTCTTGCTTTTAATGTTTCTGTTGAGAAGTCTGCTGTGATTTTGATGGGTTTACCTTTGTATGTTACTTGTTTTTTCTCTCTTACAGCCTTCAATATTCTTTCCTTAGTTTCTGAACTTGTTGTTTTAATGATGATATGTCGTGGAGTAGTTCTATTTTGATCTGGTCTGTTTGGTGTCCTGGAGGCCTCTTGCATGTGTATGGGAATATCTTTCTCTAGATTTGGGAAATTTTCCGTTATTATTTTGTTGAATATATTACGTATTCCCTTCGCTTGCACCTCTTCTCCTTCTTCGATGCCCATGATTCTCAAGTTTGGTCTTTTGATGGAGTCAGTGAGTTCTTGCATTTTCTTTTCACAGGTCTTGAGTTGTTTAATTAATAGTTCTTCAGTTTTTCCTTTAATTACCATTTCATCTTCAAGTTCTGAGATTCTGTCTTCTGTTTGTCCTATTCTTCTGGATTGGCCTTCCGTTTTGTTTTGCAGTTCTGTTTCATTCTTTTTTCTGAGGTTTTCCATATCCTGGCTGTTTTCTTCTTTATTGTTGTCTATTTTTGTCCTGAGTTCATTTATCCATTTATTCATTGTGTTCTCTCTTTCACTTTGGTGTTTATACAGTGCTTCTATGGTTTCCTTTATTTCTTCTTTTGCTTTTTCAAATTCTCTATTTTTATTGTCTTGGAATTTCTTGAGTGTCTCCTGTACATTTTGGTTGACCCTATCCAGTATCATCTCTATATAATTCTCATTGAGTACTTGTAGTATGTCTTCTTTTAAATTATTCTTGTGGGCTTCCTTGGGTCCTTTGGCATAGTTTATCTTCATTTTGTTGGAGTCTGGATCTGAGTTTCTGTTCTCTTCATTCCCCTCTGGTTCCTGTACTAATTTTTTGCTGTGGGGAAACTGGTTTCCTTGTTTTTTATGTCTTCCTGTCATTGTCCTTGGTGTTGTTACTGTCCCTGTACTGTGTGCAATTAAGTATTTTCTAGCTTGTAATAATAACAATGGTAATATTGAGAATGGAAGAGTGAGCTGAGATGGAAAGCAAGAAGTTAAAGAAAAGGGGAAAACAAATATACAGACAAGAGGGAGAAAGCAGAACAAGGTATCAGACAAGAGAGTTTCAAAGGTATAAACAGGGAGTGTTAGTGTACTAATCGACAGTAAGCTGAACAGACAATAGAGAGACAGAGAGAGGATTGAAAATCAAAGATTAAAAAAAATAAAAAATAAGTATATGAAAGTAATATCTATTTATAAAAATGAATTAAAATAAAATGGAAAATAGAAAATTAAAAAAAAAAAAAAAACCAAAAACTTCCAAGTTTATATGCAATGCAGTTTCAGTCTTAATAATTTGGATGTCCGTCTGAATCTCCAGTCCTGGAGTTGGTGCCTCAGATGTTGTTCTGTAGTTGTCTCATCAAAGGGGATGCATAAAGTAGAACAAAACTACACTCACACACACACAGAAGAAAAGAAAAGAAAAAAAAAACCCCACCAAGTGTCCCCAGTTCAAATGCAATACAGTTTCAGTAAGTTTTTCGGCTTGCAGGTGTAATTCGGTTGTTCTCTCATCAAAGGTAGGGAGAAAAAGAAAAAAAAGCGTCTGGAGGCAGTTCTGAGAGTGGTATCTGCAACTGTGGCTTGCCTGCCTGCTGCTCTCAGCCTGTAGCTGGCGGCGTTATTTATGCAGATCTCTGGGGTGAGCTTAGCACTCACCTGGTCCCACAGGCTTTGTTTGCTCAGAGTTCTCCTGTGCGGGGGAGGGGGGCCTCTGCTACAGGCTTTTCCCTTTCCAAGCACTGGGAAAGGCGACACTGCCCGGCGTTGTCAGGCCTGCGTGTTTATTTACAGTTCACGTGGGAAGTGGGTCTTCCCTCCTCTCACAAGCTTCCCAGCTCCTGGTTGCTGGGCGTGTGCCCCGCTCCCGCCAGAGCCTCTCCGGCCCGCCCGGCTCGTTTATTTACAGTCCCAGGAAGGGTTCCCTTCCCCCAATCTTCAGCGCTCAGGGCGCCCCACCCTCTTTCCAGCGTGTCTTAACTGTTCTTATTGCTTAGTACTCAGTTTCTCTTTTTTTTCCCCGGGTGGAGGTCAGTCTGTCCAGGGGGCTATGCTGCTCTGGCCCAGGCTTGTCTGTGGGGGAACCGCGGTACCGCGAAGCTCACCTGTTCCGCGTCTTCCCAAGCCGTATGGGCGCCAGCCACTGGCGGCCCCGGGGGCCTCCTCGGTTCTCCGTTTAACGTGAAGTGGAGATTCTCTGCGCCAGCTGGAGATGTGGAGGAGTCAAAGTTATGCCTTTTCTCAGTGATTATGCCTGCAAAGTGTCTTTTTTTTTTTTTTTTTTTTTTGATTTAGTTATTTTTTAATGGGGCCTCACATTTTTGCCTAGACTATCTTTGGACTCTATCCTCTTACTTGTATCTTCCCTTGTAACTGGAATTACAGGTGTGAGTCACCACACCCAGTTTATTGATTGAGCTGGGGTCTAGCTAACTGCCCCACCCTCCCCAGGCTGGCCTCAAATTACAATCCTCCTGCTCACCACCTCCTGAGTAGCTGGGGTTACAGGTATGAGCCACTGCACCTGGCTTCATTTTATTTTCAATTGGCACATAACTGTACATATATACAAAGTGATATTTTGAAGTATACATTTCATAATGATCAAATCAGGGTAACTAGCAGTCTATCACCTCAAACATTTATCATTTTTTGTAATGAAAACATTAAAAACCCTCTCTTTTAGCTTTTTTGAAGTATGTATCACTATTAGCTATAGTCACCCTACTGTGCAATGGAGACTGGAATTTATTCTTCCTAGCTGTAACTTTGTACCACTTGACCAGTGTCTCTCTCCTCTTTTCCTTCCACTTTTTCCTGCCAGCTAGTCCCCATTCTATTTTTTAGTTCTATGAATCTAACATCTTTAACTTCTATGTATCAGTAAGATCACATCGTATTTGTCTCTCAGTGCCTGGCTTATTTCATGTAATCTGGAGAGAGATTTCTTTATATTCTTAGAACCTAGCACGGTGCCTGGAGTATAGCAGCTGCTGGATAAATGCTGTCTGTATAAATGAAGACACAGTAGTAATAGTGCCTACATAGAAAATCAGGACACGTGGTCCAGCAAAACATTTATTCTTACTATGGATGCATTTATGTAGAATCTTATAAAATTAATTTCTTTTTACTTATTTTGTTGGCTAAGTGAACTCAATAATGAGACATGGGTTTAGACAAGTTTCAAAGATGTGTTTAACTCTGCTTATGGGTCTCTTTTCTTTTTTTCCTTGTCATCCCTCTCTGGGGTCTCTTTGGGCTTAGTAGGAGTTCCCTGGGACCTTGGTTTTCTGCAAGTTCAGGAGAATTTGCCTCTTGCTTTAGTGTTTTGTTCCTTTAAAGGATTTAAATTCATCCTGCTCTGGACACAGGAGACCTGGCAGTAGAGATGCTGATCTCTGCCATAGATCAGGATCCACAATTATGCTGCACTACTTTATGGTAGGCCAATTGGATAAGAAAAAACATTTCCCTTCATCTCATTTCATCATTTACTCCTTCTGCCTTTGAACTTGTCTTTTTATAGGCAAGGTATTATATGACCTCCTTTCATTCTAGGTGGCACATGGAAACTGGGGGCCTTTTAGAGAGACATCAATGGATGGAAAGGATCTGTGCTGATATTCAGAAGCTCTGCGGTCCCAGCCACAGAGCAAAGTGGGGCCTACCTCTGGTCACTTGGGAGAGTCACAACCTTACTTGTCCAGTGGTCTCAGTCCCACACTGGGGCTCTGGAGGTGGTTTATTTCAACTGTGAGCTCTTGTGCTTTTGGAATGGAAGTGTGGCCTTGGTATGAAAGTGCCTAGAAAAACATCAAAATCCTTCCTAACTTGTAGCTGCTATCCCCACTCCTCCCAACAGGACTATCAATATGGAAAGATACAGAGCCTTGAAGTTATATTAATGTGGGATAACTAATTAGTGATTAAAAGAACTTTGAAAGGACAAGGAGTTCTGTAACAAGATGACGTTTACATTAAAAATGGTCCTGGGCTGGGAGATGTACTAGACATGCAGTTTATATAAGGAAAGAACATCCCTGTCTTCCTGATAGAGTCTCTGCTGCTTTCAGAAAATAGCTGGGCTTCCTTTGATGGACAGCTGATGGATTCATGTTCTGTCTGTACTGCCATCATCAAAAACTGAGTGTCTCTCTGTTCTGACTGAAAATGAATAGCTTCATTGTGCTGTGATCTGGCCATCTTTTTCATACTCATTGATCGCTATCAATTCATTTCAAAGCTATTCTCTTTGTTTCTGAGTTTTAAATTGTGTTCTGTTTGGAAATTTTATAAGCCATACTAAATGTGATAAATTAAATAGCAGAAAACAATAAAATCTCTTCTAGGCTCACACACACACTCCTTGCAGGAAACAGTTACATCATCTTATTTGAGGGGAAGCAAATTGGGACAGATTCCTTATCTTGCATTAAGATAAAGGGTCAAAAGTCATATGCCTTTTGTTTTAGTTGTAAGCATATTTCTAAGCAATAATACCTGCATATAATATGAAATACATGAGATATGAAATCACAGTGAAACTTAACCACAGTCTTTCTATACTTACCCAGAATTATCTCATTATCAATTTTTCCTTCCAGAATTATTCCATGTATATCAAGAATATAAAGTCTCTATATTTTTTATATGAAGAATAAAATTCTCTTTTTTCCTTTTACTTAGTAGTGTCTGTTGGAGATGGCGGCAAGCATCATGGCTGTTAACAACACTTCTGCTTCTCCTATTGGCTAATACAATAAGAATGATTTTCTGATCCTTCGTTGTTAGGTGACCATGTGACTTCCTGGAACCAGTGAAATATAATGAGGAATGGGATGTCATTTCTGGGTGGAAGGATTTAAGAGCAGGTGCTTAATTCTCTTTATTCTTCTTTCCCCGCATGGTGATTTTGATGCTTTGGGTGATGAGCCCAGATCCCTGAATGAGGATGATATGGCGCCCTCTGTTCCATGAGCACATGTTGAATGGTTGCAAGGTGAAGTTTTGTTAGCTTGACCTACTCAGGTGTTGGGATTGTTTGTTACTGCAGTGTAAGTAGGCTATTCTGGCTGATGTAGGGGCTGTTCTGTGTTAGTACGCACAGAACTGCCTCATTCTTTTTATCAGTTATGTAGAAATCTGTTGTTTAGATGTCCTAGAATTTATTTATGCCTGTTTATGGCTACTGATGGCCATTTATACATTTCCAATCTTTTTCCATTACAAATGATGCTACAGTGAATACCTTTGTAAATTATTTTTTATATTCTTCTTTAAATCAGGTGTCTTCTTGGACCAGCTATTGCAGAAGTTTTCTTTCTGTGTAGGTTAATGTAGCCTTTGCTTTCTTTCAGCCAATAAGAGTGGGCCACTGTATCTGCCTTGCTTCCTGGACAGGTTGCCCACATGACATGGGATTGACTTACCACTTATCTTTGCCTCCCTTGCCTCTCCTTGGTGCTGTTTCTCATCCTCAGAACTTCAGGAATTATTGGTTTGCCCACTGGTGTATGTTGCCTACTTTGCAGTGTCTCTGCTTTTCCACTTTAGCTGAGATTTGTAGACATGAGAACTCACAGCAACTTCCTGTGCCCTGTTTGGTACTCCAGGCATTGGAGTTCCTCCTCATAGTTTGTATTTTGGGGCCTACACATGTCTTCTAGCCTCATCAAGGATGTGGTTTGATTTATATTTCCTGTTGTTTTTGCTTTAGGGTGACTTCCAAGAGAAGCTTCATAATGTCATTGTAAAACCACAAGTTTCCTCTAACTTTTTTTAACATATTAATTTAGCTGTTGTTACTGATTATTTTTAAGTGGCTGCCAACTGTAAGAGAGCTCATGAAACCCAATTTGGGATTTACTTTAATCAATATGAAAATTGCAATTTTATAGTAAAAAGATCGTAGAAGATCAGCGATTTCATAATGCTCAATCTGATATCCCAAGAGTCTGTTCACTGTGGGAAACACTTAGTGCTCTGCTAAACTGAAAAGGCACTGTGACCACAGCCCTCTTGGCCTCACTTAGGTATCATTCTAACTGGCACAATAACCTCTTTTTTGAAAGCCCAGGCCTGGCTGTATTTGGGCATGAAGTAGAGAGTAGGGTAACATTTCCATTTCTTTTTAATGCTTAGCAATCATATCGAGACTATAGTTCATATTTTCTTTGATTTCTTTCAAGACCCACTGTTACACCTTTTATAGAGAGCATGTAAATTAATTGTCTAGAAGGAGCAGCATTCCCTAAATCAGTGTGATCCTTTCTAGAAATAGTTAAACAACGAACCCTAGAATCCTACATTTGAGCCTGGGAGTAACAGGTCAACTTTTCTTGGTGTGACCCAAGAAAAAACTGTAAAGTAAATGATGTCTTTTCTTTCACTATTTTCGGCAAGCATTTTATCTAGAAAGTTGTTTCCCCAACCTCTGTCCAAAAAAATTCTCTCAGTATTATTGCCCAGTAGCAACACAAAGTAGGTCACGAGTCATTACAGTAAGCAGTTTCACAGTCAGTACTGAATTTATACAAGACAAGTGAACTTCCTAAAGTTCCAGCAGGCTTATATTCCGTGCAGCATCTAGAAAAGCCTGGAATAGCTTTCATTGAATAAATACAGTTAATTGTTCTAGACTTGAACAAATGGCCTCTTAACTATAATGGCCTCAAGCATTTAAGAAAAGAATAAAGGTCTATTTGTTGGAGTAGTGACTAAGGAGAAGTGGCATCAACTTCTATTTCAGAGTTTGCCTCACTACTCAACTCAAGTCCTTAAGGACCAGGGTGTGCTACCCCACTGACTTTGTGGCTTGTGGGTGGAACAGCTGCAGGTCTGTGTTCCACTGTGTCCCCACAGCATCTCTGATCCTGAACGGGCAACTGTTTCTTACCATAGGCACCTGCGGCAGTCTGTGGGTGGTGTTTCTCTGAG
Organism: Castor canadensis; assembly: GCF_047511655.1. NCBI lineage: Eukaryota > Metazoa > Chordata > Mammalia > Rodentia > Castoridae > Castor > Castor canadensis. The sequence continues at coordinate 137,293,512 of NC_133388.1, forward strand.
TATAGGGACATGGTGGCCCCTGGATGGGGTGCCAGGAGTGCTGGGAAGTTAACATACCCAGAAGAAGCCCTCGAGGGGAACTGATGGGTAAATGCCCAGGTTCCTTGTCCCTCAGGATGGGAACACCCTGGGGTGAATTCTGTAAAGTTTCTTAGACTTTCTAAGTGGGATTGAGTCCCATTTGCCCTCAGAGGAAATACATCTACTTCAGATTCCTTTTCTTCTCTGTCTCATTTCTTCACTTGCCTATGTGGCTTCCTGGGATCACTTCTCAAATAAACTCCTAGCACTCACTCAATTCTTACCTCAGCCTCCTAGTCTTAGGCACTTGGTATCAGGAGTGGTCCTAGGAAGCAAGTGCTTAGGCTGGAGGGTGTGGGGGTGCAGATAAGCCCTGGGGTCCGGTAGTGGCACTTCCACTCTTACCAGGGGTACAGGAAGAAGGGGAGGCATTGGCTTTTGCAATAGTCCTAGTGTTAAAAGCTGTAGGCAATTTTGATTAATACAGGCTATAGAACTGGCCGGCCAGTTAATGGCCATAGAAACCCTAAAGGAAGAAAAGGACATATTCTGACCAGTCAACTATAAAGTCAGGGCGCAGTGTGAAAACTAGAAAGTCTTTAAGGCACCCTTTAAATAGGCCTTATCTCCCAAAGCAGGAAGACAGTCTGTGTTTAAAGTTAGGCACAAGATTTGGTTGTGTGACAGTTGTTACAAAGGAAGTTGAAGCAGCAATCCTAGCAAATATCCTATGCTAAAAAGAGGGCCCTGGTAGGGAAGAGGGTGGGTCCCTGAAATCTGGGTGGGGATATTAGGGTGTTAACCCCGAGAAGCCCCTGACTGCAGGAATGATGGCGGGGAGCCTCCTGTTGGCTCAGCCCAGAGCTGCCAGAATGCTACCTTAGACTGTGTGGCTCAGAGCGTCAGAGATTTCTTCTCTCATAGTTCTGGAGGCCAGAAGTCTGAAATTCAGGTGCCAGAGGGTTGTTTCCTTCTTGAGGTCTGAGGGAGAATCTGTTCCATGTCTCTCTCCACACTAGAAGTTTCTGGCATTCCTTGTCTTGCAGATACATCACTTCATTCTTCATGGCCTTCATTCTTCATTCTACATGGCCTTCCTCCCTGAGTCAGCATGTCTTTTTTTCCTGTAAGGACACCAGTGCTATCCATTCCAGAGTGACTTCATCTTAACTTACATCTGCGAAGAGAATGTTTCCAAATAAGGTCCTGTTCACAGATCTGATAGCTGGGATTTCAACATATTTTTATTTGCTGTTATTATTATTTTATTAAATCTCAGAAGGTTTTTTGAGAAAGGGTCTTACTCTGTGGTCCTGGCTGGCCTCAAACTCATGATTCTCCTGCCTCAGTCTCCCAAATGCTGGGATTACAGGAGTGCCTCATGGCTTTTATTTGTTATTTAATTAATTATTATTTTAAGTGTACATATTTATGAGGTACTGCATGATAACTTGATAAGTGGTAATAATGTGTAATGATCACAGCAGAGTATGTGGGGAGCCGACAGGTATATCAAATAAGCTGTGGGTTTGAGTTTGGCACAGCCTCAAACCGCAGAAGGGAGCAAGTATAGTTATGCCCAGTAAAATTACACGCTTGATTGGCACAGCCTCAGCTGCAGAAGTGGGCAAGATGCAGTACAGCTGTTTTTTCCTTTAATGTTTACGTTCAGAGAGAAGCTGCCACAGGTTCCTCCTGCTCCAGAGGATTACAATGTCACACCCCTCCCTCCAGAAATGCCTCTCTGCGACTGTGTATAATAAGCTCACTGGAGGTGGGTGGGGAGGCTGGTGTGTCTCCATCTGAGCGCCCAGCAGACCTGGCCCCAGCTTTATTCATGCTCAGTCTTCTGTCTGTTGTCTTTTCCAGCATCTCCTGTCACCCCCAGTTAGGTTTCTAGGACACGAGAAGAGTAGCTAGCATTTATGTCTTAAACGTTACTTTTTATTAACATAATAAATCACACATATTTATGGGATTCAGTGTGATAGTTCAGTAAATGTGTACAATGTGTGCTGATCAAATCAGGGTAATTAATGTTTCCATCTTACCGTTACTTTGTGTTTGCAGTGTTCTAGTTCACCTCTTCTAATTATTCATAAAATATAGGCTATGGTGAATTATAGTCGCCCTGCTGTGGTGCAGCACAGTAGAATTTACTCCTGCTATCTTCCTGTATTGGTGATGACATAGTTTTAAGGGGATAAATTCAACCTACCATATCTGGAGACTGTGTAAATTGATGCTTCATGGTATGACACTTGACCTTCTCAAGATCTGTCTCCTTTATTGCTTCAAGACCAACAACTGGGACTGTGTTCCAGCATGCCCAAGGTAGGGACAGACTTCTCCTGTTAGATGAAAAAAAAGCTTATGACATGTTCTAGCAAGAGCAGGAAGACTAAGCTTGGGGATTCATCTTAAGAGTTTGGACCAGGGAGGGCAGTTTATAAGATTGATACGGAAAAAATCTGTGATGTGGGGCAGAATTTAAACCCTTGGCCAGGGCACTTGGAGCTGGGCCTCACACAAAGGTGACATGTAGTCACTCAATAAATGAAGTGGACATGCTACAGTCACCTTGGCAGGTATTGAAGAAAAGGCTCAGAGGCTCACAAAGCTAGGCTTGTTAGGACAACCATGATGTGGACATAGAACCTGATAAAAAAATAAGACAATCTGGGCAGATGGTCAAAGATATTTCTCTTTATTTCACTAAAGCTTTCTCAAGTCATTAATAGGAAAGATTAGAACAGTACCCAAGACAAGCTGTTCTTAGAACTGTACATTACCTAATGGCAGTAGTAGCACTATGTTCTGCCCCACAGGCCCCTGCTGAGATGGAGGTCTAGTCAAGGAACGGAGATCCTCTAACTTTTTAGAAGGGTTGGAGTCAGAGAAGGAGCTTTCCCAAGTTGTTTAGCAAAGAACTCACCGCCTGAAGTGTGAGGCTTTCTCTATTCTCTACTATCTTGTGATCAGAGGAGATGGGTCTCTTGTGCACCATGGATTCCCAGTAGCAATGCTTTTGTCAGGAGCTGCCTGGCCAATGAAGCATCCAGCTCCTAGGGCTCACAGCCACAAAATCATTTCCTGTGGACATATCCCTTGCCCAGATGCACTTGCATATTCTTTTAGTGCCTTGCAACTTCCCCCATCGCGTGGCTTGAAAGCAGTTGTTTAGTTTGTACTGCATATGCAGATACATTATAAAACTTAATTATATTCTGATGTCTGTTAAGTGTTGGGTTTGTAATGCACTGCAGAGAATCCTATTTTGCAAGAACAAATGAACTGAAAGTCATATTTTTCTTTCAACTGTGACATGGATTCTTTAGTCACAGTGTGACAGATAGTCCTGGAAGCCCAAACAAGCTCTTACTGTGAGAGCAAGAAGGATGCTGCCTGTGACACAGCTGAGCCTCCCGATGGGAAATAGAGACAACTTAATGGAACAATTGTTTCAGCAACTGGTGGAGTTTTACATTTTCTTAACAAGACCATCAATTTCCATAAAAACAGAACATACTGTGTTTCTTGCATTTGAAGCAATACATAGTAATTAGGGGATAGGATCTATTGTGTGCAGAGCTCAAAAAAGAAAAAAGATGAAACCTGATTTCCAGCTGCAAATTCAGTTCATTTTCTTGCAAGAACCCTCCTATGCAAGCTGATCACTGGTTACCTCAGTGTTTTTCTGTGGTGCTTATAGAATCTCATGTGATACATCTGGCCCTGATGCCCTCATATCCAGTTCTCCTCTGTTCTATCTGCCATGTGTATTTTTGGCTACCTTCTAGGTATATCCCATCTGGAAGCTGTTAACCAAAACTACAGGCGAGATGTTGCCTGCAGAGCTGGCAAAAAGTGGAGGTAGATTATGCAAAAAGCAATGCTCAAGAAATCACAACAACTGAATTCCAAAGAATTTCTAGGTCACCTGGGATAGTTACTGTCACACCTATGACTGGCAACTCAACTAGCACTTAGCCCACAATTCTTCAATCAACCATAATTTATGTTAGATGTACATTATTGTTCAGATAATGAGGAAGCAGGATAAACACAATACCTCAAAAGTGCTCTGTTGAGAGCTCAGGCTGACTATGAAATTTTAAAGACATCTTCTAACTTTATTTTCTTAGCAGTGTTATAAAAGTGGTTCTGATTTTCCATGTTGTTAAATTTAAAATTTTAAAGATTTTTAATATGCTAAGGATTCTTTCCAAGTTATTATCTCTTTTAGTTTATAGAAATAAATTGTTTTCATCTCCCACACCTCCAAAAGAAGGTGCTCTGTATGGACATCACAGTTCTCCTTGTATGGACATCACTGCCATACAAGGCTGTGATGAGACACCAACTGCTTTGCTCGTTGTTATCATCATTGGTGACAAAACGGCCCCTTAACTACTGCTTATGTTTGTGTGTACCATTGAAACTGCAGTTTTGGACCTCAGGCCCAAACTCCTGGATTTCCAAATGTCAGGTCCGGCCACTTTTCATTATACACCAAATAAAGAGACATGGTGAAGGACAGAGAAAGAAGATTTATTACACACTCGGGCATGCTGCAGGAAGAGGCAAAGTAAGCACTCAGTTCATCTTTGGCCATCTTCAGGGTACAGACATGAGTTTAGCTTCAAACAGACAAAGAATTAGGACAGGAGGTGAAAGGTGTGCATAGTTAAACAGTCCCAGTCACAGGTGTGTTCTGGTGGTCAGATTGATCTGGTGGGGCCTGGATGACCATTATCTCAGTCCTTGTTCTTTGAGGATTCCAGAGAAGTTATCAGTGTCAATCACTTAAGGGAAGCAATCTGGCTCCCATGAGATGATTACTCCTGCTCTAGAGTGCAGCCTCCTCCTTATAGTACTTGTGCTCATTTGGGGACTGGTCTGTCCTGCAAGGTTCCTCTGTTCCTTAGGGGTAGTTTTAGTTCCTTGTCATAAAGATGTTATTAATCATTCTGTGTGTGTGTGTGTGTGTGTGCTGATTGGGAGGATATTGTGGCGTTTACAAAATCAGTCATTCTTTTCCTTTCTCTATTCCAAGGTGCCTGCAGGCGAGAATGATGCAGAGCAAAGGACAACAGGTGCAAAATGGAGACAGATATGTCAAGCTTTTCTCCTGTTTCTAGTTTTTTGTTTGTTTGTTTGTATGTGCATACATTGTTTGGGCCATTTCACCCCCCTAACCTCTACCCCCTCCCTCTCTCCCCACTCCCCTCGCTTCCAGGCAGAATCTGTCTGCCCTTATCTCTAATTTTGTTGAAGAAAGAGTATAAACAATAATAAGAAAGACAAAGCGTTTTGCTAGTTGAGATAAGGATAGCTATACAGAGAGATTCCTATTTCTAGTTAATTCATGGGCCCAAGTAAGGACTCTGCTTTTCTGCAAAAGCAGTTGAAGCACCTCTTATACTGTTACATTCAAACACAAATAACAAAAGCCAACATTTATTGAATGTCTTGTATGTACTTGGCACTAGCTGATGTTTTACAAATATTTATTTAATTCTATGTAGCTATGCATCATTAAGTAAAGAAATGTGTCATCAGGCCTTTTTGCCCTTGCTCAACATCACAGAGTACACTTCCATGAGCTCAGATGGCTGTTTTACTAAGCAGTGTAATTCTATGGCACCATTATCACATACACAGTCTGTTACCCATGCAAACATTGTTATGTGGCACAAAACTGTACTGTATACCAAACCTGTGAAACAGACAGTTATCACTCTCATTTCACAAATGAGAAGCTTAAGCAGAATTGGCCTGAAGCCAAGCAATCAGTAAAGAAGGAGCAGGGGATTGGAACTCAAGTAGCCAGCTCAGAGCTCATACACTCCACCATTGCTATCTTCTAGAGAGTAGCAATCTCCTTTACTCACTGTTTTGCCTGATATGATTTGCTCAGGTTGTTACAGCACGGAGCCCAAGGCACCGAAGTCGGGCAATCGCCCCTCCACCTCACTATCACCACTAGAATCATTCTTGCCCACAGCTTGGGTTGCAATGTTAAGTAAGTCTGGCTATCTGTTCACCACTGAAACCAAAGTGAGAGGGAGGGATGGTTCTGGAAGACTGTTTCAATTGCTGGATTAACAGCTCAAATTTTGTGCCCCATTAGAGACAGGCTCATTAGCTTTATCTTTGTATAGATTTACTAATTTCCAAATTGAGCAGTCGGATGAAAACTCTTCAGCTCATTTCCTTCCACTTAATGTGAAGAGTCAGAAATCACGGAAGGCACAGTGTTAGATAAGACAGCCATGGGACACAAAAGATAACTTCTAGTGAAGAGGAGGTCAATCCCTGTTGGCTCAGTGGAGAAAACGGCTAGATTGGGTGAGGGTGAGAGTGAAATTTCTGGTGTTAAGGCTTTAAGGGATCAAAATTTAATACTCTCTTGTCTTTTTCTGCTTAAGTTCAAAACTGAGTGGAAGATGGAAGCAAGGAAAGGCAGATGCTGAGTCCCCTTGCTTGGACAGGCATTTTCCCCACTCGCTGTAATAGCTGGCTTCCTCTGCAGTCTGGTTGGTTCTGAAAGGGAGGACAGAGGGACTGAGTGGAGCACACCCAGGTCATTCTTCCAAATTCACCTGAGAATTCACTTTCCTGGGGTCAGGAGGGAGCAAACAGAGGGCAGACAAGCAGCCTTATTAGTCTAGTTGATGCTATTTGCTGTGGAGTCAAAGCTAATGGTGATCTTTGCCAAAGCCAGGTCAAGTTTTGCATATATAATAACACACACAATCGAATGGTAGAGACACAGTTGCAGGCATAAGTGTACAGCACAGAGATACATAAGGGATAAACACTGGAGGGCTGATGGGGCAGAGAGGGCTTGTGATGTCATGGTTTTGACATCTCAGTGCTTTGGGTTCCTGTTGATGTAATGAGTGTTTTTAGTCTTTTTTTTTTTTTAAGAGATAAAAGCAAATTTCTACAACTGTCTGCTGTTGTTTAGAAGAAGAAAAATATGTTAACATCGAGCTTCCATAAGATAATGTGTGAAAATACTTTATAAACTCTAAAAACAAATATAAAGCATTTAGCTTTAAATCATTTCTTTTTTTTTTTTTTCATTTTTCTTTTATTGTTCATATGTGCATACAAGGCTTGGTTCATTTCTCCCCCCTGCCCCCACCCCCTCCCTTACCACCCACTCCACCCCCTCCCGCTCCCCCCCCTCAATACCCAGCAGAAACTATTTTGCCCTTATCTCTAATTTTGTTGTAGAGAGAGTACAAGCAATAATAGGAAGGAACAAGGGGTTTTGCTGGTAAATCATTTCTTTTTTGGAGTGACTTTCTTTTTGAGTGTCATAGTTTGCTTATTATTGAAGATGTGACCTCTTACTTAGGCTCCCATTTGAGACCTTCTATAAAGACAATACCAAATGTTCTCCTTCTGCACGTCTTTCTCTTGACCAATGTCCTCATTCCTCAAAAATATTTATGAGTTGTGTTTGGCAGATCCTCAAGTGGATCTACACCGATCCCATTCTAGTCCTACTTCTTTAGACTGCTGAAGGGGTTTCTCAGATATTATCTCTAACTTCATCTATTGCTCCACGTTGGGATTTATGAGCCTAGAAGTGATACCCCATGAGCCCTCCCTTCTGCTCAACATTTTCCTTTTAGGGGAGTTGGCTGAAAATCTGCATTTGTGAAGAGACCTCTCATGTTGCAGTTCCCTGTTCCCAGTACAAAAGCTTCCAGAATAGGAGAGGCAGTAGGAATGCTGAGCGGGAAGGCAGGTGTGGCTCCAGGCATGGAGAAGGCCACCAATGCTCAGCCTCACGCTGAGATAGGAAATATGTTGATCTCCAGCCAGGAGCCTGGGCATTGTAGTTACAAATTAGCTTTAGGTTGGTAAAGATGGTAAGATCATAGTCCCATTTTGATTAATAATAATAATAATAATGATATTAATATTTCTTGCATTTATGAAACACTTTTCCCTATGTTATCTTATTGGATCTTCTCAATGACCCTAGGATATATTTATGCTAGAAAATTAAGGTTCAAAGAAATTAAACAATCTAAAGCCATATAAGCCAATAGGGGGAAAGTCAGGACTGGAACTTAGGGTTTCTGGTTCCAAATTCTGGCTCTTTTATATAGGAATCATCTTCCCCCTTGTTGTAATGATTTTATGTAAACGGAAATTTTAGGCCATGTTCAATTTCTGAGAATAGATATTTTTTGAGCTTATGCTATGAGCTAGGCATCATGCTTCGTGGTTTCTCTACTTATCATTTAGTCCCCACACAAATCCTATGAGTTATGCTCCATTATTATCCCCATTCTAGAGATGAAAAGGTAAAATCTTGACCAAAATCACATGACTTGTAAGGTGAGAGCTGGGATCTGTAACCTAGTCTCAGACTCTGAGGCTCAGCCCCCAGCTGAGGCATTATATTACCTGGCTGCAATTGGGTATAGTCTTGATAACATTGAAAGTGGCCTCTGAAGCCAGTGAGAGAAATTGGAGGGAGAAGCCCCATAGGTGCCTGGTAGACACAGAAATGGATCTTAAAGAACTCAAGGCAGGCAGGGCTCTCTCTCCCCAAGTAACCTGATCTGCTGATGCAGGAAAGTGTGTAAATGGGTCCCACAGTGCAGCCCAGGGGCTTGGAAGCACTTCTGCTTCTGGCTTTTATGGTTGTTCCTTTTAAAGGCAATTAGAAGGCAGAAAGGCTGCTTAGGAAACTATAAGCTCATGAACTGATTTTAAAACATCCAAGGACAAGCTGACATGTCTGCAAATAATTCAAGACCTTTGATTGACTTTTTCTTCACATAGTGGCAAGGCTAGAAAAAATGATAGTGTTTTGTTTTTGCTTTGTGTTTTTTAAGGATTTAAATTTTTATTACATATGGAATTAACACGATAAAATCCTCTCATATTATTAAAAGAAAGAACTAGAACACCAAGTGCAAGTAAACTGAACCATAGCCTGTCAGTCATTTTAATGGATTAAAAAATCTGCTTGAAAAGTATTTACCAAGCTTTCCCAGGCTTGCCGACAGTATCTACCTTTCATGCAGGTATCCTCGGCATCTTAGAATCATACTGTTATTCCCCCGGACCATATTGTTGAACTGTCCCAAATTTTACAGCTTGGATCTTTGTATTTAGATACAGGGATTTATACTAATTTCAATCTCCATTTATTTTAGTGTCTTGTGGTGCCAGGGTTCAGTCTCCAGGGTCTCGTTGAACCCAGTGTCTTACGCATGGTGCTTTACCTCTGAGTTTCACCCCGGCCATCTCCGTTTAATTTGTTAAAGAAATAACCCTATACATATGTGAAGATAGCATAATGAAGCCCACCAAATGTTGTTTAAAGGGGGAGGATATGAGGAATTGAATTTAATGGAGGGGTAGACTTGTTCAGAGTACACTGCACACATCTGTGGCATTATCACATTGAAACGTATGCTAATTCAAAAATACAATAATACTGTTAAAATTATATGGCATTTTGGGGGGTTATACCTTGAGTATGTGAGATTTTTAAAAAGTGAAATTGCTTCTTTTGCTCCAAATCTAGTCTCATTATTACAGTAACACAGAACTCTAGCAGTAAGAGGTTTCTTGCTGTCTTTTACTTGCTTTGGGAAAATTTCTAGGGAGCCTCAGTTATGGTGTACCTAGGAAAAACATGTGACTTACTGTTTTGTTCACCAACTTGAAAATGTTGAGAAAGTGAAAATTCTGCACAAGTTCTGTTGGTTTTGCCTCAGCTATAGTGGATTCCTAATGGTGTGTTTGATCAAAATGGTGTGCAGTTATGGTTTGGAAGGTGGGAGAAAGACTTTGCTTTAGAAAATTATGGATACAATTTCCTACATTGAGAGTGACTATATGATTATCATGTAAGCCAGGATGTTTTTGAGAGTAAAATGGGGCCACTATGCCTAGTTTTACCAGGACCACAGCCTGGATTACAATTATCCCAGTGAAATAGGTCATAGTTAGCAAGGAAGAGGTTTCTAAAAACCAAATGCCAACTGTTAGTTAATTGTCCTCTCTCAATGCTTTGTACAGTGATCTAGGGGTCATTGCCATACGGAAGTACCATTCATTTACTGTTCACTATGTCCTTGCCAGGCTTTCCTGGACTAGGCAAGTTACTTCCTTGATGTGAAAGGCAGACAAATACTGATCACCCTGACCATGTGCCTACCCATGAGATACAGCTAGCGGCACCCTGTGTTGGCTGTGCTGAGCCACAGATCACAGATTCAAACCTTTGCTCAGCTGCCTTCCTGCTGTGTAAACTTAGACTCTGTTGTTTTCCCTTGAACCTCAGTTTTCCATTCTGTGGAATGGGAACAATGGTGATAGCTATTCAATCAGTTTTTTGGGGTTCATTGTGAGAATCAATGAGTAGAAGCTCATGATAAATAGTACAGCACCCTATAGATGCTGGCTAGGAGTTAAGCATTGCTTTTGTTGCTAATTAGTGGGGAATATTGAATGCTTTCTAAGCATCCCTTTTCTTTATCCATAGAAAGAGGAGAATTAGGGCTGGGTGTTTTAGCTCACACCTGTAATCCCATTTACTAGGAATGCAGCGATTGGAAAGATTATGATTTGAAGACAGCACCGGCGAAATGTTTATGAGACCCTGTTTCAACCAATTGCTGGGAGCGGAGATATGTGCCTGTCATCCTAGCTGTGGGAGGCATAAGTAGGAGCATCACTATCCAGGCTGACCCAGGCAAAACCCCAGAGACCCTATTTGAAAAATAATTGAAGCCAAAAGGGCTAGGGGTATTGCTAAGTGGTAGAGCACCTGCCCAACAAGTGCAAGGCCCTGAGTTCAAACCCAGTACCACCAAACAAACAAACCAAAAAGAAACAACAACAACAAAAAACCCAGGTGAATTACACCTGCTTCTCTCAGGGATTGATTAAGTACAGAGAATATTTAGTCTACTTAAATAAGAATTAGTCCTCTTTTAATTGAATTAAATCCTGCTATATTAAATGTCCCCACTTGAGACCAAAAAAATGCTGGTAAGCTCTGTGGACCTCTTGAGTGGCTGCAAGGCAAGAATGAGGATGCTGACTGATACAGAAGCTGGGAGGATTCAGGGGACAGGCTCAGGAGTGACAGACTGTGAGCCTGCCAAGAAACAGCACAGGGAGCTCCTTCCCTCACACCGCTAAAAATACTACTGGGAAAGTAATTTCTCTGGTCCTATTTTAGAAATCAGAGACAGATCCACCATATTCATGTTTGGATTCTGGTCAGCCTTCTGGTTTGAGTTTTAAATTTCAAGAGAGATTTTTGTGGAGAGGGCAGTTAAAATAGTCTACAGAGTATGAGAATCAAAATTTGGAAATGCTGTTAAAATATATGTGGTGGGCATTATTTAGGTAACTACTAGCAATTCTAAAAAGGCTTTATTATAGATAATCAAGATAGCATAATGACAACATCCTTCCAGCTATATTTTCTGCCCATGTAAGCCCATGACTATGTCTATATAATATATATATGTACATATATACATATTTAAAATAGATTTATGAAAGGATATATTCCTCCTTTTTTGCCTTTTCTATTTTTAATTTTCCTTTCTTCTTTTCCTGAAACCTTCCTTCCCATCCTTCTTCCCTTTTCTATCAGCAACTGCTTCAAACTAAGACAGAGACCCTCTTTCTCTCTGGGTAAGAGTTTGTATATCTTGGACAGATTCTGCCTGTCTTTGCTTCAGCCTGTCACTCTGCACTTTCACAAGCATTTATTGAGTAACTTTTACTGAAAACAGTACATCAAGCCCTTGGAGAAGAGTGGAGGAAAATACAAAGATGATTTGATTCCTACTCTTAAAGGATCCTACATGTAGTGGAGAGATGTAAGTTCAAAACCAAGACAGGCAATGGACTTGGGCTGGGGAAGTCTTGGGTGTGGAAACAGGCTGGTTGACCAAAAATTAACCTGCCAAAATCATTTCACCAAAAGAGCAATACACTGAAAGGCCAATTCACTGAAAATCAATTTGCCATTGACCCAGGGCCAACAAATGTTGCTATAGAAGTAATTTGCCTAAAGGTTCCCTAGAGGTAGCCTCAGTATTTAGAGAGGGGCCACTCCTAAGTTCTAGTCTGGGCATATTTGTTTGGTTGAAGGTCCTCTTGAATCTGATCATGGCAGAGCATTTTGTATACAAAATTGCAGTAACCAGAAATGTGCTTTGCTTAAATAACACAGACCACTTTAAAAAAAAAAATCCAATGTATCAGACACAATTCCAACAGGAAACAGATGGCACCTGAAAGCTGGAAATGTGAAGACAGTCTAGCAAAGGGACTTTTTTTCCAAGGCGTGGGCAGAATTAGGGAAACCAAGAAGGGATGGTATGGTATTCTGGGGGTAGCTAGAACAGGAAGTCATTGCCACTGGAGCCTGAAGGGCAATCAAACTGCAGGAGAAGTCTGGTGACCACCTTCCACCACTCATCTCTTACAGGTGCCTTTCCACACTGTAAACTGAGGAAAGGAATTCCCAGGCACAAGGAAGGGGGAGAGATGCTTTCCAGGGCATTTGGCATATCAAGGAAGAATGTGGTTGTCACTGCAGACTTAAAATTCAGTATTACTCCAATATGGTACTTCCATGGTACCATATTTATCCATTAAGAGTTGAAGTGGATTTAGGAGGCCTTATAAAATTCTTTCTAGCAACAGAAATTCTCAGCAAGTCACCATGTAGGTGGATTCAGCAAACAAATTTGGAGAAGATCTTTGTTTACAAAAGTCATTTGAGTGAAATTCTCTATATGCTTGTCGGAAGGTGCTTTTAGAGAGCATAAGAGAATTGCTTATTTGGCTTGGTGAGGCCAAATGGAATATGATGGACCCATCTGCTTAGGTATCCGGGACTCACCGCAAAGCCTAAAGAGTTTTAGAAGAGGGCTAGGGCACAATCATCACATGGCTGAGGCGAGAAGCCAACTGGCTTGATTCTGGCTCTGGACTGTGCCTTAGCATGTCAGCGAGAGTCGAGAGAGGTCCCAGATTGTGTAGTGATCTGGTACAGCAGTGATTGTGGCCATGCAGAACCATGTGTTAAACAGTGACAAATTGTGGCAGAGCTTTATTTCTTGCTTTCCACCTGCACCGGACTCACCTCCTTTGGATTAAGTAAATCTCATGGTTCTTGGAGTCTCAAAGCAGGGGTGTCCCAGAGAGGGAGACCTTAAACTTCTCACTAATAAATATGGATGGCGCTTTGAGAGACTGATTAGAATATGAAATGAGATGAGATATGATTTGATGTGTGTCTTAAGTTGGAAAGGTAGATCGTACTTGCTACAAGAGAATTTTCAATGAACGGTGGTCTCCTCACTGTGTACTTTTGTCTTCTCAAAGCAGAGACAGGAGCACAGTTGCAAAGAGAGGAAGAGGGAACAAGAATAATTTGCACAAGAGCTCCATTACTTATATTTCTCCATATTCACAGCTTTCATCCCAACAGTCCCTGCTTCAACTTAGAGGTACAGAGAGGAGATGAGGACAAATGCAAAAGCCCACCCTGGGGTAACCTGGGGCTATAATAAGTGCTCAAATCAGCGTGGCACTTGTAAAGAAAACGTGAAATGGAATTCCATGAAATTCTATTGTATTTCTTTCTAATTTTTGTCCTGTATATCAGCTTTAAGCCCTGGAAAGGAGATTCAAAGAAAGATGTTAGATGTGATCTCACATCTAAGTATCAGTGATGTAACTTGTTTACTGGTCAGTATGAACTTGGTGGGATACAGTTTTCTTTTCTCCAGTTGCTGTTCCTGTTCCCCAACCTCAGCTGTGCAGTGATGGATCTCTGCTTCTCCCTGGTAGCAGAACAACAACACAAATCTTGAATAGCTTGAGGATTTGATAACTTCTCAGTCTCTTCCACGTATTTAAGCTCAGGATAGTCACAGCCTGACCTTTTAAATTCCCTTATGAATCCTGTTCATTGGCACTGGGTGGAAGCCACTGATCTGGTTCTAACACCTTTCTATCCCATCCCCTGCTCTCTTTTGGGCTCTAGCTATTCTCAATGGTTGGGTAATAGAAACGAGTGATGGTAGGGTTTGCCCTCAGAAAGTCTCAGAAGTCTGCCTGAGGGGAGAGGTTGCCCCTGGCTTATTCTGGCGCAGGGTCAGTGCACTGCTGTACCTTCAACCGTACAGAGGTGTCTTCCAAGTTTAGTTTCATCCCAGCCCCCTTCAATGATGACAGCCCAGCTCTGCTCATCTTTGGTCTTTCATAGTGCTCCACATTTCTAAGCATCTTTCTGGTGGGTCGTCTGCTTCATCCACATTCCTCTGGCACATCTTTGGCCTGTGCCTCACCCTTAAACAGTACCACAGGAACTGGCAGAGTTCCGTTCCATACCTTTGAAGGCTACCAGCGTCTGGGATGGGGTGGAGGGCTGCTTCCAGGCTGGGGAACTTCACCGTCATTCTATCCCATCCTGATGCTGCAGTTATCGTGTCCACGCCTCCTATCTTCAAAAAGCTCCACATGAAAAGTGGACTTTGCACCCTAAGTCTGGGTGCGCTTCCAAACACCAAAGGCCTCATGCAAAGCTCTCCCCCCAAACTGATCATGCTTTGTTTTGCTCTGATGGAAGCATTAGGGTGTTCTGCTGACTTGTCAGCTCAGCTGCTGCACACCCGGAGAATGAAAAATGCTTTCCCCTTCTTCCAGACTCTACATCTTTACCAGTAATTTCCCCGATCCCCTTCCCTTGCCTTGGGATGCAGAGGGTTGGGAGGCAAGAAGCAGGACCTCTCCTCAGGACTGAGAAATCTCAGAGTTAAGTGTGATGGCTTTGGTTTGGGGAACTGAAGCACCTCAATGAAGATAAGTTGTCTAGGGAGGAGAAATCCCAGGTGGCCCTGGGCTCTGATCTAATAGCAATGTCTCGGGCTCTGAAGAGAAGGGGAGATTTTGAGTATAATAATGGCTCTGTCTGTGTCCTCTCACCCAAAGAACTTGTGTTTCCATCCCTAAGTGGGGGTGGGAAGAGCTATTTGAATAAGAAAAGAAAGAGCTGTTTTTATACAAACTCTCTGAAACATTAGGAGTATAAGACAGCATTGTTTTGAGAGCCATGCTACAGAATAACACAAAAGGGGAGAGAGGAACCCTCCTCTGCACAAGGCAGAGAACAGAGTGATTTGAGTATGAGGACTTGACACTTTGGTGGCTCCTACACAACAAGGGTGCCTCCAGATTTGCCTTGCCAGTGGAAGGGAAGGTGATAGAAAGCTTGGAGCAATGGGCAATGGTGTCCTTGGCATGGATATTGACACCCTTTCCTCTGGGAAGCAGCATGCAGTGTCCAGGACACCAGTGCTCTTGTCAACACAACAATACATTCCAGAATATTGATGACAGGCCAGCAGCTTCTACAGAGAGACCTTCTCATGGCTGAATGGCAACTCACTCCCACACCTTAAGGCAGATAGCACAGTACTATCTGAGCAAGGAAGAAACGCTTTTGAGTTGTTCTTGAGAACTCTTGGCTTTGAACTCAGGGCCTCATGCATGCAAGGCAGGTGCTCTACCACTTGAGCCATTCCACCAGTCTAACATTTTGGTTTTTAAAAAATTTTATTATTACTATTATTGTTATTAATTTTGGTGGCACTGGGGTTTGAACTTAGGGCCTCACTTTTACTAGGCAGGCACTTCACTACTTGAGCCACTCCTCTAGTTCTTGAGAACTCTTAACAGGCAGACATAATTGGGGGCAGGAATTTTCTAGGGAACCCACATACTCTGAGGTTCAGGGGTCACATTTACAATAAAAGTGGAAGACAGTGGTGTTCCCCTTGGCACATGGACAGGATGGGTGTTTATGTATGCATCGGTATGTCTCTGCTTATCATTTGTCAGAAGAAGAGGAGAAAGAATGAGATAGATGAAAAACCTTTCTGAAAGGAGATGTCCTAGAGATTTGCCACAAGTAAGTAGTTTAAAAGGCAGCAGAGGCCAGTGACAACTCTTGGTCATTCAATATCTAAAACATTGCAACGATTACTCCTAAATGAAACCCTTGACAAATGGTTTTCCTTGAAGCACACTTTCTTAAGGCAAGAAATTGACAAACAATCCTTTTTTACCTTTGTACATTTGACTTGGTAAAGTTTATCAACTAAAACCAAGCAATAAAAACCTGGAATTCATAACTTTGTAATTGTGTCCTCTTACTTATATTGGAATACCTGTTTCTAGGACTAAGTGAAAGTATATGAAATCTAGAGGAGAAGAACTACTGGGTCACTGGAGATATTGTAAATTGTCTTATTTGTGTGAAAGTGTAGGGACAGAAACCCATTTCTCCATGTTGCAACCTGGAGCATTTACTTGCTTCTGGCCAGAAATAGATCCCTGAGTGAATATTAAGAGTTACCTGTACCAAGTGATTCTAGTTCCCCAGCAAGAATGTGCTAAATCTTAGTTGATCACTGAACTTAGAAAGGTTCTTTGAATTTAAAATGACTGGCACTTATGACAGAATCATTATGCTAGGACTCCTCAGTATCCCAGTCACTCTCCTGAGATCATTACACTAATACTATCTACTTCACAGGACATCGAGAACTGAGAGGAGATGGATAAAAGAAAGGTTCTAATTAGTAGGGAGCCTAATTCTGACATATATAAAAGGGACCATAAGTGTTTAACTACATGAATGGAATTTGCAGCCATCTCTCTTTCAAATGTTGACAGTCCCAGCTGTGGACTGTCTAGCCCCACAGTTTCATTGTGTCTCTGGCCTTTTTCCCCCAGTGCAATTTAGAACATGACCTTCACTGAGTGTCAATGGCTTGCCCCTGGAGATGGCTGCCTTGGCATCTGTCCCTCCAGTTCACCTTCACACCCTGGCCCTCAACAGACACACTGACTTCACCTTCTTTGTCTGCTCCCTGGCTCTTCTTCCTCTTCCTGTTCCAGGTGAGAAAAAGGAATCCCTTAGGTTCTTCCCTGGGGTTTCTCCAGACCTTTCAGTCCATCCCTCTTCTGAGGTCCTTACTGGAATCCCTGCTAGCTACTTGACTTCTTATCTCTTGGGCAGCCTTACCCTGGTAACTATACTAGCCTGGACCCCTTTTGGCTAAGTTGGGAAAATGTAATATTCCATAAGGTATTTTATTAAAAATAGATAATGATATTTTTAATGGCTTAATTTTTGCTTTGGGTTTTAATCCTGATTTATTCACAGATTTTGTTGGCATGATTTCTGGACACCTCTTCCCGAATGTTTTTTCTTTATGCAACCCAATCTAGAGCACATGCTAATCCTAGCTATCTGGATTTTCCTCCTTTGTGGATTCAGGGTGACCTGTGTCTGGTCCAAGGTGATTTAACATTCCTGGTTGTGTTTTTCTTGGTGTTGTTATTGTTTAGTCTCTCATCTTGTACCTCTTTTTATGGTTCTTAAGAGCTCTACCTGTTTTGGGGTTGGGCATAGTGATGCACACTTGTAATCCCAATTACTTGCGAGGTAGAGATCAGAGGATTGAGGTTCTAGGCCAACTAGGGCAAAAAGTTAGGGAGACTCATCTTAACTAACAAGCTGGGTACAATGGTATGCTCTTTGCATCCCAGCTATGTGAAAGGCATAGGCAGGAAGATCGTGGTCTGAGTCTGACCACTGGTAAAAGCGAGACCTTATGTGAAAAATAACTGAGGCTGAGTTCGAACCCCATTACCACAAAAAAAAAAAAAAGAAAAAAAGAAAGAAGAAAGAAAAACTCTACCTGTTTCTTTTTAAAAACAAAATCTATAGAATTAGCACAATGAATTCTCTCCTACTATCAATGTATGCTAATTAAAAAGTAAAATAAAAAAAATCAAATCAAAACCAACAATATGGAGAAGGCTCCTATGATTTTGCATAGCATCTTTCTACAACTATATAATTGCATTATTTTACTGTTTAAAATTGAGTTATATTAAAAACAGAAATAGAAACTTAAAAAAAAACCCAACAATAACCAATAATCCATACTTTTTTTTTTGCAGTACTGTGGTTTAAATTCAGGGCCTCACACTAGTCAGGTGCTCTACCACTTGAGCCACTCTGTCAGCCTTGTTTTGTGCTGGGTATTTTTGAGATAGGGTCTCGAAACTATTCGCCCAGTCTGGCCTCAACCCACAATCCTCTTGATCTCTGCCTCCTTAGTAGCTGGGATTACAGGTGTGAGCCACTGGTACCTGGGACCCATAATTTTCTTGATCACCTACTCTAAGCCACACACTGTGTTACATGGTATGGTGAGTATAAAGAAAAGAAGAATACCTTGCAATTTAGTGAGAAAGAGAAACAATACCTATTTAATTGCATTAAAACAGTATACAAGCATTTAGCAGACATTTGAGTTTTGCCAGCACAGGCAGCCCAGTTTCCTACACTTGGAGGACAGGACTTACTTTTGTTGGGTGACCCTGTACCTCCCTTGCTACAGGAAGTCAGCTCTTCTCAAGTCTGAGCCTTCTACTTCCCCCACTCCTCAAAGCCACCATCCTCTAAACCTGAGGCTGATAAGGTTAAGCCAGGAAGAGAAGGCTTCCCCAGCAATGATTCACAGGAGTTTGATCATTTACATCATCAAACTTCTGAAAAACATATGTGTAAATGAATTCTGTGGAATTCCCACTCCCTCCAACAGAGGAGGGAGGAATGTAGTTTCCAGTTAGACTAGATTCATTGAGAAAGATGGACTTCACAGCATCCTGGAATCATTGCCTGAGTTTAGTTGCAGAGAATCAGCCTGTTTTAGCTCCATTAATTGGAAAAAAAAAAAAAAAAAGGCTTCAAAAGCTCACATCCAGTGAAATGGTAGAAGGAAGAATTCAAAGACTTAGGAATCTTGGAGGAATCTTGGAATCTTATCATGTGTAATCTGCCAGCCAGGAGCTAATTGGGCCCCCCATGAAGGCACAGAGGGCCCTCCCTTTGCAACACCTTTAGAAATACAGTGGAGGAGGGGAGCCCTGGATCTGTGAAAATCTTCCTCAACTCAAATGACTTAGAGATGTTATCACTGAAGTGGGATCTCTGATTTCAATGTCAAGGTGAGAGGTGTGATGTGGCCAGGGGAGACACTTAACTCCCCACAAGCAAAAAGAGTCTGGTTTAACTTGCTACCAGTCTGCAGGGGAAGACAGGTGCTGCCCTTTGTAACCTTTGTAACACTAAGAAAAACAAATAATAGCTGACAATTATTGAATATTTACTTAATGTATCAATCATAGAATCCTCACAGCAAAGTTACGGGATAGATACTCTTATGATTTTTACTTTATAAATGAGTGAAGTGAAGTACAAGAAAATTAAGAAATTTGCCCAAGTAAATAGATGGAACTAGAGGACGTTATGTTACCTTAGGTCAGGCACAAAAAGACAGACTGCGTGCTCTTACTCATATGTGGAAGCTAAAAAAAGTTGATCTCAAAGAAGAAAGGAGAGTAGTGATTACTGGAGCGTAGTGATTACTAGGAGAAGAGCTAGCAGGGATTCAATAATAGACACCAAAATACAGTTAGAAAGGAAAAATAAGTGGTAGAACACCTGCTTGCAAGAGCAATGCCCTGAGTTCAAACCCCAGTCCTATCAAAAAAAAAAAAAGGAGAAATGAGTTACAGAATTCCACAGCATTATAGGGTAACTAGTTTATAATGGCTTATTGTATACTTTAGAAAAAAACAAGAAGAGAGAATTTGAAGGCTCTAACACAAAGAAATGATCAATGAATAAGGAGACAGAAATGACAATTACCCTAATTTGATCATTGCACATTGCATACATGTGTTACCAGAGGGTGGTCTTAGAAGACCTTGTCAAGAAGATCTCAGGTCCTTGAGTCTCTTGAACAAACAACTTGAGAGAGAAACAGATTGCAAAGCAGTAGTAGAATTTTATTGAAAGGAAATGGAAAGTGCAGGCACCGCAAAAGAAAGTGCCATGGGCTCTGGCCAGATGGTGCAGAAGGACGGGTCTTTGTTCAAAGGGCAATTTATAAATTGTAAGGGCAAATGGCAGGAGGGGCTAGGGTGATTGACAGGTTTGATTGACAAGCTCTTGTTACATAACATGGAGCAATCTGCAATGCACTTATGCTGATTCTAGGTTTTTAATTGTATGTATGAGATGCAACCAATATTCACAAGATCTTAAGTAGAAGGCTTTACTTGAGAGGTTAGATGGAGGACAGTTTCCCTTTACAGGGTATGTACCATTTTCTGGTCGAACCATTTTCTGGTCTGAACCAGTCAAGAGACTCCCTTGTTTTTTGGGGAATTTACAGAGGAATTTACAATTGAAAAGGAATTCAGAACTGAAGGGATGAGGATGTCTAAGGGTGCTGGTGATCAGTGACAAGGAGGATTCAGTATAGAGTGATCTTTTGCTGAAAAGGTTCAAGTCTTATGGTGCATCTTTTTCTTTGCTTGTTACTAGCCTGCCTTGGATACTATAAATATAAATATAATCTCTATCCTCCACCTATAATCTCTATCCTCCTTATTATCCTTAAATGCACAAGCCAATTCTTCACTTAAAAAGTCCTCAGACTTAATTTTGGCCTGAGGACATAGTTTGCTGGCCCTTGTTATAGATTATTAGTCAAGATGAGGTGGGCTATGCTGCAAGAACAACTCTAAAACTTGAAGACCTCTGTGGATGGAATCATTTGTCATTTATTTCACCTGACCATGCAAGGTGGCTGCCCTGAATTTCATAGCTCTTAGGTCCACATTGGATGTCTCAAATGGTTCCCTCAGAGCAGAGGTGGCACAAGACAAAGCAAGGGAGTTCTCAAGGGCATAGAATTGAGAGAGGACCCATCTTCCAGTTCATGAGGCTCTGCTTCTGAAGTGAAGAAGAGGGCTGGGAGATCACATACCTTTTTTTTTTCTTCTTCTTCTTCAAATACTTAAATTTTTTTTAGGACCGCTTTAGAATTATAGAAAAATTAAGAAGATAGCTCCATAAATCCTGTACTCACTTTCCCCTGTTACTGACATCTTATATTAATATGGTATGTTTATTGTAATTAATGAACCCATATCAATACACTAACACTAACTAAAGCCTGGACTTTATACAGATTTTCTTACTTTTTTGCCCAATATCCTGTTTCAATTCCAAGACCCCATCCAGGACATATTACACTTAGTCATCAGGTCTCCTTGGCTACTCTTGGCTGTGACAGTTTCCCAGACTTTCCTTGTTCTGATGCTCTGGACAACTTTAAGAAGTACTGATGAGGTATTGTAGAATGCCCCTCCATGGGAATTTGTCTAGTGTTCTCCTTACAGTTAGATAGTTTTTATGTATTTTGGGAGGACGACCACAAGTGAGATGCCATTTTTATCACATGATATCAAAGATACACAGGATTGGCATAATTTACCACTGCTGATGTCGATGTGGATTACTTAGCTGCAGTAGTTATTATTACTCTTCCGTCTTCCATACTAGACTCTTTGGAAGGAGTCACCATAATGGTCAATTAACTGGATTAAGAATACTTAGAGACCCGATAAAGCTTTGTTTTGGAGTGTGTCTTGTGAGGGAGATTAGTTTGTGAGTTTGAGTGGACTAGATGTGGAAGACCCACTATCAATGTGGAAAGACACCATCCAATCCACTGGGGTCTGTACAGAAAAGGAGAGGAGAAGCAAATGTGTCTCCTATCTTCTGGAGCTGGGATACACTCCTCTTCTCCCCCTGAACATCAAAACTCCCAAGCTCTTGCTGGGCACTGGTGGTTCATGCCTGTAATTCTATCTACTCAGAAGGCAGAAATCAGGAGGATCTAGGCAGTTCAAGGCAGTTTGAGGCCAGCCCAGGCAACTAGCTCTTGAGGCCCTGTCTTGAAAATACCCAACACAAAGAAAGGGCTGGTGGAATGTCTCAAGAGGTGGAGCGTCTGCCTAGTAAGCATGAAACCCTGAGTTCAAGCCCCAGTACCACCAAAAGCAAACAAAAAAATAGCAAAAACAATAACAAAAAACCCCTCTGACCTTAGGACTCCAGGACTCATAGCAGTGGCTACTAGGGTTCTCAGTTTTTTGGCCTTGTACTGAAGACTTACACTATTAACTTCTCTTGTTCGGACTTGGGCTGAGCCACACTGTCAGCATCCCAGGGACTCCAACTGGCAGACAGCCTGTTTTGGGACTTCTTACCCTCCAGAATTATGTGAGCCAATATCCTTAATAAATCCCCTCTCATTTTGTCAGTCTATCTTATTTACCTATTATCTACCTATCTATCTATCTATCATCTATCATCTATCTATTATTGATTCTGTGTCTGGAGATCTCTGACTAATACGGTCACTAAATCCAGCTTAGAGCTAAGTCCTGGGGAATTTTGCTCCTCTTCCTTGAGAGTGGAGTGTCTACATAAATTATTTGGAATTCTTTTTTTCTTTTAATTTTATTTTATCATCTTGGAATTCTTTTGAATGAAATGTTTATCTCTTCTTTCCCATTTATTAATTTATTTATACTGCATGGACTCCTAGATATTTTATACGTGGAATGAAAATCCAATACTTCTTTGTTCTGTGGCTTGAATTGTTTATCTTTGATCCTTGGGAATCTCAGGGTGTCCTTTTGGCATAAGTACCTACTTCCTTACTTTTGACATAACAAGATTACCTGGGCTCAGATTTTCTACCCCAATCCTGGGATAAGACATGAATCCAAGGAGCCATGGTTCCTTCTTGAGGATGATGGCATTTGAAACAGAGATTTGGTTGTTAGGTGCACTCATTGAAACCAGAGTGTTATTGCTTTCACATAGGACATTTCTAAAGTGCTTAGTGTAGAAGCAAACTCAAAGTGTGGTCCACAGATTAGAAGTATCATCTTTATTTGAGAATTGGTGGGAAAATGTCATCATTGGCTTTAGGCTTACTGAATGAAGACCTGTATTTTAACAAGATTTCCAGGTCCTTTGTATGGAAATTCAAGTTTAGGAAGCACTAGCCAGAGCTCAGTCCCATGGCCTCAATTGCAAGGGAAGAGGGAAGTGGGAAATGCATGCCTAGTTCAAGGAAATAATGGAGGACCTAGTATATTGTGTCTGCCACAGCTAGGCACTCTAGTATTAGCTCAGAATTATTGATTTATTTGGATCATTTATGCTAGAAGTATCAATTTTATTTTTGTTCTGCTTTTCCATTATATTTGTTTACTATAAAATATTTATTCATTTATTCAAATAATTATTTATCAAGCATCTCTGTTTCTGACACTCTTCTGAATACTAAAGATACAACAGTGAACATAAAGACAAACATCCAGCTTTCATAGAGCTTATGGTTCATGTGGTGGGGGCAGAGAGCACGTATATATGAGATGATGTCATAGTCCATTTTGGTTGCAATAATTGAATACATGAGGTTAGGTGACTTATAAAGAAAATTTATTTCTTATAGTTCTGGCGGGTGGGAAGTCCAGGGTTGAGGGTTTGGATCCCATGAGGGCCTTCTTATTGGTGGGGACTATACAGAATCCCCAGGTGGTACAGAGCATCACATTGTGAGGGGCTCATGAGAGGTGGCCAAACGAGTTTTATAATAAACTCACTCCTTCTGTATTAGTCCATTAATCCATGAATGGATTAATCCATCAATGAAGGCATAGCCCCTATGACCCAATCACCTATCAAAGGTCCCACCTCCAAGTACCATTAACATCTGACTTTGAGGATTAAGTTTCTAACACACGAATTCAATTCAAGGGACATACAGTAGATGTGATATGTGATAAGAAAATAAGGCAGATCTAGGGTTCAGTGAGAATGGAGGAGGTTGGGGAATATTATTAATTTAGATAGGATGGCCAGGGAGGGTCTCTTTGGTTAGGTCGTCTGCTATAGTTTCAATCTGGAATGTCCCCCAAAGACCCATGGTTAAAGACATGGTACCTAGCTTGGTGGTATTAGGAAGTGGTGAAAAAAATTTAAAAGTGGGGCCCAGTAGGAGGTATCAGGTCACTGGGCATGTGCCCTCAAAGGGGACTATGTGTGCTAGCCTCTTGTTCTCTTTGCTTTCCAGCTGCCATGAGGAGAGCAGCTCGCTCCACCATGCACTCCTGCCATGATGTGCTGTCTCACCACAGGCCCCAAAGCAAAGGAGCCAACAAACTATAAGCTAGAATCTCCAAATCCATGATCCAAAATAAACCATTCTTCTTTTTAATGTGTGCCCAGGAAGACATTGAGAATCTCATGTATTTTTTTAAAGTAATGGAAAATTGACTAATAACATCTAAGTAGAAATCTGAATGAAGTAACCAGGTGAAGCCTGTGCTTGATTGAGGACATCCAGGTAGAGGGGGCACTAGGCAGAGGTTCTGTTAAAAGCTAAAACCAAATGTCGAAATAATCAGGCATTGAGATCATGGATTGATCTTTTTTCCATTTAGATTTTTGTAAACATATAGATTCTACTATGCTGTTCAAGCTACTGTTATCAAGGAATACAATACAGTGATGCTCAATTCATAGGATATGGAAGATGTATTGTAGTCATTCTCAAGCTTTTCGATCTTATGAACGTTTCATACCTTTAAAAATTATTGAGGACCTCAAAGAGCTTTTGTTTATGTAGGTTGCACCTATAGATATTTTTTACTACATGAGAAATTAAAACTAAGAAAGTTTAAACATATTTATTTATTCATTTAAAAGTAAGACTATAAAGCCATTACTTATTAGCAAAGGATATTTTTATGAAAATAAGTATTTTTATCAAGCCAACAACAATATTTAGCCAAAAGAGTGGTATTGATAAATTTTCGCATATCTCTTGGATATGTGGCTTAATTGAAACAAGCTGGCTCTCTTATCTGATTCTGCATTCAATCTGTTCTCTGTCATTTAACTTCTGGAAAACTCTTTTATTCTTGTGAATATGAATAAAAGAGTAAAAAAGGCACATAACACTTATCATTATTACAAAAAATACTTTTAACCTCCTGGATCCCCTCAAAGGGTCTTGGGTACCTTTACGGGTTCCTGAAGCACAATTTGACAATCTGTCCCTTACCACCTTGAGTTGAGTTATTTAATCTTTGTGTACCTTAGTTTCTTCATCTTTAAAATCCTATGGTTGATGTGAGGATCAAATGACCATTCATATGAATGTTTAGAGACAATCTGGGTACAGAGAAAAGTTCACAGTCATCAGTAATGTTACGTGCCGGTGTCGAGGGTCCTTGCCTTCACAGGCCAGGGAACTGGCTCAAGAGACAGCTGAATGATGAGCCAAAGCTGGTATATAAAGTGGGATTTATTAGAGAGAAAGGAAAGACTACAGCTAGAGAAGTGCAGCGGAGCCCGGAAGCTGGTGGCTTCCTGCTCAGGTGAAGGCTGGGGCTTTTTTGGACGTTTTAACTCTGGGTTGAGCAGGGATTTCTCATTGGCTGTGGATTCTCAGGCTTTCTCAGGTGAACTGGTTTGGTTTCCACCTTTATTAGGGGAGGGGAAACAATTTTGGGAGCATTTTGCTCATCAGCTCTGTGGCAGATCTATCAGACTCTGTATCTCTCCTTTAGGATGCAGGAATGCAGGCCTCCATCTCCTCAGGATGCAGGAAAGGTATTGCCCTCCACGGGGGATGGGCTACTCCCTCATCTGCCTTAGGGCTCCAGACCCAGCAGTATGATTTTTAAATAAACACAGAAGTTGACAATGATGTTTTCTCATCTGTGATACAGTACTGTTCTCATGTAGGATTTAATTTTGTGCTACTTCCTTCATGAGGAATGCTTCTTTTACTTATGATCTTCGTATGGAAAAATAAGGCACAGTGCTGAAAATAATTTTAAAATATTGTTTTTTTTTGTTTTTGAAAAGATTTCTCTTACTATATTTTAAGTTCCATTTAAAAATTTCATATTAAGACCGGGAACAGTGGCTCATGCCTATAATCCCAGTTACTTGGGGGGTGGAGAGCCAGAGGATTTTGGCTCCAGGCCAGCCAGGGCAAAATGTTAGTGAGAACCCATCTAAATCAGTAGCAGGGTGTGATGGCACACACCTGCCATCCCAGGAACACAAGAGCCTTAAATAGGAATATCTTGTACAGTCAGACCCTGGCAAAAACACAAGACCCTATCTCAAAATATAACTAGAGAAAAAATGATGGGAGCTTGGCTCAAGTGGGAGAGCACCTGCCTAGCAAGTGCAAGAACCTGAGTTCAAAATGCCAGTATTGCCCTCACCCACCAAAATTCGTATCGATAATCTCTTTGTAATCTCTTTGGGGAAAACATGTTCTCCCACCTCCCAAGACAAAACATGACCATACATGACAATTTTCTAAACATGTCATTTGCTTTTGACTGTCACCACTGAACTGAACTTCAGAGAAGTCCAAGAAGAAAATTGCCTTTAACTACTATAGAAATTCCTTAGTGATTATTGACCTTCAATGCTTTTTTTCATTTGGAACCATTTTCCACATTTGACCTAATTATCATAAAGATAGTATGAATTAAAACTATCAAGCAGGAACATTAACATGAATGAGTTTGTTTTTATATTCAAGTTGCAATGCCTTCCTTCCTTCCTTCCTTCCTTCCTTCCTTCCTTCCTTCCTTCCTTCCTTCCTTCCTTCCTCTCTCTCTCTCTTTCTCCTTCTTTCCTTCCTTTTTTTTCCTTTTTGGGAGTTTGAACTCCAGGATTTGCACTTGTGAGGCAAGCAGTATCACTTGAGCCATACCTCCAGCCCAGTGATCCTCTTATTTCAGGTGTATGACATTCATGTTTTGTTGCTTTATTTTACCATGTGAATTAAAATGAAAACGCTTCACACCACTTAAGTAACAAACGTATCACACATGTAAAGTTGTGTAGTCTTGTGATAACTATCTTAAATATAAAAGAACTTCAAACAACTGTAACGGGAGGTTAATCCAAGAAGTATTAACAGTCTCTTCCTCATCCACCCTGAAAAGGGAAGCATTTATGTAACTAATTAGTTTACCATAGTAAATAATCCACTGACATTTATAAGAAACATTCCTATTGGAGCCTGGAGTAAATATTATGTTGCACATTAAACTATAAATAGGATGCATAATGGTCCCAAGCCCAGTTTTAAAATGGTATGGAAAATAAGTGAGCTGTGTGGGTAAAATGGGAGTTTCATGTCCTCTACATACAAGTGTTCAGCTGCCCTGCTCAGGTTTCCCTATAGCTGCTGTGGAAACTTGATGATTCATCTCAGTTTCCAGCATGACCCTTGAGCTAGCTGAAAAAATGAGCAAATGTTTCTCTTGGCAAAAAAGAAATACAGAGGACAAAAAAAAAATTATGATAAACTGAGAGTTGTGGATTCCATCTAGTGTTAGGTGAATGGAGAACACAAGTTTTTCTACATAAAAGAATTTGGACTTTGGACTTGCAGCTTAGATGATTTGGAGAGTTGGGATAAGGAAGCCCTTTCTTATCCCAAATAATTTTGTAACAGATCTCAGCGTTGAAGATCTGCGCCTTTCTTCAAAACTGCACATCAGACTGGGCCCTGGTGGTCACTCCTGTAATGGTTGCTACTCAGGAGGTAGAGATCAGGAGAATCGTGGCTGGAAGCTAGCCTGGGCAACTAGTTCTGTGAGACCCTATCTTGAAAAAACCCTTCACAAAAAAGGGCTGGAGGAGTGGCTCCAGGTGAAAGCCCTGAGTTCAAACCCAACCTCCCCCGCAAACAACAACAATAACAACAAAAAACCTGCACATCAGGGTGGCTATTGTTAGGAACAATATATTTTGTATTTCATGACAGCTAGAGGAGAGAGTTTTGAATGTTTTTAGCCATAAAAAAATGATAAATGGTTGAAGTGAGGGACATGCTAATGATCCAAAGTTGATCATTGCACATCGTATGCAAGTATCCAATGTCACACTATCCCATAAATACAATTATTATGTGTGAATTAAAAAAAAACTTGTCAAAGGAGGAAAGAACAAGGAAGAAGAAAGCTCGGGACAGAAAAGGAAACAATGGAACAGGATCTCTTCATGGAGAAAAGTTTTTAAACCCATGGATTTGGGTGAAGCGTAAACCTGATGCTCAATTAAGGCCTAATTAAGAGAGAAAGAGGAGAGGAATAGAAAGGAGAATCAGCATTTTTAGGGCCAAAGAGTAGCTGCTTCTCTAGGATATGAAGGGCTCCCAGAACCTCCCTTGTGCCATTCCTCAAATTCCTGCCACAAGAGCCACACATTCTAATTAAATGCCTTTAGTGCAATGATCCTTCACTCTGTGTGACTCAGTATTCATGTCCTCAGTTGTTATTTATTGATTCAACATCTCTGATGATCTATGGTTTGGGCTGGAAATACAAAGATGATAGAAACATTAAAAAAGTTATATTCCCCGTCTCAAGAAGTTTATTGCCTAGTGGAGAAGAGAGAGAAGAAAACAAACACAGACTTTTAGTGTGACAAGCCCTTTGATGCAGTTGATTAGCAATGAGTATAGGATTTCAAAGGATGGAAATCAGCCCAGGTAGGGGGGTTTGGAAAAGATTCAGGTAATCTTTCTGGAAGGGTGGGGGGAGGTAAGTAAGGCTGGAAAGAAAGGAAAAAGTCCAGAACCCGGGTGTTTGGTTTTGCACAAACAAAACAGGTGTCATCTTGCCTGACCTCTAAGTTCCAAGGGAGCAGACTTTACCCAACCTTCAACTCTGAATCTACTGTGGATAGAGTGTGGTATAACATGGGTGTCCATGCATTGCATGGGCATTCATGTGGTAAGTATTTGTTAAGCACCTGCTGTGTAGCAGTGCTGGTTCTGGTGCTAGCTCTAGAAGTAAACAAGGCACAAGCAGATTCTTGCCCTCATGTAGCTGACTCTTTGGTTTAAAGGGTGTCATAAGCATGTAGAATGAGTTCAATTTCTTTTTTTGTTTTTTTTTGTGGTACTGGGGCTTGAACTCAGGGCTTTCACCTTGAGCCACTCCACTAGCCCTATTTTTGTGAAGAGTTTTCGAGGTAAGGTCTCATGAACTATTTGCCCAAATAGTGATCCTCCTGATTTCTGACTCCTGAGTAGCTAGGATTCCAGGGTGGCCACTGGCACCCTGCTCTATTTCTTTTAAGAGAAAAAAAGCCTCATATCAAATAGGAATTGGACATAGTTAAAAGATAACCATGGTTACCTCTGGAAACCTGAAGATTTTCATGTTAATTATCTATTTCTGTATGCTTTATTTTTGCACATATTATTACCATTGTAATTGTAAGAATAAAAAAGATACAAAAAAAGATAAAAATGAGTATGTGCATGTTTATGTAATCAATCTTCTTGCATTGATTTTTGCAAAGATATTATAGGAAGTATTGTCTCTGCTTTCTGGGTGTGACTCCTTTCTGTTCCTTGACCTTTGTGATGATTGAATCATAACCCTTTGCTCATAGTTTTAAGGCTGAAAACATTTAAGGGCTTTCTGCTGTTTAACTCTGCTCCTAGAACAGTTAGCAGATACGATTGTTGAGCTAACTATATCCTATTTTAAAATTTCCTGCACCAAACATTGAGCTTTTCTAGTTTTTAAGAGGACAGACAAAACCATATTTGCTAATGTCATGGTATCTTCAGTGCAAAGTGTCTGTCCATCCATCCATCCACACACTCAGAGTATGTGCTTTATGGTGTCTAACCAGCTTACTAAAAGACACAAATAAGGAAACAGGCCATTGTAGGGCAAGGTGATAAGTGCCATGCTAATGGAACAGGGTGTCACAGAAGCACTCTGTACAACTCTATACATTTGGCTTAAGATGGAGTTAATTAAAATCAAGCAGAATGAAGAAAATTGGAATTAAAAATGTTTATCATACACAACTCTCAAAATTTGAGATTTCTATTTCAACTAAAATCATTAGAAGATTTTTTTATTTTTACTTTTTGCAATGCTAGGGATTGAGCCCAGGGCCTTGTACCTGCTAGACAAGCACTTTACCACTGAGCTTCAAATCCTCATTTGAAGATTTTTGATTGTCTGAATTATGAAACAGCCCTGCTACAGATCATGTTGTCTATATGAGTCTGTGCTTTGAGGATATTCTCCAGAATTGAACACTAGATAAGACAAAAATAGTAACCATAGTGGTAGAAAACTTAGCAAAGAAACAAAGTCTCTGAAATAGTTCCTTCTGATTTGGGTGAAGCTCTTGAATTGGTGTGACAAAGTCAGATGCTTAATTCAAGGCATAATCAAGGAGGGAAAGAGGTGAATGTCAGTGTCTGCTAATAACAGAGTCAGTTATAAGGGCCTCAACTGCTTCTGCTGGTGGAGGTTCTCAGTGTATTCAAAGCCTTTCCCCATAAACTAGTCACCATAAACCCCCAGAGGGAGAAGCTTATAGTTTTCTTTTTTTCAATCTGGCCTGTCTTATTCCTGAACAAATAGAAGGGAGTCTAATGGCCTCAACTGACATTCCCATACCACTAACAGACTTAAAGGAAAGATTATCAAGGATGACAGCAAAGTCATGATAAATGGTCTTTTGCTGGAAGACTGGCTCCCCAACTATTTTCTATGGTTTACACTCCTCCTGGACTGGGGCTACCTGCTGAGCCTGTTGTTTCCTTCACATGAAGTCTTCCTGGGATGAGGAGAAGGCTGAATGTGGTCAGCTGCAGAGCAGGGTTTTCAAATCCCTATACTGTAGAGTCCGTGTCTATAATTAACTCCCACAATTGGAGCATATGAGGCTGAGGAGATATGAGGCTGGGCAGACTGGGATTCACACACCCAGTGAACTTTTGTCTCTGACAAAGAGATCAGCCTTTCAATCTCTGAAGCCACATGGGGACATAGCGTGTCTCTGAGGCTGATTAAGGCTTTGGCTACTGAAGAGTTCCATTCCTATTTTGGTTTCCATTGTCTAAGTACATCTGCTTGCTGCTCCCTCTGTCTGGGTGGTGGGGATGGGCAGAGATTTAGACTTCCAAGTAGGAATGCTCAGAGTTACTCTATACATGGTAGCTATGATAAACAACACATGGGGTTATGATGAATGTCATGCCCTACTAAGGCTAGGGATGTGATGACAGTGGTTGGGAAGACCACTTAGTGCCTTTTGAGGCCTTGACCCTGGCCCACCAGTTGTTCCATTAATCTCTGCTATGCTACCCCTAGGCCCCTTCTAGGTTGCTTAAGCCAGGAGGGAGATCAGGATGGGAACACCATTTTCTGTGGAATAAACCAATAACCTCTCTTTGGGATGAAAGATGAAGGGCAGCAACTTGCCTCTCAAGGCCATCTTGCTATATGCCCTGCTGATCTTTTTTTCTGTCATGCTGGCTCTTGGCTGACCCTGGAGCACACAGGTAGACTGGTACCTCTGGGCCTTTGTCTTTCTGTTTTCTCTGCCCAAGGTTATTTTTGTGCCTGTGCGTTCAAATGTTTGCTCAAATGTTGTATGTTCAGAGCCCATCCTAACTAAAACACTACCTTCCCTCATTTCACTCTCTATAGCCTTTCTGGGATGATTTGGATCCTCCAAGGGCCATGTGTTGAAGGCTTGGTCTTCAGCTAATGGTGCTGTCAGAAGGTGATGGAACATTTGGGAGCCTAGTAGAAGGAAGTGAAGTCATTGGGAGTATGACCTTGAAGGGACTATTTAGGACCCTGGCTCCTTCTCTCTCTTTGTTCCTTCATAGCCATGAAGTAAGTGGCTGTGCTCCATAGCATGGTTCCTGCCAAGATATCCTGCTTACCACAGTCCCAAAACAACAGGGCCACATGACCATGGACTGCCACGCCTGAAACAGTGAGCCAAAATAAATCTTGCCTTCTTTTAAGTTGAGGTTTTCAGGTATTTTGTCACAGCAATGAAAAGCTGACTTTTTTTTTCTTTCTTAGCACTTCCTATCTACTGACATGCTGGTGAGTTTATAATAGGCTCCCATCACCTCAAAGCAAACTCCTTGGTGCAACAACTTGCTATCTCCAGTGCCTAAACAGTAAATGACACGTCATAGTTATTGTCAAAAATATTTGAAATGTTTGTTGAATGGGTAAAGGTATTTTTTTTTCCCTCAAAAAAGTACTCCACTTCCACTATCTCTGCTTGTTCTAAATCACCTGGTATTCATTTTGTAACCTGTGGCAATGAAGCCTCATCTTGACTGGACAATGACTTCTCACATTCATTTGGTTCCTTTCAGTTCCTATTTGACTTGACTTGTCTGAAGCAATTTAGGCCATGGAAAGAATATTATGGGATTTGGAGCTGGAAAGTTCTGGCTTTGGATCCTATTTCACCACTTAGTAGCTATGTGATCTTGGACATGCTATTTCACCTTTCTGGGCTATAATTCCATATTAGTTAAATCAGAATGCTAATACCTTATTTGCCTTATTTGTAGAACTCCCCCAGGAGGCATATGTAAAGTTGAGTACATAATCAGAGCTCAACTAATGTTGGCTCTATTACTTTCTTCTCTTCCCCTTATGATTTTACTCTCTTCCCTCTTTTTCTTCCTCTCTCTACTTACTTCTTTGTGTCCCTTGCACACTTTTCTTTATCCTTCTCTCCAACCCCTGATTATTGCTGTTTCTCAAATGCATCCTTCCCCTTGCTCTCTTTTCCCACTAACGTGTGCTCCCTAGGTTATCTCCTCTGTACCCATGACCCCAGCAGCAATGACTTCACAGTCCACAACCCCATCCCATTTTACTCTCCTGGGCTCCCAACTACCTACTGATATCTCAAATCCCATGTGTCCCAACTGAACTCATTACCTTCTGTCCTACCCCAGCCTCTCCTCCATCTTCAAGAGTAGAACCCACTGCTCATTGGAAATGGATGAATTTTTACTGTTTTCTCTCCTATGGCCCATAAAAATCACCCAAATAATTTCTAATTTCTGAATATACTTTAAATACTTTCATTCTACCTGCTGCATCCTTAATTCAAACTCTAATCCTTTATCACTTACTTGACCTAATTGCTCTTAACTATTCTCCCCTAAGTTATCTTCTTAGGAGTCTCTTCTAATTATCTTCCAGAGTGAACTTTCTAAAATGGACATATGATCACATCATTTCCATTTAAGAGTAAAAATATTCAATGGTCACCTCTCATCTTCAGGATCAAGTTCATGACAGATAGGACTTTTTATGAATTGGTCCCATTCCCAGATAACTTGCAGTTTGCCCAAGTGTTGTGCAATTAAAAACCCCTACTTTTGCCCAAGCTGTTCCCATTGCCTGATCACCTTCCTCTTCCCCTTGTCCATTTGACAACCTTCACTTAAGCCTTGTGGTACTCAGTTTCAACATTACCTTCTCTTTGAAGCTTTGTTGACCTTTTCAAGCTGGGGCAAGTGCCTGCCTTGGGAGTTCCCCACCTCTCTCACACACACATATTACTGTTATGAGCCTTAACCACACTCCACAGTAATCCATTGCTTTTCCTGTTTCTTGTGCAGATCTGCAGGCTGGAATGTCACGGAGGCATTCACTTTTGATTCCCTAGCATTTGGCACAGCTTCTGGCCCTCAGTGAATAATGGTTTGCTCAATGAATGGCAGGGTTAGTGCCTGTTTTAGCCTGGCAATGGTCAAGTTCATCCATTAGAACACTGAGGCTGTTGGAAAACTCAACTTTGCCTCTCTCCACCATTGTTTCCCTATTATGTATTGCATGTGAATTGGTTAGAAACTTACTTTAGGCATCATCTTCTTTTTCCTTTTTAGAACTTCTTTATTTTTCTCATCAATCACATTTAAATCATCTCTTCCACTGAGCACTGTGGTTTCTTATACAGTCACTTAGCCTCCTTGAGCTTTTTTTCTTTTGTAAAGAGGAAGGAATATTTTTCTAAATGTTTATGGAAATTAACTTGAAGTGCATGAAAAAGCATTAAATGTAAGGCAATATCTTTAGGGTGTTACAGCCCATATTTCTACATTTTATACCACCTTAAAATAAAGAGGACAAGTGTCATGTGGCTGCTTGGTCATATTATTTTGAATTAAGAAAGGCCATCTAAAAATTGTTAGTGAAATTGTGAAGAAACAATGAAGAATTCTTAAACAGCATTGAGAACATACCAGAAAATTCTTAGAGATGAGGTCTATGAACCTCTTTTTTTGAAACCTGAACAAGCTGCAATGGAGTTCTGTGGGGTAAGCAGGACGCTCAGGGATGTGTCTACCTTGTTGGGTCTCTCTGAGTGCTATCCTCGATGGGTTTGGAATGTTGACCTGGAACACTCTGCCAGTGTCCTCTTCTGAGACCACTGACAGTCACAGATGATGATGTCATTGCTGTGATTTAGAAATCCAAGAAGCCCCTGAAGAATGTTCTAGTCACAGAGCCCTACAAGCTGTCTAGCTGTAGACTATAGAAAGGAACAGAGCCTTTCTATGGACAGACCAGGTCATTGGAGAAGACTTGCTGGGCACCTGGTATTTGTCAGGGCCACTGTCAAGTTCTGGGAACACAAAGATACAGAAGAACTGGTTTATGGCTGTAGAGAAAGAGTTTGGAGAAGGGCTCTGATTCACTGGGGTTTGTGGGAAAGGATTACCTCGTGGTAATCCTCAATGACTGAACACCGCTAAGCACAGGAACCGAGGCTGTGAGAGGAAGTCTGGCCTGGTCCCCATTCTGTACAGTATCTTCCCCATTATTGCATGAATGACAGGAGGGCCTGTTCTCCCTTCTCTACACCATGTGGCCTGGGGGGTCTCCCAAAGGTTCAGAGGTAGAACCATTGGTATGATTTAGGCTGTGAGCAGCCTGAGAGAGTTCTGGTTCACATATATGTGGTTCTATTTGATCGGCACCAAAGGCTTCCACTTAGAAATGACTTCACAGAGACCAATATTATCTGACCATTCACAGGCTCAGTTCTCCAGATAACCAATGAATGATGATTTGAAACATGAATAATTCTTAGCACCTACTGCTATTCTCTATGAAAAGATCTAGTTTAAATGTTTTATGAGTTAGTCATTTAATTTTCACAGCAACCTAATTAGATAGATGTTATCATTATTCCCATTTTTCACATGAAGAATGGAAACACAGAGCCATTCAGGACTTTGTCTAAAGCAGGTCACACAGTAGAAAGTGGTAGAGGCAAGCTCTGAATCCAGGCAGCCTGGCTTCAAATTCATGCTCTTCATCACTATGTTCCAATCTAGAAAGAACAGTAATGAGTCATTTTGGTTTTTTTGAGAGAAGGCCTCACTATATAGCCCTGGTTAGCCCAAAACTCATGACCCTCCTGCTTCAGCTGCCCTGGTTAGCCCAAAACTCATGACCCTCCTGCTTCAGCTTTCTGAGTGCGAGTATTGTAGGTATGTACCACCATGCTCTGCCTAGCATTGAGTGCTATTAGCAATTAGCTTTTCAACTTAAATGACAATAGCTAATATTTAATGAATGCATGCAGGCAACAACCATCACGAAGTAACTTTTGCTTATTATTTCAGTTCTTGTTAATGAAATTCAATAGAACAGATTACTTTATTGTTACCATTTTACAGATGAAGAAGATAGAAATGATTAAAATCGAGGCCTCATTAACAGGAAATATGGAGCCAGGATTTGAAATCAGGCATGTTAACAACAAAACCCATGTATCAAATGACTCCACTTGAGAATTAGCTGAACCCAGATACCCATGAATGTAAGGCCCAGTTTTCTCAGGAGCCAGCTGGCACTGTGGGAGAAGGGCAGCTCAAGGATCCTGGGCAGTCTTGTGGAGAGGGGACACAGGGAAGTGTGGAAACAACATTTTCCACACCATAATTTCACCTGGGACTGACATTTTCCACTCTCCAGCTCAGAATAAGTAGGGAGGGTAGCTCTATTTACTAAAGTCTTACTTAATATGCCAAATGTTCTATCATTGAGCTTTAAAATCAGAAACCAACCTAACGCTGTACGTAAGTTCTCTGACAGGTGTCCACTGTCTCTCCACTTACACTCTCATTTGTAGGAACTCATTGTTTCTCAAAACCATCATTCCTTTCTTAGACTTTGCTTCCATGGCTAAATTATTGAGCTCAAATTCCTTCCTGTAACTTCTATTTGTAGCCCCTTATAGTCAGACGAATTGGGCCCTCTGTTCCCAAGATATCTGACCATCTCAGAGCCTCTCCCCTCCCCCTACTCTGCAGGCTCATGACATGCCAACATTCTTTCAGTCAAACAAAGAAAACCATAAACCCTGCTGCTGCAGGAGCTTTGCTTATGATATTTCCTCTGCCTGGTAGACTATCTCTCTCTCTTCCAACCCATTTGTTAATTTTTCACTTCAACCCAATGCTTTTCTAAGGAAAGCTTTCCCTACCCCACATGATTTGATCACATCTCCCAATTATGTACTTCCAGAATATCATTATCTTAGCTTGCATTCTCTGAAAGCAGAGCCTGGTGAGGGGAATGTGTGTGCTCATGATTTATTGAAAGACTGCTCTCAGGAAAACTGAAAAAGAGTGAAGGAAGTAAAATGGGGAAGGAGAAAGAGCACACACGAGTGTAGTTTCAGGTGAGTCTGGGCTTGATCTAGAAGGGAACACTGGAGAGTAAACTGAAGTGCAGTCTGTGTTTTGAGGCAAGTGTTTGGGGCTCTCCCGCCAACAAGATAACCCCAGTTGGGAGTGGACTATGGCCAGTTAACTCTTAAGCACTTCCTGCAGTAGATGCTGGTGGACTGTCTTCTGAAAAGGTTGTAGGCCTAACTCATCAGATGGGGCCTGAGGTGGCTGGGCGGTGGCATACCTGAGGTTTGGATGGGGCACACACAATGTATGCTCCAAACACAGGCCTTCACAGGATTTGCCCCAGAGAACTGT
This sequence comes from Castor canadensis, assembly GCF_047511655.1. Lineage (NCBI taxonomy): Eukaryota > Metazoa > Chordata > Mammalia > Rodentia > Castoridae > Castor > Castor canadensis. The sequence goes on from NC_133388.1 coordinate 137,330,408, forward strand.
AATGTTTCCATGTGTGTTATTTTCCTGAACGATGTCTCTTCCATTGGAGCTTAATCTTCTTGTAGGTGGGATCTGCATCTGTGTTTGTTGGTTGGTATGGTTGTTGGTACAAGGTTTGTAGCCAGCTGGTGTTCAGTAAGGACTAGTTGAATGAATAAATCAATGAAATGAATGAGTGAAGACTACTTCCTCTTTCAGATTTCCGTGGTTTTTTTTTTTGTAGTGCTGGGTTTTGAACTCAGGGCCTACACCTGGACCAACTCCACCAATTATTTTTTTGTGATGGGTTTTTTTGAGACAGGGTCTTGTGAACTGTTTGCTGGCTTTGAACTGCTTCTCTCTGAGTAGCCTTCTGAGTAGCTAGGATTACAGGCGTGAGCCACTGGCACCCAGATCTTTTCTGTCTTACAGAGTCTTTTCCTTTCTGGCTTCCTTCAATTACATTTCCGTCTTATCTAAGAATCCTACATCCTGGTTGTTAATAAGCTAGGGTGTCTAAAGATATTGCTCAAGTACCGTCCTCAAGAGTGGGAGTGAGTCTGCCTTGGAAATAACTCATACTGGCTGACAGATTCCAGGGAAAAGATGCAACACATATTTTTTAGGTTCCTGCATGGTCTCTCAATTTTCCTTTCTAGGTACCAGGGAAATCAGTGGTGAATTATAATCTCTTTTGTTCTGGAAATTTCCATGGCTAACTTCCCACTGATCTTTTGCTATATTCCACTCCCCTGCCTCATTTGGACTGCTGAGGATTTTATTAGTTCTCACGAATCTGTCCATTGTTCAAGGATCGGCCAAATACCACCTGTTGTCAAATAGATTGTTAAGTGGTCAGGCCTCAGAAGTGATGGGATGAGGGAAGGATAAGTTTTGATGGTAAATAAATTGTTTGGAGCCTAGAAACTTTTAAAATGTTGATGGTATTGAGCATTAGGTGGAGGGAACATTCTAGCAGATGATAGAAGAGGCGTAAGTAGTCTGGCTAAAATTCTAGGACTGATTCTGTCTCCTGGATTAGGCAGCAGAGTTCCAATCCAAGCTGCTGTGTGGAAGTGTGTGTGCTTGCAAGTGCATGTGTGCACACATGTGTGCACTTGTATGCCCACACACACATCCAGCCTTGAAATGTGCAATGTCCAAACCCATTCCTGAAACATTCATTTTCATCACATGTCAGAGCAGTGTGGCATATGAAACAGCACCAGGCCAAGAGACAAAGCGAAGCTATTCTTAGCTGCGTCCATCTGGGTCACCTCAGGAAGTGTTTCTCTGAGCCCCAGATTCATCACTTATGAATCTGAAGGACTGGAATAAATGTCCTTAGCTACAGACTGCTCTGAGCACATCTCCTGAGGATCTGCTATGTGCTGGGTGCCTTTGCAGGACTGCCTTAGCTACAGTTTTCTCTTTGAGTTCTCTCTGGAGCTGCTGTCATTCTTGATGAAGAAACCGCAGCTAGAGAAATTGAATTGTTTTCCTGTCGGTCCCTTAGCAAGTCGGTGTGAGAACAGGATTAGAACACTAGATGCAACCCCAGGTTCAGTGCTATTTGCTCTATCTTTACATCTACTTCTTACTTCACTCTAGGTCTTGCCCATTGTCAGGACTACAAGGAGGCTCTGGTAGGGATTCAGAAGAGAAATGCAGGAAAAGCCCATCTGAATTGGTCAATGTTGTCTTGCTTTATTATTTAGGCAGTACTGGGGTTTGAATTCAGGATCTCACACTTGCTAGGCAAGTGCTCTACCACATGAATCATGCCTCAGCCCTTTTTGCTTTAGTGGTTTTTCAGATAGGGTCTCATGCTTTTTGCCTGGGCCTGCCAGGACCACGATCTTCTGATCTTCACTTTCCAAGTAACTGGGATTATAGAAATGAGCCACTGTGCCCTGCTCCATCTTTCTTTAAATCCCTGTCTCTGCCCCTTATTCTACAATGGAATAATCATAGAGAATAGGGGAGCCCCAGGTAAGGACACTGAGTGCATACAAACAGCACTTAGTGCTGTAAGCTAATCTGATATCTAGCCCATGATATATACTATAGTTATGTTCTAAAGTATTCAGGAATAAATAGTGAATAGTTTATACAAATATGGCGGAACATTAGATTTTAAAAGTTAAGCTAAGTGCTACAGTTTTAGAAGAAAAGCAACACAATTTGGGGGCTGCCTGTCTAAAGACAGGAGGCTGTTATGAGTTGAACAGTACAAAGGATTCTGCATTCAACTTTTCCTCTAACCCAGTGGAGTCCCAGGTCTGACCTTCCCAGACTGTGTGTTCTTTGCAGTTTCATCACCTATGAAATCGGGATGACATGATAACTATTTCTTGGGATTTGAGTAAAGATTAGATAAAATCTTGTGGAAACACATTGTATAAGGCAAAGTGCCACCACAATGCTTGTTCTTGTGTTGTGCTGGGTCTTGGGCTATCCTAGTTGCTGGCATGTAATAATGAAGAGAACAGCATCCTGGCTGCTAAATGCTATTTTCTTGATGTCCTTGTACCAGTGCTGCCTTTGACATGTGTGTTCTGGTTGCTGCAGGTCAGTTTCCTAAGTTTTTCATTTCTTATGATTATTATTACACACAGAAAAAACTGAGTTCATGTAAGAGAACACCTCTTCTCTCCCATGCAAAACTCGAATCCCTGTAGATTTTCCTATCAGATTGCTTTCCTAACTCCAGCTTTCATTTTTTAGGAACTAGTGAAAGCCCAGAAAAGAAACACGATGCAGAGGATCAGTGGCATTTGATGAGGAGGAGAAGTCAACCACAGTGACCTGGCCCAGTGGAGACTTGGAGTGGGGGACCTTGACTGACTTTGTCCAGATGTTAAGGGTGAGTATATCAGAGACTGCCACACTCATAACACCCTCCTTTCTTTAGTTAGGGAGATTCCATTTTTAGCTAACAATATTTTAACTAACAAACTTTATTTCTCCTATTTTTGTGGTTGTTAGACTATGTTCTGTTATACAAATGGAAGTGATATGTACAGCTTCTGGGTTGTGCTTTTAGGGGATGACGTTTTTACTCAGTTGCCTTTTTCCCTTTTTATGGGCTGGAATGTTGGCATAATAGCAGGAGTACAGCAGCCACTTTAGACTACAAAACAGGTTGCAAGCTGAAAATGATCAAATGAATCTGTATTCCTATGATACAGACATTGTTATAGAAGGAGGGATAGCTTCTAAAGGTCTATAGGACAGTCGAATAACTAGAGCCGACAAGGTTTTTTTTTTTTTTTGGCGGTACTGGAGTTTGAACTCAGGGCTTCATCCTTACTTGGCAGGCAGTCTACCACTTGAGCCACTCTGCCAGCCTGCCAACAAGTTCCTCTTGTGTTGTGAACACAGAAGTTTTGACCTCCTATCTGGAGTGGGCACCTGTGTTTCTCTGGGGGCAGAGCAGCACACTGGGACCTGCCTGCTGCATTTCTGTTGGAGCCTTGCTTGGAATTTTGGATGCCTAGTTGGTGCCTGGACACAACAGTTGGTCCCTGGCACAGCTGTGAGAATGTTCACAGTGTGCTGCTGTCTCCTCACTTTGCAAAGAGGGACTCTCAGGGACAGAGAGAACATGAGGACACTGGTATCAGAGACAGGAACAGCAGGAGTTTGTGCAAATGAATTTCTCTCTGCCAGTTCCTGGATATAACATGTCTGTCCTGATATTCCTGGACTGGATGGAGGGATGCCTCAATTTGCTGAACAGAGAGTCAGAAGTTGGAGGTTTGGAGCTGGAGCTCCTGGCTTTCCATGCCCCTGTACTGTAAGAATGTACATAATCCTATGTCTTAGTGTTGGTTCCCTGTTCTAGAAGCAGAAGTTGATGCCTTTGAAGCTGTGTTACAGCAGAAGAATGCCTGAAGAGTGAGGCCATTACTTCAACTTCTAAGAAATGCAATTGTGAGGATTCTCACTTAGACATCTATCTCCAGAGACATGGCTTCCAAGGCCTGAAGTTTTAAAACTGACTGAGTGAATTTTAGAATCAGTGTCAACATAGAAGCACTGCGGCCTGGGAGTCTCTTAGGTTGATCCTGCAGTCTCAGAGAGCATGTTCCAGGATGATGGGATTTTGACTGTCTCAAAATTTCAGACAAAGTTAGATGAGGACAGCATGAGCAGGTGTTCTCGTAGGCCCTTTGTTGGGGGCTCTGTCCCTTTGAGTTTCAATCATTGAGTAAAAATTCACATGTTGTGGTTTTACACTTTCTGTTTTCACTGTGTGCAAATCTTACAAAAGACCTTAATTATGTTTACTGAGAAAAATAAAGATGTTGGGCTCTGTTAAGAAAAGAAAAGGACTTACAAAGTTTTGGTTTACAGAAGAAACAAAAATTTATGCACTACAATAGCTCTAAATCCACTGGATGGGGTCCAGTGCTCTCCTTTTTGTTCTGTTTGTTGGGTTTCTAAAAAATTAACTGGCAATATTTTCGATTGAAAAAGAATACAAGCATATTGCCTTAGCTTAGAAACAGAACCTGGAGAAAAGCTTAAGTGCTGCTGTGTAATTGGAAAGTTAATGCCAAGGCAGCCAGGGTGAGGAAAAGGATGTGCAGTAGAGAAAGGTGAAGTTATACTGCTCATATGCGTATAAGCATATGCAGCTACTTTACACGTGGATCTAGTTAGTTTCTCAGCCCGTGCTCTGGCTCTAAACAAGACAGGCAGAAACACTGCACCTTGCAGCAGCTCATCGGGGGCTGGAGGAAGAAGAAATTTATCTGTTGGCTCTATTCCATGTCCTGTCTCACATTTGAAGTTCACCCCTGTCCTTGCATCACTTTGCTTCTTGGCAGCTGCTGGAGAAGTCAGATTCCCACCTCCTGATTTCTGCCTCCTTAGTAGCTGGGATCATCGGCATGAGCCACTGCTCCCAATTTATTGCCCATTTTTTGATTAGATTGGATTGGATTGTTGTTCTGTTGGTGTTTAATTTTGTGAGTTCTTTATATATTCTGAATATATAATATATATATCCCTTGTTGGATGAATAGCTGGCAACGATGTTAACCCATTCTGTAGGCCATCTCTTTACCTTGGTATTTGTTTCCTTTGCTGGGCACAAGTTTTTAAATTTGATGTGATCCTATTTGTCAGTTCTTGCTATTATTTCCTGAGTTATTCAAGTCCTATTGAGAAAATCATTTCCTACATCTGTACATATATTTTTTCAGTACTAGGGTTTGAACTGAGGTCTTTGTGCTTACTAGGCAGACCCTCTACCACCGGAGCCACACCCCCTGACACATATGTCTGTATCTTCAAGTATTCCTGTATTACTTTCAGTTTCAGGTCTTACATTATGATCTTTGATTTTTGTACAGGTGAGAGATAAGGATCTTGGGTTAGTCTTCTTCATGTGGATGCCCAGTGTTCCCAGCACCATTTGTGGAGAAGGCTGTCTTTTCTCCAATGTGTGTTTTTGGCACCTTTGTCAAGGATCAGATGGGTGTAGCTGCTTGGGTTTATTTCTGAGTCCCCTCTTCTATTCCATTGGATTACTGCTGTTTTTATGCTAGTATCATGCTGTTCATGTTACTCTTACTCTGTGGGATAATTTGAAATAAAGTATACCTGGTACTACCAACATTGCTCAGGATTACTTTGGCAATTTGGGGTCTTTTGTGCTTCCATATGAATTTTAGGATTGTTTTTTCTAGTTCTGTGAAGAATATCTTTGGTATTTTGATGGGGATTGCATTGAATCTGCAGATTACTTTTGGTAGGATAGCCATTATCACAGTTCCTAAACTTTTATTTATTTATTTGGGACTGGGGGATTCAGGGTGAGCCACACTGACAGTCCGTTGTGCTCTGATTAATTTGTTTTTTTTTAAATTTATTTTATTTATTTATTTTTTTGATTTTTTAAAGTTTCCTTTATTCATATGTGCATACAATGATTGGGTCATTACTCCTCCCTTCCCCCCACCCCTTCTCTTTCCCCCAACCCCTTCCCTCTCGCCCCCACCCCCTTGCTTCCAAGCAGATACTGTTTTGTCCTTATTTAATTTGGAGATGGATTCTTGAAAACTATTTGCCCACACTGTCCTTGAACCACAATCCTCCTGATCTCAGTCTCCCAAGTAGCTAGGATTACAGGTGTGAGCCCCTGGAGCCTGGCCACTATCACAGTATTAATTCTTCCCATCCACGAACACGAGAGGCCCATCCAGCCTGTAGTGTCTTCTTCAGTTTCTTTCTTCAGAGTTTTATAGTTTTTGTTATACCATTGTAGATGCCTTTCACTTCCTTGGTTAGGTTTATTCCTAGCTTTTTTTTTTTGAAGCTATTGTGAATGGGATTGAATGTTTATTATTGGTATATAGAAAAGTTACTGATATTTGTAATTTGACTTTTGTATCATGCACTTTGTGAAAAGCGTTTGTCAGATCTGAGACATTTTTGGTAGAGTCTTTAGTGTCTTTTTGTGTGTGGGTGTGTGTGGTGCTGGGGCTCGAACCTAGGGCCTTGTGAATGCTAGGCAAGCACTCTACCATTGAGTTACATTCCTATACTGTCTTAATCATAGGATCAGATTATCTGCAAACAGGAGTAATTTGACTTCTTCATTTCCTATTTATCCTTATTTCTTTCTTTTGCCTTATTTCTCTGGTTAAGCATTCAAGTGCTAAATTGAGTAAGAGTGGAGAGAGTGGACACTCCTGCCTAGTTCTTCATTTTCGAGGAAATAGTTTTAGTTTTCCCTGTTTAGTACAGTGTTGGCTGTAGTTTTACCATGTGTAGCCTTTATTATGTTGAGGTGTGTTCCTCCTTTTCTTAGTGCCTCAGGGCATTTATCATGAAAGGATGTCTGAATTATGTCGGAGTTTTTTTTTCTTATCTGTTCAGCTGAGTATTCATTTTTGTCCCTTATTCTGTTTATATGCTGTATGATGTTTATTGATTTGCACATGTTAAACTATATTTTTAATGTGTTGTTGAATTTCGTCTGCAAGAATTTTATTGAAAAATTTTGCATTTATGTTCATTATGGAAATTGGTCTGTAATTTTCTCTTTTTGTTGTGACTGTATCCAGTTTTGGTGTTAGGGTAATACTGGCTTCTTAGAATGAGTTTGGTAGCATTCCTTCCCTTTTTATTTTGCATTGGTTAGTTCTTCTTTAAACATCTTGTATAATTCAGCAGTGAATTTTTCAGGTCCTAAGCTCTTCTTTGTTGAGGGTCTCTTTATTAGTTTTAATTTCATTGCCTGTCATAGATCGGTTTAAGTGGTTTATATCCTCTGTTCAATTTTGGTAGGTCATATACATTCAGAAATTTGTTCATTTTGTCTAGATTTTCTAGTTTATTAGAAAAGGTTTTTGAAGTATTCTCTAATGGTCCTCTGAATTTTATTGATATTTGTTGTAATATCTCCTTTTCATGTCTTATTTTATTAATATGGGTCTTTTCCCTCTTTCTTTTTGTTAGTTTGTCTGAGGGTTTGCCTATCTTGGCTTTTCAAAGAACCAACTGTTTGTTTCATTGATGCTTTGTGTTGTTCTTTTAGTGTCCATTTCATTAGTTTCTGCTCTGACATTTATTATTTATTTCTGTCTACTGACTTTGGGCTTGGCTTGGTCTTATTTTTCTAATACTGTGAGGTGTATCATTGAATTATTTACTTGAGATCTCCTGATTTTTAAATGTAGGCACTCATAGCTATGAACTTCCCTCTTAGAATTCCCTTTGCTGTATCCCAAAGTTCTGGTGAGTGTTATTTTTATTCTCATATGATTCTAGGAATTTTTAAGTCTGCTCCCCCTTATCTTTTGATGACTCAAGGTCATTCAAAGGCATTTTGTTCAATTTCTATGTGTTTATATGATTTTTGTAGTTCCTTGCGCTGTCAGTTTCTAGTTTTGTTTCACTATTATCCAATAAGAAATTATTTCAATGCTTTTGTATTTCAATGATTTACTTTATGGCTTAAAATGTGATGTATTTTGGAGAAAGTTCCATGGCCAGCTGAGAAGAATGTCTATTCTGCAGTTATTTGAGGGAATATTATGTAGAGGTCTGTTTGGTCCATTTGATCTATGGAGCAGTTTAACTCTGAAGTTTCTTTGTTGATTTTTTTTTTTTTTGCCTTGATGATCTATTTATGAGAGTAGGATATTGAAATTGCCCACTATTACTGTATCTGGATTTACCTTTTTATGTCTAGTAGTGTTTGTTTTATGAAATTGGGTACAGCAACATTTGGTGTCCATACATTTACAGTCATTTTATCCTTTTGATGAATTGCTCCCTTTGTTAATATGTAATAACCTTTTTACTCCTTCTGATGAAGTTTGGCTTGAAGTCTGCTTTGTCAGATAGAAGAATAGCTACTCCTGCTTGCATTCAGATTCTATTTTCTTGGTATATCATTTTTCATCCATTTGCTTTCAGTCTGTCTTTATCAGTGAGATGAATTTTTTTATAGACATAAAACAGTTAGATCTTGTTTTCCTATATATTTAGCCAGTCTGTGTCTTTTAATTGGAGAGACCATTTACATGGTGGCAGCACTATTTTACATTTTCATCAGCAATGCAGATGGGTTCCAATTTCTCTACATCCTCACCAGCTCTTGTTATTTTCTGGTTTTATAACAGTAGCCATCCTAATTGTCTGGAGCAGTATCTCACTTTGGTTTTGATTTTCATTTCCTTAATGACTATCTTCATGTGCTTGTTGGTCATTGATACATTTTTTTGCAGAAATATCCGTTGTGTTTTTTTTCTCCTGTAGCCAGTTTCTGTACTGATTAAAGGGACACTGGAGAAAATGATTTCCATGGTTTTTTTGCTTTTGATTATAGTCATCCTATAGATGTGAAGTTATATTTCAACACTTAGAAAACATTTTGAATGTTTCTCTGGAGAAATAATGATTGATCTAGGCATTGAAGTAGGAGGTGAAGTTTATCAGGTGGACAGTGTGAGGGAGGGTTGATAATCCACATGGGTTGAAAGTCCATGTATTAAACTCACAGAACCCACAGGAAAGCATGAAGCCCTTGGAGATGTGAAAATGCATTTTTTTCCCTGAGAACCATCACACTGGGGAATTATAATTCAATTTTGGTAGCAAAAAGTCAAGATGAGCAGCTCAGAGAGGCTGTTGCTATAACACAGGAGAGAAGTTATGGCAGGCTCAATTAAATCGAATGACACAGAAATGAGGCAGAGTGGTAGATTCAAAGAATGTTTGGGACATAAAGCCCTGGCTTCAGTTTCCAGCACCAAAACCCAAACAAACAAAAGAATATTTGGGGAAATGGAATTGATGGGAGTTGGTGATTAATTAGATTTGGACAATGGAAAGGAGACGTTAAGGACAATAGCTTTTAGGAACTTCGGGGACAGGGTTGTGGTTCATGAAGTTGATGAATTCAGTTAGGGACCTAAATATGGTTTGTAAAACTCTTTCACATTTTAAGTCACCTGCCCAAGTCAAAGCCTTTAAAAGGCTTCAAAGAGGGGTTAATGTTGTATTCTTTCTTCAAAGTCCAATTTAATTCTTTTGATTTGAATTATTAAATAGAAGAACTGTTTATACTACATTGAGTCTTTTCTTCCCTTCTTTCTACCTCCCTTCTCTCTCCTACTTCCCTCCTCCACCCCTTTCTTACTATCCTGTTTGCAAATTTGCATTGAACTAGCCTCTTGCTAGCTGGGGAAAGAAGTTTGAGTCCTGGCTCCCAGCACTTTTTTCCCCTCACTGTCCTCCTGTGTGGAGGTTCCTCCTTAGGTTGAAGGACTTGCCAGGTCCCAATGGATCCAAAAGTAAGAGTTTTGCAGCAGATGCTGCACAAGAGGAAAGCTGCTTGTTAGACTAGGAAATGCAGATAAGTGGCATGCTTTCTTTCATCTGCCATTACTGCCTGAAATAAACCACTACTGAGTGCAGCTTTTCCTTAGTGCAGCTGTGGCGACCAGCACTGAGTGTGTTCTTTGGGAATTAGAAGCATATTGATCTGAGCTGTAAAAACTGAGGGCTGAAGACAGTCCAATTGCATATGTTATTGAAGAGGCTCTCACTAATGCATTGTTTGGTCAATGGGTTGTAGGGTGGCAGTTGAGCCAGTTTTTCATTGATGCTTTTCCTCTGCTGACATTTCAATAGTAGAATAATGACCATATGTAACTCATCCTTGTAACAAGTGCAGGAAAGTCATGAGGATCCAGTCAGTGTGTATCTGTCTCTTTCACTAGAGTGAAGCTGTCTGAAGACAGGGAAGTTGAACTTATTTTTTGTCTTTTTCACAGCACTAGTAGTAGTGTTCTTCCAGGAAAAAGTTCAAGTTGATTCACCTAAGTAGCCTTGTTTTACACCCTTGACTCCCTCTCTTCCCTTTTCTTTTTTGGCAATACTGGAGTTTGAACTCAGGGCCTCCTGCTTACTAAGCAAGTGTTCTACTACTTAAGCCACACCCCCAGTCATTTTTGCTTTAGTTTTTATTTTACAGGTAGGATCTTGTGCTTCTGTCTAGGGCCTACCTTTGACCATGATTTCTCTTACTCCCTCCTCTTGAGTAGCTTGGATTACAGGCACCAACCACCACACCCAGCTTGTTTTTGAGACAGGGCTTCACTTATTTTTATGCTTGGACTTGCCTTGAACCTTGATCTTCCAACCTGTGTCTCCCATGTAGCTGGGATTACAGGCAGGAACCCATATGCCCTGCCAGACTCTCCCTTTCTGAGCTCATTCTCAGGTGAGCTGATGGGGCTTTGTGAGAGCATTTCTCCATGACTTCCAGGATCTCTAGGAAGAGCAGCACAAGCTCTTCTTCCTCCTGGCATCTGGGAAGGGTGAAAGACCAGCAAAAAAGGAGAGAGCCTGTTTATTCTTGAGGCCTGGGGAAAACACTGACCTTTCCTGGTTCCCTGAGGAGGCAAAAGCTGGAAAGATATTATGTCATTAGGTTTACCTGGTGATCCTGGTGACCCCAAAGGCAAGCTCCTTCTCTGAGTCTCAGCCATGTGGTACTTGCTTTCTGGCTGGCTTGCTGGCTTTGCTTGCTCACAGTGGCCTGCTTTACCTATTATTGCTTTGCTCTGTACCAGATTTCTAATAGCCTGATATGTCCAACTGCGGGACTGTGGTGGACACAAAATCATGAACAGGCAAGGAACCATAGCCACTGGGTATGAAAGCCAAGCAGCTTGCCTAGCCCAGGTGGCTCTAAGTACAGCTCTTTTCATTCATAAGGTAAAAGAACTTTAACAGAATAATCAGAGGATCCTTAAGGAGACGAAATCAGAGCTTTTACAAAGGCTTTCTGAAACTAAAGAACTACATATTTTATTTTTTTAAATTTTATATGCATATTTATTCAAACATAAAATTCATATTAAACAATGAACACTAACATTAAAAAGAGTCTGTAGAGCAACCATTAAAATGATAATAAAATCATAACATATAAAAGCCATGCAAAGGTACGAGCTTGCTACCTCGTTTTCTCCTTTATGCAAAGAACCTGGAAGTGTACCTGGCTTGTAGTAGGTATTTGGCAATTTTTTGTTGAGTTTATGAAGCTTCATAAATAACGATTTAAAAAGTACTACTAATTATTAAAAGTGGGGCAATGAGTGAAGAACTACATATTTTAAAGAAATTCAATTCAACAGATGCATTTTGAGTTTCTATGCTGAGTGCTATGGGTAACAGAGTACAGTGATGGGCCAGAATGTCCTTTTTCTCGCAGAGTTTACACTCTGTCGCAAAGGAGAGCTATGCACAACTAGACATGGCACAAAGGAGGGTGACATAAGACCTTTTGAGGTAAGCATAGGGTGTCTTTGCATATAGAAGGAGGAGCCATTATTCTAAATGGCAGGTGGGCTCAGAGATGAGAGCATTCTGAGCAGAGCAAGGAGGGAAGAAGGGGCAGAGCTGGAGACAGTGTGTGTAGACAGTGAGGCTGGGAGATGGTTTTGTTCCACAGGTGGAGAAGCAGCAGCATCTTCAAAAGCAGGCTAATTGCTCTGGACTGTGCGACCCTCTGTGATGTATTGTGGGCATAAGGCATGATGTTGCTAGGACTGGGAGAAATACACCTGAAGAGCCACAGGACATTGTGGACGCTTGGTGTAGGTGTGCTGCCTAAATAAATAACCCCATTTATGGTTGAGATGTTTGGGGCTGAGAGACTAAACAGCATGACCAGGCTGCTCCAGCAAGTAAGAATTCCAGTCAGGATTTAAGGCCAGAGTCCACATTGTCCCCCAGAACCACACTGCTGGGTGGGGAGAAGGTCAGCCATAGAGAAAGCAGTATAAACACAGTTTCCGCTGCCAGGGGAAAAGTCGGCCTTGTTCAGCGTGGAAAGCTGGACCAGAAAACAGGGCCATAGAGTTGTGGTGCTGAAGGGCTCGAGGGAGGCGCAGTCTTGAGAGAGGCAGTGGATTCAGCTGAAAAGAAAGGGCACAGAGGGAATTCTGGGGTGCTGACAGATACCCTATGCCCTTCTTAGGAATGGGATCTTACTCCCAGGCTGTGGGGTGTGCCGCCCGCCCTCTGGGGACTGCTGGTCTGCAGATAGCCTCCTGGCCAAGGCTTCACCTCCTCTTGCTCCTCATGCCTGACAGGACCCAGACCTGGGCTGCTCTCCCAGCTGGTGCTGGCTCTGGAGACTCTCAGGATTATGGTCCCCACAGGGTTCCTGGGGGTCCTTCCTGCCTTCCCTTCCTCCTGGGCTGGCCCAAGAACATTCCCTGGAAGGTGTCTGTGTGCCAGTCTGTCTCAGCCTGCCTATCTAAACACAACCTGTGACATCCTGATGATATCTGTAGTTGTGGACTATACCTAAGTCCACATGACACTGCCCAAGGGCTGAGATGGACATAGAAGGCTTGGACGCCCAAGAGCCCACTGGTGTCCTCCTACAGGACCTGAGGACTGGCCCTGTCCACTGACTGCTCCCTTAACGTTCTTGTCTGGGTGGGACATGTTCTTTAATGCCAGGTGGACCAGAGTTCAGTGTGTGTGTAGCATGTGGGAGAACTGTAAGTAGAGGCGGCCATCTTCCAAATTCCTCTGTAGCAGTTCTGTCGGGTGGGGAAGGAGGGAGTGTGGGAAAGGAAAGTCTGGAGGGACTCGCTGAGGAGCACAGTGCTCAGCAGTAAAGAGAATCAGAGTCCGACAAGGTCACTTAAGGGGTCTCAATCTTTTTAAAACTTGTGCTCAACACAAGGGAGGGGTGAGGATAGGGAAGACACCTAAAAAGCTAGCTAGCATTTGTTGCCCTTAATGCAGAGAAACTAAAGCAGATACCTTAAAGCAACTGAGGCCAATAGGAAAAGGGGACCAGGAACTAGAGAAAAGGTGAGATCAAAAAGAATTAACCTAGAAGGCAACACACACGCACAGGAAATCAATGTGAGTCAATGCCCTGTATAGCTATCCTTATCTCAACCAGCAAAAACCCTTGCTCCTTCCTATTATTGCTTATACTCTCTCTACAACAAAATTAGAAATAAGGGCAAAATAGTTTCTGCTGGGTATTGAGGGGGTGGGGGGGAGAGGGAGGGGGCGGAGTGGGTGGTAAGGGAGGGGGTGGGGGCAGGGGGGAGAAATGACCCAAACCTTGTATGCACATATGAATAATAAAAGAGAAAGAAAAAAAAAAAACAAAAAACTTGTGCTCACTTTTTTGAGGGGGTGGGATAGGAATGGAACCCAGGGCCTTGCTCCTGTACCCACTTTTGATGGATATAAAAATGTGGTGCTTAGTTACAAATACGAGAGTAGTTTCATTTATGTGTTTTTTTTTCTTTTATGTTATTTTAAAATCTTTTATTTAAGGTATATACTGTGATATTATGAGATATCTGCATATAGCAAAATGGTTACTATAGGGAAACAAATTAACATATCCATCAGGCTAAAAACATAATGAAGCAGGCTTAAATAAGTAGGTATCATAAGAAAAAAATATCTGCCTGAAAAGATGGCAGACATGAAAAATGGAGAACCCATCTTCTGTGAGTGATGGCTCAACCTGGAGGGAGGATGTTTTCATTGGAGTTCATTTCCTGCAGTTTGTGTTATGTAAGAAACCAGTTGTTCTTTATTCTACCTTATGAATATAAAACGATTATTTGTAAAGCTGAGGCTCAGCATTAGAAGTGCTCTTAGTATTGGGCAAGGCAGTATGTAAAGTTTGAACACCTGTGTGGTCAGTTCTGTGGTGTCCCCTTGGTGCTGAGCAGGTCCTGGGAACTCAGGGTCCCAGGAGTGATCTTGTGCACAGTGACAGGAGGGCACAGGCCTGGCAGTACCGCAGGACTGCCTGGCGGGCTCGTGGCTGGACAGGGTCAGCTCTTGTTTCCAGTGAGCTCTGTCACACTGACCAGGACCTGCTCTCTGATGCTGCCCTGGATGAGTCCTCAGAGCCAAGTGCTGGCCAGGTGAAGAGCCAAGACCCAGCAGGGGCACTGGCTCCCACGGCAGGGGGGAGGGGCGAGCGTGTGGGGGTGGCCATTCTTCTTTAGACACCAAGAACCTTGGGTCAGAAAGTGAGACCTGGTCCCGCCAGCACGTAGGGGCCTTTCCCCTATTTTTTCTAATTTCTAGGACAGCAGAAAAGTTGATTTACATCTTTGAATAAGGAAGTGGGTAGCTCAGAGCTCAGGTTTAGAGAGACTTGGCTTTGTCCTTTGTTGAGTCCTGCAACAGGACGGGGACCAGCCTGGGATCACCCGATGGTGGTGATAAAGAGCTGAGTTAGCAATGGTGGCAGTGGGAATGGAAAAGAGGAGACCAGTGGAGACACTGGAGCAGAATGTGTGAGAGGTAACCATGGCTTGGACAGACAGAAGTCCCAGTTCAGCCCCGAGGGAGTAGTGACTGGCAATACTCTTCAGAAAAACTGGGAAGTCAGTTCTCACAAATGCTGTGAGACAGGCTTCAAAAATAGATTCTGGCTTCAAATTCTAGCCCTATTACTATTAGCTGTGTGGGTGCCACTGGATATACTAGTCACCCTATGGAATCTGATTTGGGTTTTTTGTTTTTTATTTGTAAAATCTGGGATGATGATTATCTCATAGAGTTATTTATTGCAAGGAATAAATTAAATGAGAAAATATCATAAAGCAGTTACAATAGTCCAGCACACAATTGGCACTCAGTAAATGATTGTGATTACTGTCATTTGTGGGGTGGCAGCTGAAGCAGGGCTTATAGAGAGGGGGACATTCTAGTGAAGCTGCTCAGGTAATTCTGGGTAGGGGTCAGATTTGTGTGGTGTTTATTTAGGGTCTTTGATGTTCTATAAGACCAGTTCCCTGAAGCACAGAAATGAGTTGGTTTATGAAACGGTCTCATTTTATTTTTTACAGTTGGATGCAAGTGACAAGCAGGAATATTATCGACAAATTCTTTTATACCTAAAATTGAA
Organism: Castor canadensis; assembly: GCF_047511655.1. Lineage (NCBI taxonomy): Eukaryota > Metazoa > Chordata > Mammalia > Rodentia > Castoridae > Castor > Castor canadensis. The sequence continues at coordinate 137,345,826 of NC_133388.1, forward strand.
ATCATTTTTTCCCTCTTACTACCATTTTAATAGCAGGTGAGATTTTTAAAAAGGGGATCAGACCATTTATAATTTACTTAACATGAAAAGTTTAACAATATTATAAAAAATCCAGGCTTTTCCAATTTTCTGCTTCTCCATCCTTCTTGGGTTTTGGTCTTATACCTGCCTCATGGTTACAAGATCATTGTGAGAACATAAGACATCACATCTACATTAAAGATAGAAAAGAGAGAGAGGGAGAGAGGAATGTGCAGCACAATTGAGTTGTCTACTATTTATCCCTTTTCCCAGAAAAGCAAAAGGTTTTCCAGAAGACCCCTCTGAGTGTCTTGACCAGAATCAGGTCACATGGTCACTCCCAGGATTATGTCTGGGAAAGCAAGTATGGTTCTCTACCCTAGTGCGAGAGTTTTAAGCAGGTGAGATTTTGGTAACTTAGAGTTTTGGCCCATTCAGTGATTTATCTTTTAACTGTAGATTAGTGGACATCTTTGTAGATGAGAAGGTAGTTGCTCTGTTTCCAGGGGATAGGGTAACTGAAACACCATTTGAGAAAAAAGATGTTTTTCCTTTTTTAGCTTCCCCTGGGGTCCACAGAAGCTCTAATTCTCTTTCCTTTCTTTATTTTCCTCTTCTTTTTTTTTTATTTCAGTAAGTAGAGGTTCTCTCCAACTAGATAATAACTATAAACTATCAGTTGACTTCAAGATTAAACCCGTTGTCATCTTTTAAGTTTCTCTTGACTTCAGTAGTGGACTCAATTGCATAAGAAGCTGAAGGTACAGAAAGGAGGACGAAGCCTGTTCCACCTGGGCCACAGAGATTAGTGGATTTCCCCACTTGTGTCCCCAGGCCTGATGGCAATCAAGGCCCAGGTTCCTCACTGGGGCACACTGTGACATTTACAAAATTCTTAAAATAGATCATACTTGAATTCACCACTTCCATCATTCTCCTTTACTCCTCTTTCCCCATTCCTGGCACAGTTTCAACATATCTAACTTTTCCATTTTCATACATGCCCTGCTCCTTCTTGACTTTCTTGACTCTTCATGATTTGGCTAGAGATAGCACAAGCATTCACAGGTATTGATGTAACTTCATCAAATTCCTTGTTATAAAATTAATTAGAAAAAATGTATTTGTGATATATTCAGTGATTTCAGATTCAGTGATAAAACAGGTTATTATTGTGACTTCAAACACCTCTGTAATTGTATAAAGGGCCTAAATTAGTGAAATTGATTACAAAAAGTTGTTTTTGAACAGAGGCAATTAAAAACAATCTCAAAAAAATCTATTGAAGGTGGATGGTTGAACAACAATGTGAAAGTATTTAATGCCACAGAGCTGGAACATGATAAATTTTATGTCTATTTCAGCACACACATACACAAAAACTGACAAAGTACTAGCTGTAGCTGTGCTGAGGGACCTGCTTAAATGGATGTTAATGGATGTTTAATGGATGTTAATGTTTGTTGGGTTGCTGCCTCCTCCCCTCTCCCTTCCCTGTCTTAGTTAAGTGCAACAACAGGAGCCCAACTGGTCAAGGCAGAAACTTGGATGTCATTCTTGAATCCTACTTTTCCCTACTCTCTGCACCAAATCAGTCAGCACTGATTTAATTCTAACTTCTCAGCATTGCTTTAATCTGTGCATGTCTTCACCTCAGTTGGCATTCTGAGATAAACAAGGAATTTGGATGGCTCCCTTCTGAAATAAGCTCCTCTTATTCATTCTGCCATCCACCAATCTTAAATGAGATGGGTCTTTCCAAGGTGCTAAGAAATCATTTTTCTTAGCCTTTCTTGTTGACCTTATTGGATATGATCAGGTTGCTTCAGTCATAAGTTTTTTTTTAAATATTTTTATTAGTTATGTTTTGAAAACTGGAAATATCTCAACAAGACTTCTGTATATGCTCAAAACATCTTCCTCTTCTACAAAACAGTCACTCCCTGCCCCCTGCAGCACACTGACAATGAAAAGCAAAAGAACTGGGCGGGGCGTGTTATGGAAAATGGCTATCTTACATTAGCATGAGTCATTGAAGGGCGATGTTATTTGCTTTATTAATGTATTCATCAGTTAATTAACATTGATTCACCACCTATACGTGTGGGACCCTGTTAGTGGTAGACAGATGGAACGAAGCCTCTGCCTGGAGGGAGTGCACAGTCTTGGGTGGAGACAGAACAAGAGGTGATTGCTTTATAGAGTTACAGCTAACAGGGCAAGACGTCTGGGGTCACCGAGGAAGGGCATTCCCTGCAGCCTGGAATGGTCAAGGAAAGCTTCTCAGAGATCTGAATTTGAAATTCAGTCCTGTCCACATCTTGGGCTTTTTCCATTTCATCTGAGCATATAATTGATGTGACAAGCCCTGGATTTTAATAATCTCATTTGTATTTCTCCGGCTACCAGCCAGGCTGAACATCATTTCATGTTTGCTTCTGTATTTTCCATGTTGTCTTAACTATTTGTGGACAATCTCATACTGAAAGGTACTTTGAGGCAGATAAGGAACTTGTCTTTGCTCTTTAAAGAATTGATTTCCTAAATTCTACACATGTCTGTGGATAAAAGTAAGGATCAGGATGTTTTTCTAAAAGTTGCCTTGCTTCCTGCCAATCTCTGCCTTCTCTCTGATAATTTGGCTTCCTCTTCTGGCCTGGTGGTCATTGATGGAGGTCAGCAGGATGTGATAGGAGTTGTATGTGCAGACACTGTTGTCATTGTTTTTATTACTTTTTTAAATCAGTCAAAACTAAGGGAGAAAATCTACACAGATGAACAGAGGAAGGTACATGTGGGCTGGCAAATGTGAGAACTCTCTGACAAAAGCTAAGTATTTGAGTGTGCAAATCTTAAAAGTATGAGGCCCAACATCATATCTGGTTGGAGAGAAGTCTATAGAGAAACTGCTACAAAGCTCTTCCACTCATGTCATAGAAAATGGATCACCTTCAACCTCAGGCATCAACGTTTTGTCTCAATCAACACGGAGGACTCAACTTCCTGTTAGCATGCCTGATGGCAGTCAGAAGGGCTCTCCAAGTGTGCCTTGTGTCTAACCACTTGGCGATCAGAGGAAAGAATCCAAGCTGCCTCAGACGGAGGGTAAGGAACATCCAGGATTTGAAACCAGAGGTACCTGGCTAGGAATCTTGGTTCTGTAACTTATCCACTGTTTTGTGAAGCAATTCTCCCTACCTCTCTGGGCCATGGTGTTCTCATATGCAAAATGGGAGAAACATTCCTAGTTGTTATTGTGAGCATTAAATAACACGATAATGAGTTGCTATGCGGATATTAGGTGTGTATTCCTTTTCACACCTTCTATCTTCTCTTTATTATATCATACATACAGTCAAGCAAAGGGCCTTGAACATAGTTGGTGATGAATACTTGGATGCTGCTTGACTAAAAACAGCAGTGGTTCCATGAAGAACCACTCTGAGGACCACTACTATGTGAGTCCTCACCAGCAGCATGTGTTCTATCCCGCCAGCATATTAGAAATGCAAATTCTCAGGCCTACTCATCAGAAACTGCCAGAAAGGGCGCAGAAAGTTGTTGTCATTTCCAGGTGATGCTAAACCTTATTCAAGTTTGAGAACCACTGAGGCAGCTTCCTTCCCATTGTGGCCAATCCATAGTAAGATTTGGTGAAAGAAAAAAAACAAGTGTGTATTAATGATATAAAAGCCATTTAAAAGTATCAGGGGGTGATTTTTACCTGTCAGATTTTCCTTAAAATAATGAATGAAACACGTTTCAAGCAGAATTGTTTCCTGTTACTTACTGAAGAAAAGCACAAAGAATGTATATTGGTTTGAGATAAGCTATCTGGATGTCTCCACTGCACCAAGCAGATGTGGTTCATTCTCTTTTCTGTACTTTACATACATTTATGGCAGAATTTACAAGCTAAGTGTTGCTACATTGACTAGTTAGTGCTGGAAGATCTAACAATGTCATTTTGGTATGTTGTTATTTTTGATTAAATATATCTTAATTTTATTTAAAACCAGAGCCATTTGCCTGTGTTTATAGCACAATTAAATATACCAGTTACACTTATTAACACATTTCTGCATTTCAGTGATAATCCTGAGGTCCTGTGCATTGGGAGTTCATTCCTATAATCAGTATGGCAAGCCTTTGTAGGATCCTTTCTCACATACCTTCATTGTATCTTTTCAGCATATGTTTTTTGTGAGTAACAGATGTTAGTGAACACTAATACTTACTGTACATAATGAATGTTTTGTATTATCAAATATTCCTAAGGCTCTTATAGGAGATGCATCAATAGTCACCAGTGTACTTTCTAATGACCTTCAGAAGCTTTGAATTTCAATGCCATTTTCTTTTGAGAAGGAATCTATTTACTTGTGTAAACTATAAATAATTGCATACACAGACTACATTCCTTGGGGCGGGGTCTATGCTTAATGACAAAAAGGCTAGCAGACTTGCATTCCCATGATTGAAAGGCTTCAACTAAATATGTAATAAATGTGACAGAATAAGTAAAAATTGCTAAAATAAGTTATTTGTTGTAATAGTATCTATGTATGTTGAGTCTATCATGTGCCAGGGAGTTTATTTATTTTTTATTTTTTTATTTTTCCTTTTTCTTTTATTATTCATATGTGCATACAAGGCTTGGTTCATTTCTCCCCCCTGCCCCCACCCCCTCCCTTACCACCCACTCCGCCCTCTCCCTCTCCCCCCCCTCAATACCCAGCAGAAACTATTTTGCCCTTATTTCTAATTTTGTTGAAGAGAGAGTATAAGCAATAACAGGAAGGAACAAGGGTTTTTGCTGGTTGAGATAAGGATAGCTATACAGGGAGTTGACTCACATTGATTTCCTGTGCGTGGGTGTTACCTTCTAGGTTAATTCTTTTTGATCTAACCTTTTCTCTAGTTCCTGGTCCCCTTTTCCTATTGGCCTCAGTTGCTTTTAAGGTATCTGCTTTAGTTTCTCTGCGTTAAGGGCAACAAATGCTAGCTAGTTTCTTAGGTGTCTTACCTATCCTCACCCCTCCCTTGTGTGCTCTCGCTTTTATCATGTGCTCAAAGTCCAATCCCATTGTTGTGTTTGCCCTTGATCTAATGTCCACATATGAGGGAGAACATACGATTTTTGGTCTTTTGGGCCAGGCTAACCTCACTCAGAATGATGTTCTCCAGTTCCATCCATTTACCAGCGAATGATAACATTTCGTTCTTCTTCATGGCTGCATAAAATTCCATTGTGTATAGATACCACATTTTCTTGATCCATTCGTCAGTGGTGGGGCATCTTGGCTGTCTCCATCACTTGGCTATTGTGAATAGTGCCGCAATAAACATGGGTGTGCAGGTGCCTCTGGAGTAACCTGTGTCACAGTCTTTTGGGTATATCCCCAAGAGTGGTATTGCTGGATCAAATGGTAGATCGATGTCTAGCTTTTTAAGTAGCCAGGGAGTTTATTAAAATTATCTATTTTGATTTTTATAAAAACACTATGAGGAAGCAATTATGGCTCCCATTTTATAGACACTGAAACAGCACTTAGTGTTCCAAAATGGACATGAGTTTGTTGGTGCTGGGGAACCCGGTGAACACGGGGAAGACTTGAAAGAATGCATAGGGTGGGAACATAAACATGGCATCTGAGAAAGTGAATGTTAGCATGCCTGAATCCAGGATTTTTATGCTTCTTCACCCTTCAGACCAATCTCCACAACTACTCTGGGCTGCTTGTTAAGCCACATAGGTGAATTGTGGATGGAAACATTCTGGGGAGATGCATAAGGTGCTGAAGGGAGTTGCAATGCAGAGCCCAGGTTTTGCAAGAGGGTTAAGGCATTAAACACTGTACTGCTGAAATTCTTAAAAGCTTGGGCAGGGTAGCAAAAAAGTTCAGAGTGCTTCCTTTATAACTTAGGTAATCTTTAGGATGTCAAAACAAAGATAGATGAATTGACTTAACAGTTTTATTGGTTTCAGCAAGCTGATGGAAATCTCAAAATATGGTCTGCTAGGATTTTTTTTAGAATAGTAATACTATTTTGTGAAGAAAAGAAAGCGTGGTTATTAGAAAGCGTGGAGAGATGTTTCTATGCACAGAAATTCTAGTGCAAGAAAAACTATTCCCAAGTAAGGAAATACCTGAGAATAGCAAAGTTGACACTGAGCAATGAAGTTTCCCCGAATCCTTTGCATTACATGTATCATGACAAATTGGATGTAGATAACATCAAACTTTATTTTGAGCACAGAAATATTGTTTTGTGTGATATTACTCTGCAAATTCTTGCTTGGTTTCAGTGAAGAACAGCACACTTAAGTGTCACTGTTTATCCTTTTGAATAACATATGGTTTGGAACATTTTTAACATCTGCTACCTTTATCTGGCCCAATGATCTGATATAAAGCTGCTTTTTATCTTTAAAAATTATGTAATTTTTGAGATAGGGTCTGGTTATATAGCCCAGTCTGGACTTGAATTCTCTATCCTCCTGCCTCAGTCTCATGAGTGATGGGATTACAGGTGGTAAAGGTGCTTTTAAAAATGCCATTTCTAGCTCGTAGGTCATGGATTCTACTGTCTCGACAACAATGTAGCTCTATAGGCTTGAGCACTTTCTTGGTCTTTTGTCAACTTTAGAAGCGATTTGAACTTTAGGTAGTTGCTCTACTGGTTGGATGCTGTTGTCAAAACATGCCTAGCATATGAGAATGACTCTGTCCTCTTTCCCTTCTGTTTCTACTGCACAGGGTGGTGATACCTGTCAGATTTTCTTCCTAATGTGTGCCATAAGTGACAAGGTTGTGATATATACAGTCCGAAACAAAACACCCCACTTCCTTTCCTAATGCAAATATCATCACGAATTACACTCAGTGTTCAATATTGTTCTTGACATTTTATGAATGAGTTTGCCTGGGATGAGAAGGTGAAAGGAAGGACTTGCACATCAGATCTGAAATCTTTTTTTTCCTGTTGGTCCTGGAGATTGAACTCTGGGCCTCCACTGTAATCTTCCTCTGCTGATTTCTCTTCTCCCTCCACGCTTCTCAAGGACTGGTAAGTGCTGTACCAAGTAGGTGAACAACTTTATCAATCACCAACTGGACATAACACAGGCCTTTACTTTCATGCAATTCCACTAATAGTTTATCTAAATCAGACTTGTAGTCACAAGAACCCCAAGGAAGTTTTTGTGGAATATTGAGATACAGTGTGTCAAAAGAATACCACCTAGATGGTCTATACCCTGTTGGGTCTTCTAGGCACTAATGTGCATTTTCTGTTAATTCTGAGATCAAGTTCAAACAACATGTGCCAAGTTCATTTATAACACACCTTTTATTCCCAAATACCAATATATCGCATGGTAATCTTTAAGTAATAATTAGTACTCATAAGGTTCGTATGTGTCACATGTAGCACCTTACATGTAACATTAGGATTCTAAATACTTGCTATTCAAAGCTCTAAGTCAACTCCGCTAAAGCTGTACCAACTGAGTAGCATTAAGGGCTCATGATTGGCCAATAGGAGAAGGGGACCAGGAACTAGAGAAAAGGTTAGTTCAAGAAGAATTAACCTAGAAGGTAACACACATGCACAGGAAATCAATGCGAGTCAACTCCCTGTATAGCTGTCCTTATCTCAACTAGCAAAAACCCTTGTTCCTTCCTATTATTGCTTATACTCTCTCTTCAACAAAACTAGAGATAAGGGCAAAATAGTTACTGCTGGGTATCGAGGGGGTCGGGGGGAGAGGGAGGATGTTGGGGGCAGGTAAGGGAGGTGGTGGGGGAAGGGGGGAGAAATGACCCAAACATTGTATGCACATATGAATAAAATAAAAATTTAAAAAAAAGGGCTCATGATAGAGATATGGAAATAAATGGGTTCATTTCACCCACACTGCTACCTTGGATTTCATGGTATTTGCCTTATTTTTATTGTAGTAAAATGGGTGACAATGTGGAATAATGCCAGCCAACATTATGAAATGAAAAAGCACAAAATTTAATCAGATCTGGTACTCCAATACAAATTTTCAACTTTCTGGCTATGTGACGTTGGGCAAGTCATTTAACAGAGCAGCTTTCATAAGGGTGTTAAGAATCTAGTGAGGTGCTAATGTGGAAGTTTTTTGTGAGGCCAATGTCTCAAGATTCTCCTATACTGGAACTCACATGTGTTAGAAAAGGAACTCCAGGTACGGCCTTTGATCTTTGGTGAGACAAATTCACTAAGCTCTGCTTAGTTGGCTCTCACTGTTTCACTGTGTCTGAGACACTGGTAGGGATTTGTTTTCCCAGTTCTTCCAATTACCAAAACTAACACATATAATGAAGTTACTGTCAGGTGCTGCATACTGAACACTGTACATAGGCCATTTCATTCTCCGTGTCATCCTGTGAGATCAGTGCAATGATTCTGCCCATTTTGTAGATGAGGAAACCAGGGACCATGAATTACAGAACCACCACCAATCAGCCATGCCCACAGACAGAATCTCATCAATACCCTTTGTGTTCTGTATATTTGCTATTTTCTCTGACTTCTGTAAATCAGACCCCCACAGAGGCAATTCCAGCATACTGAAGCACTTGTCAGTGCCCTTGGCTTGAGGAAAGTGTCAGACAGGTAATTCCCAAACCTGGAATAATCCATCTGTCCGATGAACTGTTATACTTACTGGCAGGGATATGCCATGTCTTATAGTAACTTATTAAGTTGAAAGAGGCTATAGAACTTTCCGAAGCATGGGGGGAAAGCAGCACATGGAACTGAGTTATCTGCCTGGGGAGTCAGCTCACCATGACTCTGGAGATATAGTTATTGCATTTAGAGGGTGTGTGGAATATTTTCCAGATTTCATCCCTGCTCTGGCTGCAGCCCTGAAAATGTGTAGCTTGGACATGAATCTGGAATCAATAAACCATCTAACACTCTGTGTGTTCCTCGCCTGCTTCAAAAGCCTGTTTCAGTGCTCTTCTTTTTAGGACTGGCCAGGAGATGAATGGTTTCAGTTGACATCAGCTAAAACCTAGAGGTGATAACTGTGTGCGTTACTTATTTGGGGGTTCTACAGTACCTTAGCTGTCTATGGGAGTGATGAACCTGAGGGTTCATCAAGCAAGCTGTTTTGGTGAAGGACCTTTACCGCACCTATTGACAGGCAGTTGCCCACATGTCAAGCCAGCCTAGCTGGCACCTTGGATAGCCTTAAAAGGGGCACTGTGGCTGACAGTTCTGGTGGCAGCAAGTTGACTCAACTTCTTGCTGTGCCGGATCTGGGAGTGTGCTGCAGCAATAGGGCTATAGCAATGTATTCATTTATTTGCAGCACAATGGTCAAAAAACTAAATGAAAAGTACCCACACAGGAGAGAGATTTACTTCAACTGTGAGTTCTCCTTTAAAACAGGAGCATCTTAAAAAAAAAAAAACCTCAATGAGACACTAATCCAATTAAAAAATGCACTAGCCAAAGCAATGAATGCTATTTTTCAAAACTGTTTGAAAGGCCTCAGGTAAAGAAATGTAGAAATAGTGGAGTGGTGCATCTAACATCTGCCATGTGGCTTCTTTGGGCATTCTCCCCCTCCCCCCACACTTCTATTGATAGTTTTTCCTCAGATCTTTCAATACCACCACCACCAAAAATTTTCCACATACCTCAAGACAGTAATTTACTCACAAAGGAAACACCTCTGACTTTATTAATAACCAACTTTTTTTTTTATTAGAGCATACAGTTGTGAAAACTGTACATTATACATTTTGGTTTCAAGGATTATAAATAAAGGAACTCACAGGTAGGGAGTTCTTTTTCACAGCAAGAAACTTTAAATAAACAAAGTCATGTTTTATTAAGTACATTGGCAGACTTCATATGCTGTCCAAAATGTAGAGTACAGTATAACAACCCATTAGAAAGAGCCTTCATGTAAAATACAGCTGTGCACATTTTAGAAAAATACCAACAATTTGAGCTGTTTTAAAAAAGCTTATAAATCATACATTTATTTATAAATGGAACCAACATGCTCACTTTATAAACATACCCTTTAGTTATCTGTTACCCATTATTTCCAAAGCATTATTACACATTTAAATAAACACTTATAAGATTAAATATTTTTATTTTCTTTAAAAAAAAAAAATCAGCTTTCCCAGCATAAGGAGCTATGGGGTTGGGAAGGCGCAGTGAGAGCACTGAGGCCGACACAGGAACTTACACGTTTGTTCTTGGGTAAAAATGTACTTTCTAAATTGAAAAGTCGAAGCAAAATGTAAAAAATAAATATACAAGTTGTAATTTTTCATTTGCTCTCTTTCTGCCTTCTTTGTTCCATATTGGTCACACCCAGGATTCTCAACATATTGTACTTTTGTAAAAACACCACTGGGTTACTGCCCTGCAGCTGACACAGCATGCAGTCCACACCTGCGCTAACGTGGCATTCTGTGAGCTGACTCTTCTGCAGTGAAAAGGTAGCTTAACAAAGTAAAAAGAATCTGATTAAACCATGCAAATCGTGACAACATGTAGGAAGCGCTCCCCTTCCACACTGTAGTGTTTTAAAGAGACTTATGTACTATCCTCCCCAATTTCTTTTTAAATAATTACTTTTATAAAGACCATGAAGTTTCTCTAAGTAAGCATGCTTTTGAATAATGAAGGATAAATTATAAAACAGCAAAAACTCAGAATATGTCAGAATAACAAAGGACTGCAAAAGACAAATATTTAAAATAAAAATGTCTAGGCCTTTAAAATTCAAAATGAAGTTACAAAAGGACTTTGAAAAAACACAAAAGGCAGAAAATTGAGAAGCAGTGATTTAACAAAGCTTTATGCTCTACCTGAATACATCTGACAAAAATTTTAAGTTGGAAACAAACAAACAAAAAAGAACAGAAAAGAAAAAGAAGAGCAGTTATTAATAGTATCTTGCTTAACTTTCATGGGAATTAACATTAGCCTCTGACTAGATTTTACTTGGTTGTAAACTACGTCAGCAATGAAACCGAATCCTTTAAACACTGATTACTGCAATCCATGCAACATTTTGACCACAGTTCTTAGAATTCTGTTGTCTTTCAGCTTTTAAACTTTAGCACCTCCTAAGTGCATACATATTTCACCTTGGTAATGTTAAAAATTTTTAAATGAAATTATTTCTTAGAAAGGTATAAGGCCTTCAGATTTTAAAGATAAGTAGCCTTATCTTTATAGGTTTAGGAAGATAAAGTAGCCTTTTTTAAAGATAAGTAGCCTTTTTATAGGTTTAGGAAGAATAAATGACATGACAAATGATATATTGCTATCAAAACACACACATTTTCACTAGCATTTTGTTGTGTCTTTTCCTTGAGATGCAACCTGTGTATTTCTTCTGGCCAGGGCTGCAGGTGGCAGATGAGTATACAGCATATTTAAATCAACAGCAAAAATGAGCAGAGTCGTGCACAAGCAAACGTACGTTCTCTCCCAGAACATTCCAGGAGATGTTAAAGCAGCAGGTCATGGCAGAGACTGGTGAGTGATGCTGCTACCTATTTCTTCTAATGAGATAGGAGTGAATGTTGGAACCATGTCCACAGCAACACAATCCTCCGACCGCATTCCTCAGGCAGTCGTTTCCCCAGCTCACTACTAAAAACGTCAGATGGTAAAATAGTAGGGCAGCTGTTGACTTCCATCAAAAAAAAAAAAAAAAAAATGCAGCTCCATACATTTCCAGTTTAGTCACACTCTGCTAGGACAGATGGAGTAGCCAATGCCAAGAACTTCACCGGATTGGGCTGCTTCAGCAGATTTTAAAGAAGAATTATTATTATGTTTTGCTCTCCAACATGGCTGCGTGCTTCAGCTCTCAGGGGACCCTAAAACCACCAAAGCCTTCCCAGGGGAACTGAACAGGTCCTCTGGCTGAAGCTTCCAAGTTTCATTTCTCTCGCGATCTCATCCTAATTCCAAGCCTCCTTGCCTGTGTCTGTGCCATTTAAAGGGCTGAGGACACCATGGCAGAACTGTGGGCTAACACCACTAGTTATCATGACTTCACTGAAGGTCAAAACAGTTATAGCATTAAGTAACTCCGTTGAATCACAGTCAGGCACAGCCAAAATTAAAGTGAAGGACAATATGTCATTGTTAAAAAAATGCAAATTTGAATGAGCAAAGAGTGGTACTTATTGAAATTTTGTATAGAAATTAAGGCTATTCTTACCTGTCCTATTCCAATCAAGTTAGAAAGTGAACAAAAAGAATGGCCAACCCGATGTTCAACAGCATGACAAGGACAATCATGACTGAATTAGGGCCCTGGAAGGGAGACAGAACAAAACAAGCATAACATTTCCAAAATATGTTACACCAAAATATATTGTCAGAACTAATTACTGAAAACACAAGAACCCAAACATGGCTGCAGTAACCAAGGCACGAATGATGACAGCAGCTCCAAAAGGTAGAAACTAAAAATAGCAATGCTATGTTTAGATGGAACCATTGCTGAACTTTCACTTAAAGCGAATCTAGTCCTGAATTAGGTTAAAGATGTTTTCAGTAATAACCCCTTCCTTTTACCTCCCAATGGATGACAGCCTGGGTTGACACAGGTCACCACAGGGGGCTAGGAGCTGGTGGTAGTCAGACAGGTGTTTGTTAGGCAATTCAGAGGAGCAAGAGAGGTATCTGCATCAAAGCAGTCAGAAATGAGAGTAAAACCTGACAATGAAGCCTCCAAGGAAAAACTCTGGAAAACTCAAATTGAGGTTCCTCTTGCTCTTCGTCTCCAACTTTTTGGATCCTTCACATAGAAGTGCAAGTGAGAAGATGAATTCTTTCAGAAGCTCTACTTACAGGTTTACCTTTTCATTTCTCTAAACTATACCATTTCAGAAATCAAGTTCTATTTAACAAACTGCAGAATTCTTTTTGATAAATATCACTACAAGTACCAGGTAGTTGAAAGTCCCCAGACTCGGCTCATATGGTCCATCTGTTCAGATCTGGCTTGAGGAGAGGCCACCTTTGTTAGAAAGCCAGGCATTTACTATGAAAACTGTCTAATTCTTAAATGGCATTAGAAGCGTTCCCAACTGGCTGCCTAACTTTGTTCTTATTTTACAGATGAAGAGACAGTTATGCTATGTGTGGTTATCAAATACGCCTATATCAGAACAATGTTCTAGAGGCCTCACATGTACCTGTTTTGGTGTCAGGGTAAGAAGCAAGAAGACTGGACCTGCCATTGGTCAAATGCTAGCTCTTAGGTCTGAGTATGGGTCACCCGTCATTTACTGAGGACGTCTCCTCCTGGCCTAAGCCACACGTCCCTGGTATAGGTCAGGGTGCCCTGCCCTTTCTCTGACATTCACTCTTCACATTTCATAATCATTTGTTGTTGTATTGCCATCCCCCCACCTAAATTCTGAGCTGCAGTGGAGCTGGGGTCTGGTTGTTCTCCCACTGCATAGCCTTGCCTGACCTGTAAGGTGCCCAATTCATTCAGGCAGCCTGCATGTAATGAGAACCTCCTGCCTTCCAGCACTTTTCCAGATGCTCTGGGTGTGGCTGTTGAACAAAACAGATTTAATTACCTCATTAAAGAACAAATGAGTGATTAATAAAATGGGGGGAGGGAGTAAAACCCTCTCCCTTTGAGAGAGGAACTACTGGGAAGAAAACTTCCACTTCTCAAACCCTGAGTAAATGGGAAGAATGTAGGTTTTTATAATGGCAGGCAGAAGACTATTTTTTTTGGCAGTACTAGGGTTTGAACTCAGGGCCTTGCACTTGCCAGGCAGGTATTCTACCTTTTGGCTTTTAGGTTATGTTTCAGATAGGGTCTTGTGTTTTTTTGCCCATGCTGGCTTCCTACCTTTGTATAGATAGATGTGTCCCACCACTTATAGCTTGTTTGTTGAGATGGGGGTCTTTTTGCCTGGGCTGGGTTTGAATCACAACTCTCCCAATCTCTACCTCCCAAGTAGCTGGAATTACAGGTATGAGCCATGGTGCTCAGGCTTGGGCTAGGCATTTCTAAGTAGATTATTTTTTGTTTATTCTTTACATGTGATTAGTAAATTTAACAGAGCTCTAAGAAGGTAAGCATTCTAATAAAAATATTCAAATATATTCGAATATTTATGAATTACTTAGAACTATTTATAAGCTAAGGCCAAATTACAAATTAGAGCCAGAGCCAAACGTTAGACTGTCCACTTGGAAGCTCCAGGCTCTTTTATCTATATCCCTGCTAAAGCCCCAGGCCTTAGTTTAAAAACAATTTCCTATGAAGTTCTTAAAGACACTTTCATCTATATCCTATAATTCACAGAGTATTGCAGAAATACTATCAAATCTTGATATCAACCACCTGCTCTTTTAGAGGAATGTGTTCTAAATTAATAGGAACAAGCTTTTGCAATTCCTCAATTACGGCTAAGTTAAGACACAGACAAGATACAGAAAACTCTTGTAACTCAAAATACCAGAGATGGCCTTTCAACATCACACGTCAGTGCAGACAGTGAGGCAATGCTATTACTGCCATATATTTTGATTAGAGTTTGTTCATGAGTGTGTGAAGTTCATTTCGACTCTTTGGGGCCAGTGCATTACATCTGTAATTCTAAAAGGTAACTTAGTAATATGACAGATGAGGAAAAGTAAACTCAGAGCAGTAATGTAGTGTAGGATTCAGTGTCATAAGTAGACCCCAGAAAAGCAGGGTCACAGTGCCTTGGAAGACAACTTCAAAAGCTTCCTTCATGTAGAACTGGGGAACAGGCACTAGGCCTGGGCTCCATCCCCGGTGGAAGGAGACACACACTTAGGCGGTCTGAGTCTTTAATTCCCATCTCATAAACTGTGGTAAGGTCCCGTGAATTTATGTGAACCCTTTAGAACTGGTTAGTATTCTCAGTTTATAGCTTTGGTTGAATTTAGCAGCTTATTCTCTTTCTTCAAGTTTTCCTTAGAGTGATAATCTGGAATCAATGAACAATGAATGAATACTTTTTCCAGAAGGAGAAATACATATGCATTTTCTACTGAACACACACATATTTATCCTGCATATATTTCAGTACACATATTTATCCTTCCAGCGTAGCTCCACTTATAAAGCTATTTTTAAAGATGACTCAGGGAAGATAAGGGTAAACCAGCCACAGGAGGCTCCAATAGTTAACCAGGTGAAAAATAAAAAGCTGGGATGCTATGTTTAAGTGGTAAGACCAAGTCATGACTGTGTGTGTGCTTCAGAGACCCAGGCAGGCTACAGGGTAAAAAGCTTTAAGGTAAAGTCCCATAAATATGATGGAGGTCGCCAGTTGTAGCTTAAAATAGCAAAATGAAAAAAAGCTCAGTCTTACTTTTCCAGACTGACTGGGACAGGTGTCATGGAAGGAGTGGCAGCAGGGCAGAGTGTAAGTCCAGATCAGAAGAAACTTTCAGCAGTTAGGAAAATAAAACGAGGAGGTCAAAATGTGGACAGACTCACTCAAGAAATTATTCCTTTTCTTTTCAAGATCAAGAGACGATCTCTTGCTTTAAATTGTGGGGAATTATTAGGGGTTATTTTATTTACGTTAATCTAATTTCTCTAATGCATGCAAAGTTTAACTTAGTGTTAACAGCAAAGTTTGAATATATGTGTTTACTTTTTTCTTGGTGTGGTTCAAACTTGATGTGATAGATGCTCTAAGATTTAAACCAATTCAAAAAAAGATAGGATATATCTCAAAACGAGTAGTGAAGAGGTCTGGTAGAGATGAACCAATGTGGGTTGCAATACAAAAATACCAATGTGTGGAAGCAACGACAGGAATCTCTCTGTATAATTATCTTTATCTCAAACTAGCAAAAACACTATGTCTTTTTATTATCTCTTTAACAAAATTGGAGAACAAGAGGGCAAGAACAGGTTCTGCCTGAAGTGGGGGGTAGGATGGGGTGCCAAACAATGTATACACATGTGAGTAAATGTAAAAACGATAAAAAAGAAAAAAAAGCATCTGCCTGGGCACAGGTTCAGAGACATGATCTGTATGAAAAAAAAATCAAAATGAAAACAAATTTGGAAGCTGATCATAGTACTGGGTGAGACAACAAAGTACAGACAATTTTCAGAATGGTCGGAGATTCCTACTTGGAGGTCTCTTTTCTGTCTACTTACTAATAAGGCTTGAACAGTTCTAGCTCCTACAAGAGGGGGATTTCTACATGAAATTCCAGTATCATGTAGAATGTGTGCCCCTGGGATGGGAGTCCACACGCAACCACTGCGTCACAGGAGTCACAGGTTTGTTAAGGCTGGTGTAGTAGTAATCCCTGTGGTAGCCTCTCTTCTCCTACCTCTCACTCTCAGACAGTTAATCTGCTGTCAGTCTGTGTTTCTCAGGGATCAACATCTAGTGTGATCTGAGGATGGACCACATCTAGCAGAGTATTTTTGAACTATGCTTCAACTAGTACAGACAAACATTAATAAGAAATGATTTTTTTTTTTTTTTTCTTTTTGGCAGTACTGGGGTTTGTACTGGAGCTTCATGCTTGCTAGGCAGGTGCTCTACCACTGAGCCAATGTCTAGAGCCCTTTTTGCTCTGGCTATTTTTGAGATACGGTCTCTCTTTTAGCAGATCCCTATTCTACACTTTCCACCAGTACCTGGGATGACAGGCATGTGTTGCGACACCTAGCCTTTTCTGTTGAGATGGGGTCTAGTGAACTTTTTTGCCTGGGCTAGCCTAGAACCAATATCCTCCTGATCTCAGCCTTCCAAGTAGCTGGGATTATAGGGTGAGCCACCACGCCCGTTAGGCAATGCTTTTTGAGTACTACTTTGTGCTTGGCACTGTGCTAAGAACTTTATAAAAAGTTCATTCAATCTTCATAACTCCATGAGGTAGGGACGGATGAAGAAACCAAAGGTACAGAGCAGTTAGGACACTTGCTCAATCACAAATCTGGAAAGCAATAGGGCTGGGATCTGAAGTTTTGCACCAGGCCCCTTGTTCTGAGTTAGTAACCTGTACTGCCTCAGGCACATGCACCTGGCAGCTCAGTTGGACACGCAACCTACCGACAAGCAGAGATTCTGACTCCAACTAGATCTCTTGGCCGACCATGAAGACCCTTGACTGACTCATTCTAGGTCCCGCTCCCACATACCTGTGTTAGTGGAAAGTTCCTAGGAATTTTCAATTGTTAATTATCACTGCTACTTTGCAAAGCACCTTTCTGTCTCAGAACTGTAGTACTACCCCACTGTCTCAAAGCTCATTCGCTGACTACACTTCCTACAACTGTCCACTGCCTACTGTACAGGGAAGAGACGGTCCTCAGGAGCGTGAAAGGAAGCTTTCTGTCACCATTAGCAAGATAAATTTTCACAAGTCAATTCCAACTTCCCCGCAGTCACATCATCACACAGAGAGGCAGCATGAGTGCAGGACAGCTGCTGAGCCACTGGCCTACAGGGCTGTCTCTCCCTGGAGTGCTAGGAGGAACACTAGAGATGGAGGGTGCCTGGCCAACTCCAAGAACCAGAGGATTCTGCATGTAAGTAGAACAGATGACATTTCTAAATAAGGGGTCTGTGGCTTTACCAAATGTACCTGTAGTGCTGTTGTTTCCCTTCAGTACTCGAGATTGAACTCAGGATCTGCTGCTTTTGCCTGGCCCAGCCTTGGATCACAATTGTACTCCTGCCTCCTGGGTAGCTGAATCCAGGTATGTGCCACCATGCCCGGTCTTGTATTTTAGAGAAAAACTCGTACAGATAAGAGCTAAGTAAAATTTCCTACTTGTTTTTCTCTATTACAGACTCATCAGCAGGATACTGGGGCATATGCTCCCCCTAGTTCTGGAAGTCCACTGAACCCACTGCTGGGTACACCAAGGTAATAACTTGATGGCCTGTGTTGTTTGGATTCCCCCTTGTGAGTCATGGAAATTGATGCTGACGTGCACTTGAGGCCTTACGAGGACATACATGCTGAGTGTCTAAAGAGAAGACATTATCACACATTTAGGGACTTCACTGCGGAAAGCATTATGATAGCAGGTAACTGGGGCATCAATGGGGAGCACATTTAAGATGAATGCTTACTGAATGATCAGGCTTCTAATGCTGGTGTGCTCTGAAAGCCAGTTACCTCTGTGGAGGGTGACTGTCAGGAAGTTATTACTCCAGTTAATCTAATTTACATTTAGCTAATTAAAAACTTGAGAATTTGAGAAAAAAATAGTGGTTTATAGATATTAACAAAGAAACAAACGTAAGAAATTTTAAGCATAAGTTAATTCAAAAGATGAATTTCAATTGTTTAACCCTATGAGCACACTGAACAAATGTAAGAAACAGCTGTTCTATAAACTTGTTTGTCAGGGCACCAGTCAGTACCACTATGTACACATCTCTAAATGACTGTCTGTATCAGGTAAGGTATGGCGAATTCTCTAAGATACATTTAATATTCAACCCCCCCGTCCAAAGACAAATGTGACCAGGTCAGCAGGTCATTAGGTCAGTTGGTCAATTTTTTATAATTCAGATTTTAAAAAATCTTCAGAGGATGTACATGCTACAGAATTTGATAAAACAGTAATTTCATCTATTATTCAATAGACAAATCTCACGTGAAGGAGCATGTAGACATTTATCAGTAACACAGAACTTTCTGGCCAAATGATAATAACATTAATGACTGTGTACCAGAAAACTGAAATGGTGAGAGCTTTCACATCCTGAAGTGAAAAGACTAAAGCAGTTAAACTGCTGAATAATTTCTCATTTGGGAAGAAAAATGTAAAATCCAACTAACGATCTATGAGAAGAATTCACAACAGCTGAAAGAGATTTCCCTTTGTGTAAAGATGCTACCGGTGTGGTCAAAGGAGGGCCCAGAAGCCTCTTTGTGAGAGCCCTGAGGAGTGCTTGCTGGCCATGGGCAGTGGTTCGACCAAGCTACCAGGAAGCTCAAAGTGCTCATGGTGCTGGAATGAGGCTGTCCTAGGCTGGCCAGGCCTTACCTACCTGAATTATGTCTAAAGGGGGAAGCTGAGTGCACTCAGGAATTCCGGCCTAGAGAGCTCTTTGCTGGCTCAAGCTACAAATATGTATGCTCTACTCTAAACAACTCTGGGATCCAAGGACCTGCGCTAGCCCAGCTGTTGTTGAGTAAGTCAGCCCACGCTGCTCCCTGAACAAGCCGAAGGGAAGACACAAAGAGAAAACACTTGGGGCAAGACTTACTGAATTGGCTTCTTTTTCCAAAGAAGGGCACGAATCATTGCTTGCTGGATTCTTTGGTATAGCAAGTTCAGACTTCTTTGCTTTTGGCTCAGCTTTGCTTTCTTTGGCAACTGGTTTTGTCACAGATTTAGGAGGACTCCACTTGTTGGGTGATGGCCTGTGTGCCAGAGCTGAGGGAGACTGGCTCGATCCATCCTCCTCCTCCACGGCTTCTGGACGGTGTTGGGGGGCATTCAGCTTCACATAGTAGCCGTGATACTGAGAATGCAGCTCTCCGTTACTGGGGTTGGGGACATGGTGGCGGCCAGAGTACTTGGACATGATTGCTCCTGCCTCCTTTGAGGGAGCCTTTGACATCAGGGGCTTATTGACAATGGCTGTCACCTGCTCATCAGCCACACTCCTTTTATCTTGACTGAGTCTTACCCCTGAGCTGGGGTTTTGCTTCTTCGGGGGCTTTGGCGAGGGAGGCTGGGGAGAGTGGCTCTCTTTGGGGCTTGCCTCGGGAGATCTGGGGGGTGTCGTGCCTTTGCGATAGAAATGAGGTGATTCCTTTGGTGTCGGTGGCTTTTCTGGTACCTTTTCTTCAGGATTTTCTTTAGCATCCATGCCTTCCTGAAATCTCTGTTTGATGTAATCGGGGCCTGAAAAAAAAAAAAGAAAAAAGAAAAAGGAAGTGATAAAAATAAGGTGCAAAGGCTTGTATGTTGTCTTTTTTCTTTTGCTAAATGAGATTAACATTAAAAAAAATTTACAAGGCTCTGACTAAGCATGAGCGCATTTCATTCTCTAGGGAAAGAGATTATTACTGGAAGGGTGTTTTTAAGATAACACATACCACTATTTACAGTTTTGAACAGTCATAAGTGTTAAACAATTCTGACTTCCCTAATAATTATATCGTTCTTGAATTTTTGCAGAACATGAAGGTGAGCTGGCAGAGAGATGACATAATTAATCGGTTTATTCAAATATATAGTATAATTAAGACACAGAAAGTATACCCTTGTGTAAAGAAATAAACTGTCTCCTGTCTGGGTTTGAAAGTTTAATAGAGTATCTATAGTGCATGAGGAAACCCTGCAGATAACATTTCTGTAATGTTTTTAAAATTTTCTAGTTAGGAACAACTGTAGTTCAGGCTGTACTACACAAAATCACCTCCATGTATTCTCTTTACAGTTATGACAAACATTTGTATCAGCAGTGTTCAAGATAAGGCAGTTGTCTTTGGCTCTGTAGTCTTAGAATTTTAATCTTTTAAAATATACTTCAGGATTGTTTGTATAATCTTACTACTTTTTATAAATAGGAAAAAACTTTTTTTTTTTTTTTAAAGAGTGAGCCTGCTGCATTGTTATTTTATGGGGAATAAGCTTGTAAAGAAACAAGAGTGTGTGTGGCAAGATAGTCAGGCCCAGAGCTAAGGTTGCCAGCCGTCAGACATATGCCAGAGTGGGGCCCTGAGACAGCTCTCCAAGGCAGCTTCCTCCTCTAGGGAGTCAGCCTCAGCCTCTCCATAATCAAGTCATGCGCACACTCTGGCTACCACTTCTCTTCATCATGAAGTGAAGTCAAGGTCACAGACAGCACAGCTGGCCTCTTCTTGTAAACAGCAGGAGGTGACACACCATCTCTCAAGTATACAAGGGAGAAACCATCCCTACCAGCTTGCTAGAGCTGACCAGCTCTTGTCAATTCCACAGCACTGAGTCTTGTTCATCTTACTTCCTGCTTCCAAATCCACCCCTCACTCCAAACCAACTAAAGCTTTAACAATTATTCTTAATTGTTAAAAAAAATATGCTGCAAGGCTTAGGCATGGTGGTGCTTGGGAGGAGGAGTTTGTGGGGATAGTGGTTGGAGTCCAGATCATGTAAAAAGTTAGAGAGACCTCTGTCTCAACAAACAAGCTGAGTATGGTGGTACCTGCCTGTAATCCCAGCTATATGAGAGGCATAGGTAGGAGGACTGAAGTCCAGGCCAGCCTGGGCAAAAACTCAAGATCCTATCTGAAAAACAACTAAAATAAAAAAGGAATGGGGACATGGCTCAAGGGGTAGAGTGTTTGCCTAACAAGTGCGAGGCCCTGAGTTATAACTACAATACCACCAAAAAACAAAACACAACACAACACGTTGCACATTTACACTTGTAGTTGTTATTCCCATGGTGATCTGAGTTATAAGTTATTAGAGTGAGGTTGCTGTTTATTATACCAGGCACTTCCTGAAATTTAAAGCCTCACCAAAATTGTAGGAAGTAGGTGTTTTTACTCCCATTTTACTGATATGGAAATAGCAACAGCAGCTCTGGGATGCTTCAAGATAAACACAAGAAACATATAATGTAATATTTTAAAGCTAGAAATGAGATTTCCTGGGGACATATAGGCACAGGTTGTACAACAGTATTAGCAAATGTCCATCCTCCAGAAGGTGGATCCAACTCTTTGGAATTCAAGTTTCCCAAATCCATCAAGATCAATTGGCAACAATGGGTATTTCCTTCCTAAACTCGGTTAGGTGCCTCCTTTTTTAGATTGGCAGTTTCTTTTAACTTCTGTGACAAAAAAGGTAGTATGCATCCCTGGTCCAGCAAGAGGCAGCTCACTGAATGAAGAAAAGGTGCCATGTAAAATCATGTGAAAGGTGCCATCTTTCTCTCTGATCCTTCCTTGGCCCTGTGTGGAAAAAGGAAGCACTATGGGCACAGGAGGGATTGTCTCCATCAGCAGCCTCCCCCAGGTTTGACATTCATTTGCTTTTGGTGCTGGGAATTGATGCCAGGGCCTTGTGTGTGTCAAGCATGCACTCTCCCTAAGCTGCACCCCCAGTGCTGGGCTACATGTCCTTGCTCTGGTCCTTCCCAGAAGTGCCTTGTCATAATTAGCACTGAAGATTTATTTTTACAATCCCCTCTTCTTCTGTGATAAAGTATATTCTCTTAGCCTGTTGTTTACATACTTCTCCCTCACCCTTGCATTCAAAATGTCATCACAGTTGATTTTACTTGGCATCACTGTCCTTCGGTTTTACAGCAGTACTGAACAGACCCATCTATGTGTGGTGGTGAACGTACCACGCAAAGTACGGAACATATTGTTAAAAACGGACTCTTAGAGCCAATGGAGTTTTAATTTAAGCCACAGAACACCGAACCAACTAGGTATTTGAAATGTCTTCAGTCTAACAGATAGGTATAAAAGTTATTTTCCCAAAAAAACTGCCGGTATCTTTCTATCTTAAAATCAAGACACATAAAAACCTAATGTTTGACTTAAAAAATATACAGAGAGAAAAAAGTGGAAAAATAATAGGTGCTGGCAAACATTAGTGACACATTTTTAAAGCTGGAAGGAAAAGGTAAGGAGCCACTGAACTTTGAGAAACAAAGCTGTCAAAAAGCTCATGTGTTCCACTTTGATCATGCAAGACCATGAAAGTGCAGCGCACAAATTTAGGATTTACCCAGTGGCCTTCAGTCTACCTGCACCTACTGAGGAAGCGAATCAGAGGCAGAAATGAAGCTGTGCTCACAGATCCCAACAAAGTGACAGCTGCAAGGGACTACTTATTGGGGGAAACTTAGGGGATTCAGAAATATTGGGTCAAGAAAACTTAAGAAAAATTTAAAGATAGCAATCAAAGGGATATGCTTTGGTTATTTGAAAAAAAAGGGAAAACTGATAATACATGAATACAAAACACATTTTCAGCTGCTTTTTATAAACAGTTAAGAGAATTCTCCCTACCTCTTCATGTCCACTACACTCCTTGCAACAGACCAACCTGAGAATCATTAGGCCAATGGAGGATTACAAATTAATGGATTTATGAGCTAAATTTTAGACTTCATTGGGTGCAGTTATTGTTTAACTCTCAAGTACCAGTCTAATCACTTTAGCCTTTCCAAGTCTGATGTGTTGCTTCTTTGGACAGTTTTCTTGTCCCAAAGGTATTAGGAAAGGTATGTCTTGCATGATTACTTATGGTTATCTTTCTACTTTTTTCAGGTATATTCACCTACGTTCATCAACAGAGCTTCTGATGTTACTCAAAATCTGTTGAGCTCAAAGAAACTACTAGAATGGTGTAAGTACATTTTGGTACCAATGTTCAGATTAAAAAATGCCTAGCTTTATTATCATTGGAAAATGGCTGGCTAAGGAAATAAACTGGTTCCTGGGCATACTTGTTGGAAGTAAGTGTCGGAAGCACCTGGGGTGCTATGCCAGCGATTCTGATTTAATAGATTAGAAATCAAAGTCTAGAATGTGAACGATTAAGAAACATTCCACACCTGGAACACACTCAACTACAGGCGCTTCAAAGCATGCAAAATTTATGTGTGTTGGCTAGATGTGGACCTAACGCCCAGTGATTATTACATCCAGTTGGAAGTGGTTTGAACTGGACATATACGACTATACATCTGGTCTTTCCAGAGTAGGATTAAATGCATTTTAAACAAGACATTTAATGCAATGCAGAGGAAAGAAGTTTCTCCTGTTTTCTCTTGGAAGGCACATTCTGTGCCTGCTCCTTGTTCTGTGTAGAATGTGTGTTAGCTATGCAATGCCAGCCACATAAAGCTGATGGATGCAGGACCAGCCAGAACCCTGTCAGGGAGGGGAACTAGGACAAGTTAGAGTTGTTGCAGTCAGCATTTTCACTGGCACTCATGTTTTTCTAGATCATATCTATGAATCCTAAGGGAATTTCCCCCCAGGGGATTCACGTTGCGAAGAAGTCAGATGCAAGTCACCTGTTTGATGACACGCCATTTGATATGAAATGACAGCACCATCCACCGACACTGAAAGGTTAAGTAGTCATGGTTGGCATAAAGCCTCTGAACAGACAATGGCAGATGGTAGTAGCAGAGAATCCAGTTTGAACTTCAGAGGTGAGCCTCAGTGGGCCAGCTTTGGCAGAGGAGATCCATGAAGATTCCCCCAAACAAATGTCTACCAGGGCAGTGACCATATCAGATGCTGTATAGTGGCAGCAGGAATCCTTACGTAGAAAACATTTTCTCTGGAGACTGCAAATCAGTGAAAGAGGACCAGACTGAAAGATTCTGAAAAGACAACTAGCAGAAGGACTACTTCCTATAGGACCTTATGGTCCACCTGTAACAATACTCCAACATACATGACCACAACCACAGGTACTCAACACGAGCCATGGGACATCCACTAGATGCCCCGTATTTGGTTGGCAACTGATACACATTTGTGAAACTGAGTAATGGGAGTCAATGGTAAGAATACAGCAAACTCGTGAATCACCAATTTCATGTCTACTAGTGGATTGTTCAGTTTCACTTTTTCATGAAAGAGTATACTCAGGATTTTAGATTTGGGAGGTGACCTTGCAAGTCATCTATTCCTGGATGCTTCCTTCTACTTGCCAGAAATAGTACATATGATTGATAGACACAGGCATTTATGTAATGAAGATATGCTTGGATTTCTAAAGACTTCTAATTTACACCAGAAATGCAAGCTTAGTTAACACTTAATATAAGCAAAGCCTTTACTCTTCACTTTCACCTTAAAAAAACAACACTCTGGATGTAAGCACCCCCATGCTTCAACATGGGAAGGTAACACTTGTTGAGGATGCTGTCTAGGGAAATGGGCAGACTTCTCCTATAAGGGCTCAAAGTCAGTGCTTCAATTTCTTTAACCTATGCACAGACCTACTTAATATTACTCAAAATTAAAAACCAAATAAGAATCTTGATGGAAATTAAATTGAAACAGTGGGACAAAGAGCCATGCATATAACTTCCCTATTGGCCCATTCTCTCTGTACTTCTCAAAAGCTTTTTCTTGGTCTTCCCGGTTTAGGAATGAGATTTTATCTGCACTCTGAAGTACAGTTTGGGGGCAGACACATTACCAAAGCACACAAGGTTGATGCATATTACTGGAAGGCCAATTCATTAGCTTGCAGGAGCAATGTAAATGTCAGCCAGGCCACAGGACTTGCACTGATACATCAGTATATGCTTTTCCTGTTGGCAACCTCCAAGAGTTACTGGTGAACTTGGAATCAGGACAAGTTGCGTGAGACGAATCAGCTATGTAATAGCATCAGGCTGAGCTAGCCTGATGTGTCCATTTCCTCAGTCAGGAGGATCTTGCCAATAGAGCCATCCACTGCTGGCCACAGTTCCCTGCATCCTGCCCCATAATAGAAATGTCCTTGCCAATGCCACCGCAATACTCTGAGGTTTTGGCTCAGGCTTATCCTCCTCTGGACAGGGTTTGTATGGACACTGCCAATGTCTGCCTCTGTGACTCACTTTTCTTCTATATTTCCTAGGGTGACCGATTCATTCTTTAGAGGTTTTCATATATCCAGTTGTGTTCCAAGGAGCTCCTGCAGTCCTTAAAGCTATGCTGTAAGCGAGGATCACTGGACCAACCTCTGAGCAGTCAGTCAGTTTAACCCTCAGAAGGCAAAGTTCTTAGGGGCGCCTAACTGCTCACTCACACGCACTGCAGTTGCTGTTCTCTCTGTGTACACTGCTTCCTACACACACATTTCCACCCGCCCATTTGTATGCTTTTTATTACTAACCTAGCCCATGTGGCTAGATTTTTTGCTGCATTTGTAACTGAAATGTAGAATACATTTTTAAAGTAAAGGCATAAGATGATAAATGTTTGAAAATATTGCCAATTTCTGAAAATAGGTAATTTATCTCGAAAAGTGTTCAAAATGCAAGCTGAGAGACACCCTCTTCCCCGGGGTTCAGGCACATGTGTTTTGAACAACGGCGACATTTATAACTGAGATATGTAAATTAAGTGAGCAGGCTGGCGTCGAAGTACTGGAGAGCCCTTTTAACAAACGTGTCTCTGATGTGATCACCCTATAAAGGCAGAGTCCTCTGAGAGAAGCCATAACATTCAGTCCGGAAATATTCTATCCAGCTGCTGCTGAAGAGAGTGCTAGAGGGGACTGTGGCCTTCTGTCATCTCACGCTACTGGGATGTGTTCATTACTGCTGGGACGACGTGCTTGCATGAAGCTGTTTTAGCTAAGAAAGGGTGCAATTACATTTTCCCACAATATTTCTTACCCTCAAATGCTTTCACAGCCTAAAAGGCCTTTAAAATCATTCAGTCTGGGAAAGTGAGATGACCTTCTGTATCATTTACCTCTTAATAATACCTAATAGAAGTCTAGAGGGACCCTGTCCCCAGCACAATTAACAACAGAACCAAGAATTACCATCTGCAGACAACAATACTAAGTTTGTTTGCTTGCGAGGCAGCTTAAGCCCACTGTCTCCTGACTGTCCAGTTTCTCCCATCGGTAGGCCACTAGGGAGCACAGGACAACCCTCTGGCTTGTTGGACTCTTTCTGTAGTTCTCACACCCTGGAAGGGCTAATTCACCAAGGTTCTTAGACACCAGGAAAGTGTGAGTTAATTTCACACCAGAAAATTTCTATCAGAAGTCACTGAAAAAAATGCAGAGTCCCTTTTAATGTACACAGGTACATTAAATGACTTAAATCCTACTCAAAGACTTAAAACAGATGCACATGAAAGAAAATACATTGTTCATTGCTTCCCTTGACCTCGAACTCTTGGAGAAGTCCTCTGTGACTTCAACAAGGCACCTATGTCTGAGCAATGCAACGGGGCCTCTCTTCAGCTTTTCTGGTACAGATGCTGAGTTTTCTTAATGTCACCCTTTACTATTTACTTTAAAAGAAGCAACAGCCGACCCTCAAACCCTCAAAATCTGTAGGTCATTTTTTCCCATTCCTCCCTTTCTTACAGCGAAATTTCTAGATTTTCAGTGGCTTTTCCCATTCTGTTCACTTTGTCTTACCTGGACCTAAATACATACTGAGCACTAACACTGTGTAGGGTGCTGGGTTAGCGACAGGGAGTTAGTTATGCAGGTTGACCGACGTAATAAAAGCCAACATAGGGAAATTCTTTACCAAGAAAACAGAAATTTTAATAGAAACTTGAACATCCATTTTGGTCTCTTTACCTAGAAATCTGTTGATCTCTGAAAGCAATCACTATAAAGATGTTTACAAAACAATGGAGAAACATATGTAAAAAGGTGACAGTAGCTGTTTTGGAAAAAAACAAACAAACAAACAAATAGACTAAATCTACCATTATAGAAAGGGGTGGAAATTACTAGGAAGTGAGTTAAATTCTTAAACTTACTATAAACATTTGTTGCTTTCTACTAACATTTTAGGGACAGATGATCAATACCGATTTTTTTTGAGGTTGTTACTTTCATTCTCCCTTGGTGACATACATTTTCTTAATTTGTGCAGATTAACCTCTCTACAAGTGGTTTACTGAGTTATATCTCAACTACCTGAACATTAAAATGTTCAGATACATTAAAAAAAACCCACAATACTTTCTGGTTCTTCTCTTGTTGCTGACTTGGAGTGCCTCAGAATTTGGAGCTGTCACAGAATCTGCAATTGTCACTAGACACAATTTTTAGGAATCAGATACTTGTTTAGAGCTCTTGGCTCAAAGTTTGCTGATCAGGTGGTTGGGGGTAGGGAGGGTTGGAGGGCTGGAGGCGGTAGGTGAGGGGGAAGGAGGGTAACACAGGAGGGGAGGCACCCTGGAGCCTAACTCCAACTCCCAGTGCTGATGCTCAGACTTCAGGGAGTATTACTGTATTCTCCCACTTATTTCATGATATTGCTGTGATTCATGAAACAGACTTTTTAAATGAAAAGAAAAAGAAAACTTAAGCCAGTGCTCCAACTTCTCCCACCAAAGAACTGTTTTACCTGGTTGGTAGAAATCAGGTGATAGCTCCTTGGCCACAGCTCTTGCGATGTCACATTCCTGGCGGGCGGCCAGCGCGGCCTGGTCGGCGGCGTCAGCTTTTGCTCTGGCGTGTGCAGTCCTATATGGGCACAAAAGGGCCAGTCAGCAAAGGTGGCACCTTATTAATTACACATGGACAAGCAAATCTGGATCTGAGAAAAGAAGTATTAATTATGATCATGGATGACACCTGGAACAACAACTTCTTGGGTCACATCTCTGTGAACTTTAGTGATGATAACAGGTAAAACCGTGAGTCATCTCAATCATTCTTTCAAGGGAAATGAAATGTCTGAGCGAGGTCTGTGAAAACTGATCCTATGTGTGGTTGACAAAACTTACTGTTTGACTTTGGTTGGCATTCATCCCTGAAATTATTGAGTAGAATTTGAGCATAAAATTAATTTAGCATTATTCATGGACTGAATTCCTATGGTGGAATCAGGGTAGAATTTGATTAATGAAATTCTGCTCAGTGGTGGGCTGGTAAGGTGGCTCTTTGGGAAGGAAAACATAGTCAAACTGTTACTGGTAGTGTTTTCTGATTTCCATGGTGTGAATACTCTTACCATGGCCAATTTTGGACTCTTGGGTTTGTAGTTGGTAGATGTGCACCACTGGCTCTTACCTGACTGCTGGAGAGTTAACATTTAGTTAATGTTTTTTAGTGGTTTTTTTTTTTTTTTTTTTTTTTTTATGAAACACAAAGGAACCAGCAAGGCAGAGCATGTGAGGACAGAATGGATCTTGCCCTGGCCTGTTCTTATACAATGGAACCTCTTATCTTTCTAGAGGGCTGGGGAGAAGGGGCAGGGGAAAAGAACTGGGCTTCTTATGGCAAGTTAGAGGAATGGATGTCTACTGGCCTGTGTGGAAAGGATTTGGAGGTGAAAGAACTGGGAATTGTCCTTTTCCAAAGCAGGGTTGTCCAGTTAGTCTTCAGATGGTACACATGGGTACCTGTTTCTTATAATGTTATAAACTTTTATCATATTTTATTGGACCAGGCAGGCTATATATGACTAGTAGTAAAAGCATAACACAAGTCTGAAAGTGGTGCACAGACTTATCTCAGAGATATCAGGAGAGGGGAAGAGTGGCCTTATGCTCAAGCTGGTTTTCCAGGAGAAACACAGGTGGAGCTGAAGGAGGCCAGCAGACCCAATTTCTGGGCCAGACGGCAGAAGAAAAATGGGAAGATGGGGTCTGACCTGAGGCTAGCTAGTAGGAAACCCTATTCTCAGGTTATTTTCTCTAACCACCTCCTCTCTCTCTGGGTTCTCACAGACCCATCTCCTAATTTAGGACCTAATTGAGCCTGGCGGTTGGATGCACTAGAATGTAAGATTCACAGAGATTGGGATTTTCTTTTCTTTTTTTTTTGAGACAGAGTCTCACTAGGTAGCCAAAGCTGGCCTCAAACGCATGAGTTTCTGATTCAGCCTACTGAATGCTGGGATCACACGCATGTACCACCACACCCAGCTCTAGATTGAGACTTTTGATCCTCTGCTATAAATTCCAATGCATATACTACCTGGCACTAACTGAGGATCCACTTTGTGAATAAAAGATGATTGGTGTTTCCTTAGGAATAGCTAGGTACTTACTTAAAAATAAGTAAGATGAGAAAAGTATAGACAATAAAAAGAACAGTGGATGCCAAGGATTCAGGGTATATGTAAGGAAGGAGAGAACAGGTGGAGCAAAGGGCATTCTTAGGAGAGTCAAACAACACTGTAGTGGGGGACACATGATCTGGTGTACGTGTCAACATCTATAGACTGTACAACATGAAGAGTGGCCTGGAGATAATGATGGGCATCAACACTCATGTATCGATCGATATTGGTTCATCACCTGAACCAAAAGCATCCTCTAATGCAAGACGGAGGAGCTGTGTGTGAGGCTAGGGTGGGGAGAAGAGAGATATGGGAATTCTCCATGCTTTCCGGTCACTTTTTCTGGTAACTTATGACTGCTCTAAAATATAGAGTCCATTAATTAAAAATGAGCGGACCTATTTCCAAGCACTGAAATAGTTATATTATGAATCCTGCAGGATGTTTCCAATTATTTCTGTCTTTAGGGTATTATAAAATATGAAATGGAAATAAAACCAGAGGTTAAGAGGACACACTCCTAAGTGACTGGCTGTAGTGAACATGTGGTGCCATCCATGACAACAGGGGCTGCTTCACTTTTGTGTGCTCTGCCAGAGTCAGAAGATGCCCTCTGTTAATGTTCCTTTGTTTCTCAGAAAATCTCAGCTCTTTTTTTTTTTCCCAGAATGATTTTCCATTTTAGAATGATTTTCCATTTTATCTGCTATTCTTAGCTAGCAACTAATTATGTCTAGGTATAATTAATGAATCCGTAAGAGTACAACTATGCTACCTTATAATGTAATGTTAGGACTTGAATAAAGCTACAAAACTCAAGTTCAAACACCTTATTCCAACACATCTGCAACATACCACCATTCTGTCAAGTAAAACATTAGTATTCTCTCTGCCACTCATTACAACATGCTGAACTAGACAATAGGCAAATATAATCTATCCTTCCTGAAGACTTGTTTGCCATTTTTGTTCTTAAGCCTTTACTTTCCTACTTGCTCTTTCCTGTGAGGCCAAACAGAGAGTGCACTTTCCATCTAGCCCAGCTCCAGGTCTCAGAGCTACTGTACAGCTGGCCAGATGAGCCATCACTACAGCCCCCCTGAACCCAGAGTTCTGCTAAAGAGCTTCTGGTGGATCTATCATCAGAGTGGAAGAGAACAGGCACCAACTCCGAGTTTGCCGTTTATCGTCAGCCTTACGGGGCCAAGGCCACTGGTGTGTTTACAGGTGCAGTCTGGGCTTGCCTCTGGCTGTTAGTGAGTCCATGTGTTCACATCCCAGGCCATCCTGGGCTACACATGCCTCTTTGATGTACATGCTGTTGCCCCTGGGGTGAAGGTCAGACTGGTTAGTGTGGGTGATCGACATGGATGCCCTACTGCAGCTGGTCACATGGAAAATGTGCACACACAAAGGAAGCCTGATGCCCAAGGCCACTTCATCAAAAGAATGCAGTCATTAGAAGTATTTGGCTCCTCAAGAATCTCCATGCGCCCTCATTTCATTATCTTCCCCACTGAATGCAGGAGAAGTCACTGAGAAGCGATTCCTTTCAGTGAGGCATTGACCACTGACTTTCTTTTAAGATTCTCATTTCACAAATGAGAATCACAAAGTTTTAACTTGCAGAGAATTGCAGCATACGAGTGAAGCCACGAGTGAATGCTGAGATGCAGAAGCCCACGCAGCTGGCTAGGCTCCCTGCACACCTGCGTGACCCCTCCTGGACAGAGCCCTGCCAGGTCAGCTGCGCACGGTGTGCCAGTGACTGGAACCTGTGCATGCTAGGCATCACTTGAAGTTAAGAATGTTATTGCAAGTCGTTTTTCTAACCAGTAACTTGAGTATCTAAGTGTTTCTTTTTTTCGTTAAGGACTGACGAACATTCAAGTCACTTTACTCAGAAGAAAATGAACTAGTTTCCCCAATTTTTTTTTGGACCTTAAACACATACACTCAATCTTTCTTAACTCAACAATGCTTTTACAAAACGTATATTCAACCTTACACTGAACATATTAGGTGTATGCTCCTCTCAGGAACATGAAGGCCTGCAGATGTCCACCCCACCTTTTGGCTTTCAGTCTTTCATACATCTGCCTGACACAAGGGATGCAGAGTTTAATCTAGAATGCATCATGATTCTGCTAAAGGTAAAAACTGCACCCGGTATTTCTACTTGTTATTTATTCTCTTCTCAACAATAAACTGCTTCAAAAATGCTAATTTGGGTCTCTTTTAAATTTGTTATATATTAAGTCAAAGTTAGTTTACTGACAGAACTCTTAAACTTGATGGCAGAGGCTACTGCTGGTAATCAAACAGGTTTAGTGTCTGTCCTTGTGAGTTTCTTTGACATCCAAGCATCTGAAGAAAAATAGGGAAATTTGAAAATAAGAGTAGTTGGCATGTGAAAAATCTAAATCTTGGTTGAGGGCAACACCATGCTGCCAGTTGCTCAAACCAAGACCTTTCTGTCATCCTTCATGCCTCCCCGTGCCCCCCACTGTCAGTGAACACAGTTGGTGCTATCTCCAAAATATATCTTAAATCCAAACATTTCTTGTTCTCCCTGCTCCTGCCCAGGTCTCATCTTGTCATCACACCGAGGTTACTGCAAAGGCAGGGAGAGTCTGTTTCTCCATCTTCCTGCCCGCCTTTCCACTTCCCTCCTGCTTCTCTTGGAAATGCCTGACAATAATCAGAAATTCCTTCCTGGGTTATGGCTCATGGATCATAAAATGCAAAAAATATGACCTGCTAGTCTTCCTTTGACTGTGACATTACTCATTTATGTGAGACCTACATTTGAGAAAACCAATTATCTTGTGCAGACACAGTTGCAGCCCTTTTTAAGAAGAAATTAGTCTGTGGAACGAGGAACACTCCTAACAAGGACAAGGAGCAACTGGCTGCACAGATCTCAGTTAAAAATCAGAGGCACTGTTTCTCAATCTTGACATGGTTCTCTGTAAGAACACCTCAGCAGGGCTAGTATGTGCTCTTCATGCTGAGGAGCACAGAGGACCCTTAGATGTCTTTCTAGCTTCTAACTTTCAATCTTTTGTACATCAATACCTGACATAGCTGATGAAGAATAGACAATGATTCTGCTAAAGTTCCACCCTCAGTAAAACTGATTTGGGAAGATGATTTCTTAGGTGCCCCCATCTTTCTCATCTATTAGTTCTTGAGTGCTAATTTCCTTCATGAATTGCCTTTAAAAAAAAAAAAGACCTGAACTAGTGACTTCAAGACTGAATTCTTGTGTGGGAGGTAGTAGAGTGCTGGCTTAGCAGGTATGAGGGCCTGGGGTTCACTCCCCAGTGACTTACACACACAGTGAATTTTTAGATTCTGGTTTAAAACAAGTTACATCATCAGTGGATAGCTAATCCTATTTGCCAATGCAGGAGTTCAAATCTTTCTTTTCTCTAAAAGCAAAAGCAAGTTTTCTAGGTATAAAATGTACATAAAGGGTATAACATTGCTATTGAACTCTGGCATTTGATAGTTCAAGGGCCCTTACCTTTACATCTGTACTAGAAAACAGGCTTTGAAAGCATTCAGAGTCAGGGATTAGGTCAAGGCCTGTCTGAGCCACAACCGATTCTTCTCCATGAGATCAAAAGTTAAACCCCATTACTTTATCTCAGAAATGCTTTCACAGAACAGTAATTAGTATCATATCCTGGGCTTTTTATCAAGGGGAGAAAGGAGGAGCCAAGATTCATCTGAGGAATGTTTACATGCCTTTCATAAAATGCTATCCATTATGTGTTACCACTGTTATGTTTATAAAGGCTCAGGTGATAACAATGCTCCTATTGTGTAGTGCCAGGAAAAATTTGGTCTCTGATGATAAACTGGTTTGCTTCCTTGTATCACACAACCTGAACCACATAATCTATTGTTTCTCTTTTTGTTGAGCACCAGGAAACCTGGAGTAAAACGAGTCTTATTAGTCCGTGTGACCACTTATCTTCGCTAACCACATGGCTGTAGTTTTAGACTCCCAATGCTATTAGGTACATGACTCATGAGAGTACCCTGCAAATACTTTCTGGAATCGGGCAGGATATTTAAACAAAACAGCCAATTCCTAGATCAATAAGCTCTTAAATTTTCTGAACTCCAGCTCCTCTCAGGGTGGTGTCAGCGCTCAAGGGACACATGTAATGACTTGGGGATAGCAGATTCTACTATTTGATCTCCTTTTAGGTGACTTCCTCTTCTACAGCTAGAAAATTTTCAAGCTTGGAAAGTAAGTCTCCAGTTTCAAGTACCTTATAGACTTTGTACCATAACATCTGATCAAAAACTAAAGCTTAAAGCTATATTCTTTCAATAAACAGGTCAAAGGTACATTTTCCAATCCTTGATTGGAATATGCCAAATATTTTATTATCACAAATTGAACACAGAGCACAGAGCCTTCTGCATGCTAGGCAAGTGCTCTGACACTGAGCCCTTAATTTTTCTTTTTTTTTTTTGTGATAGGGTCTTTCTTAAGTCACAGCGACTGGCCTCAAACTCACAATCCTGCCCCAGGCTTCATGTGTACCTCAGCTGTGCACCATCATGTCTGGCTCACCTAAAATGTTTTATAAAGCTTATCTAAGATTTACCTTACCATGTTGTTTATGTACTAAGAAAAATCTAATATAAAAACTTTAGGGATGCTTTATTCTTGCAATAATTTTTGAAGGAAAGTTTAATGAGTGTCATTTTAAAGTTCAAAAACGTTACTACTAAATAAGATTAAAACATCGCTTTAAAACTTAACCACCTGTATTTCTCCCATTAAATGGGAGAAAATATTTGTAAATCACATATTGGAAAGGGGTTAGTATCTACAATAAGTGTAAAGCACTCCTACAGTTCAATAACAAAAATATCTTGTTAAAATAGGCAAATGACTTGAGTAGATATTTCTCCAAGAAATCTACAAATGCCCAATAAGTACACGAGAAAATGCTCAGCATCACTAAATGTGAGGGAAAAGTGAGTGAAAACCACAGTAAGATACCACCTCATCTCCACAAGGATGGCTACTATCAAACCAGAAAACAATAAATGTTGCCAAGGATAGAGAGAAACTGCAACACTTGTGCACTGCTGGTGAGAATGTAAATGCTGAAGCTACTGTGGAAACTAGTATGGTTCCTCAAAAAAATAAAAGTGGAATTATCACATGATCCACCAATTCTACTTTTGTGTACATGCCCAAAAGAATTGAAAGCAGGGTCTCGAGGAGGTAGCTATTTACCCATTCTCATGGCAGCATTCTAACAGCCAAGAGGTGGAAGTAACCCAAGTGTCAATGAATAAATAAATGAAAAGAGGCACACAATAATATAAACATTCAGCATTAAAAAGGAAATTCTAAATTTTTTTTTTTGGTGGGATTGGAGTTTGAAGTCAGGGCTTCAAGCTTGCAAAGCAAGCACTCTACTGCTTGAGCCACTCCTCCAGTCCAAGAATGGAATTCTAATAGATGCTACAACACGGATAAACCTTGAAGACATTAAGCTGAATGGCGTAAGCCAGTCTCAGAGAAATAACCATTGTATAGAGTAGTCAAAATTGTGGAGGCAGAAAGCCGAATGACGGCTGCCAGGGGTTGCAGGGAGGGACACTGGGGAATGGTTGCTTAATGGATACAGCAGTTTAGTTTTGCAAGATGAAAAAACTTCGAGTGACCGGTTGCATAACAATGTGAGTGTAGTACTAGTGAAATGTACATTTAATAGTGGTCAGGCCAGTAAATCACATACGTATTCTGCAATTTAAACAAATCAACTAATGGATAAGTATTTACAGAGCATCCTCTGTGCCCAGAGGAAGTGAGCAGAAAAGCCCATAGGTTGGGTTCTGAGTTGAGAATTCACCATGCTAAGCCCAGCCATGCATGCTAAGAGCTGAATGATGGAAGCAGCTGTAAAGTAAAGGAATCACTGCTGAAAATTTGAGGAAGACATGTCTGAACTTTGAAACTTAAGGGTAGGCTTCATGTCTATTTAGCCAGCCCCTAACATAAAGGCTGGCATACAGGATGTCTTAAAAAGTATGAGTGAAGTGGATAAATGTGTAAGGAGGAGAGAAATATCAGAGGTAACCCCAAGATTTCCAACGAGGCATCCAGATGCATGGCCTTACGATAGGTATTGTGTAGACCCTACTGTAAGTCGGAGGTGATAACAAGCTCAGTGTTGGACAAGTAGGATTTTACATGATACAGGCATTTATAGTAAGAAAGACAGGGCTATGGTGCAAACTGAAGGTCTAGATTGTAAACAGAAGTGTGAAACCATGATGAGTTTAATGAAAGGTAGACACACTCATCAAAAAGTGAGTCAAAAAGCAAAGAACTGAGGATTAAGACCAAAGTGTCGTAGGGGCCTGGAGGAAACAGCAATGTCACTGAGAGGTGGTAGGACACAGGTAGCTGGTGAACTTCTGGTGGAACCCCCTGCAAGGTCTGGTCTTCTTTTAGTAGTTATCTGGGCCAGGTCTGAATTTGGCTTTTATCCAGGGCAGCTGCCTTTCTCAGCCTGCCTGGCTGGTGTTTATGTAGTTGCTGGAACAAGTATCGATAGACAGAGGAATGGTCTGTCAATCCTGCCATGTGGTAAGGACAGCAAAGGCTGCTCAGTTTGGTAAGACCCCCTTGAGAGGGCAGATGGAAGGGAGTTGGTGAGGAACTGGGCAGAGGAAGTAAAGGAAGCAGGTGTGGGCCATATGCTGGAGACTTTTGACCCAGAAAGGAAGGAAAGAAGAAACTTGGATAGTAATCAGAAGAATTAGCAGGGTCAAGGGAAAAGATATTTTTTTTTACTCGTATTTTACGTGAATAAGAGCTGATCCTATTGGAAGGTGGGAAAAGATGCTCAGTGAATAGGAGAAAATGAAGTTTTGAGAAGATGACAATTGTTGGAGACGTGTTCTGGATGAGATGAAAGAAAGGACACAGGAAAAAATGTGGAAACAGTGATTCCACATGTTATTCCAATGTTTTAAGGTTATTTGAAGGATGATATGTTTGAAAGAGACAGAGAGGGTCATGGATTTTAGAACCAGACAGGTCTGAGTGCTCATCCATTTTATCACATTTGCTGTGCTTCCATTTCCTTACCTACAAAATGGGGACATTATTACCTTGTAGAGTTGATCTGGGATTAGGATCAATTGATATGAAGAACTTAGAATTAACTTAGGGTATTTGTAGATAGATGTGCATGATTCGTCTTCTGCAGAAATTAAGGGAAGGTGGGGAGAACCTGAAGGAAAGAGGTGAGGGCTCAGCATCAGAACCATACACGGTTCTAAGGAGTGGAAGAAAGAAGTATGAGAATTGTTGAATGGGACCAGGAGAACTGAGTTCAGGTCAAGATGATCCTCCATCTTCCTCTATCTTTTCAGGAAGATGCAGGGATGGCAGAAGGTGGCCTGATGCAGAGACCTGGAACAGGAGGATGGGGATCACTATGTAACTCACCCTGAAGTTCTGTATACACAGCCAATAGCAGCCTTTGGGCCAATGAAATAGAAAGGGCTGAGTTAGTATTGAGAGAAAAATGTAAAGGGAACTTGATAAATGTAAAGTCATATAAATGTACACTTTCATGGCCTTAGGTGTTCTATTGATTGAAACAGGGTCTCTGTCTTTCCTATAGCAAATTTTATAGAAAATGTCTTATTGTGACTGAATTTGGCTTACTACCACAGGATATACATTAATTCAAATAATGCCTAGTATGCCTTTGTCAACAATAGGTGGAGAACGTTATTTAAAAATGGATGTATAGTCTTTAAAACGAAACTAGATATAATCATGACATTTTCTCTTCGGCACTGTCATAGAAAACACCTGGATGTGCCTGGTAAGAATGCTGCACCCTTCAGAACCTGAGAAAACCTTCTAAATAATGACGAACATTAAAAATGCTAATTCTGTTATTTTAAATTTCCACACCAGTGCTCTATTCCTTGTCTTTTGCCAAGGGCCTGTTATGGGTAGGAATTAAAGTATGGCTAAGAATGAGAGCAATTTTAGACTACATAATGGCTAGACTATAGACAGGATGGTAGCTGGGGTTTTTAGGTGCATGACAAACTGACCAAGTGACTGGGTCATAAATTAACCCACTCCACACTTACTGCTTCAAATGCCCATTAAATGCATGCTCTATGGTGTTCAAATGATTCCATTCTATAAACACACTTACAAAAAAATTAAGCAGTCACTCCTTAAAAATGACACAAACCTTTACAATGTCTCCTTGAACTCATAGTTGAAAAACACTCCCTTATGGAATAAGGCATCCATTTTCTATCTTATATTTTCTGAAATTACTCTCTAAAGTCCCTAAGCTGCCACTTTGCCCTTTTACTTTGTTCTGTCTAGATGTGCCTGAATTTCTTTATTGGGTTTTTGATGCTAAGTAGTGTGAACATGAATTTGCTTGGGATTAGCTATGAAAAACCATTCTGCATCTAAAGCAGAATCATTTTCAAGGTATCTATTTTGAAGTTAAGAATTTATGAAAGGCCTGAATTGTGAGGAATGTTAAAATATAATGGGGATGGTTATTCTCTTTATTCATTTCACATGTCCTGGTAGGAACTGTAGTCTAGTTTCTTCACTGATTTCATGCTTGGTTTACAATAGTTCAACCAAGAAGTCTTTGACTATTTTTACTTTAAATCTCCAGCCTTTTTCTGCAACAGACACTGTGGAAAACAATATAACATGCACAAAGTATTGCTCTGACATACATGAACACCTCTGAAGTGCCATGACTCTTGAAAATTCTCCTTTACTGACATTTAAAAAAACACAGTTGTAATTTAGAAGAGACTCTGAGAGACCCATGGTCCTTTCTCAGTGACAATTACTTTTCCTTCTGTAGGTATCTGAGATCCAGAGAGACTAAGAAATATATTCAAAGTCACACAGCTATCTAGTGAAATGAATGTGTGGAACCCAGGTCTCTTAACCTTTAGGACAAAGATGAATATGTTGTGCAAAGAGATTTCTTTATTACTTTAGCAAACATTCTGTTATTTAATTATTTAATCTCCCAGTTATACCTTTTGTTCTAAAAATTCATTTGTTTCCATCGTTTATCCTACATCCATGCGTTCTCTTTGAATCTGTTACTGGTCTCTTTGCTTCTCTAGGCAGTCTTTAATTTTAATAGATTTATGAAGCCTACTGAAAAATGCAAAAGTGAGCTTTCTTCTCCTACTTCTATTTTTTAAAACAGTTTTGGCTGACTTACAAATGAAATAACACAGTCTAGAAAACAGTCTTACTAAGGACTCCAGGACAGATTCAGTTTTCATCAAGGTTATTCTTTAGCAGGAACATTTTTAGGTGGTGTTAAATATACTACAATTCATCCAACTCAGAGTTGCCTTCCACAAAACACCAAATTAGTAATTAACGCCCCCAAGTTTAAAAGGAAATATCAGAAGACCACCCAGTTCTTCCTGAATTCTTAAAAACTTTCTTCTTTTTCCTCATGAGAATCTCAAATTCTTTTCTGTTCCGTTTACCTGTATCCAGCTATGTTAAAGTGAGAACGGAAACTTTTCATCTGATACTCAACAGATGAAATAATAGCTTATTCAAAGATACTTAGAAAAAAACGGCAGAAACAAATATACAGATCAGGGGGACTGGTTTTCTGTTTAGTACCTTTAAATAAAAGTAACACTGGGTATAATCTTGGGGCAAAGGCACTTCTGCAGATGGATGTGTGGACATCAAGACAAGCAACAGAATCTTGTTAAATTCTCTCTCAAATAGGAATCTTTTCCTTTTGGTTCTGATAGATTGGTAGCGAACTGCTTCAAAACTTACATCATCCCTTTAGTGCTTGTGATACTTGGAATATTCCTGATCAGGAGCCTGCCGTCTGCCTGGTTATCAACCCTAAGCACATTTTAACGAACTTTAAAGATCTATTTATCTTCCTGGTGGGACTGATTGGTTCTGGGGCTTGCCAGTAGGATGGACCGATGCCCGCTGCAGCTACTGAGGAGTGCATGTCCTGCCTTTCTGGACTCCACACTGTAGTGACAGATGAATTAACACAAATGGAACTACTACTCACCAACTGAAGAATCAGCCTGAGTCCAAAGACACTCAAGAAGAATTCCAGGCACAAAGGGAATGTTATCCCCAAGAGGAGGAGGAAATGGAGGATGTCATTTCCATTGAGGTAAGGATTTCCCTTCAGGCCCAAGAATTCAGGACCTGCTGATTGTCATCTTGTAACTGTGGGAAGGTCAGGTTGAACTCTGGAGAGGCAGTAAGCAGTTACCTGATATTAAGGTCCAGGACCACCTGCTGCTTGGCTGGTATCTGACAGCTGCTCTAGCAAGGTCTCCAGTTTGCCCCAGAGTATCTGACTAGACTTTTAAGTTAGAATTACTCAATATGCTAAGTTTTAGCCAGCCATGAGTACTGGCATTAGTTGTTCTTGCCAGTTCTGCAATGATAACAGAGCTGGTGACAAAAGAATGTGTCCTTGCCTTACTGGCTGACTCTCCTGTCTGAAACATGAATGTAAAAAGTCCCCCTGCACTTAATGTAGAGACCCCTGTAGCCAGGACAGCCTCTCTAGGATCCTGGTGGAAACTTGTAAAAAATATTTTAATTCTAGACCTAAATAATACTGCAGTGGATATGAATGGAAGATGGGACTTCATGTGCTATACTTTATTCTGGTATGAATGAAGGGCATATACAGAAAGCTCTTTTATAATTTCAGGTGGAGTCTCCTGGGGTTGACCAGTTACCCTGAAAACATGAGGGACATCAGGGAAAAGGGAGCAATAGTAACATGCTTCTGAGTGTCAGTACTAGTTTCTGGAAGAAGTCCATCCTGAAGGGGCCTTAGCCCTGGACAAGCAGGTGTAGACACCATTGCTCTGATAGACAGGACTTCTTTTCAGGAAGGACTGGAATAAAATGGCATTTGCACCATAGAGTAAGAAGGAAAGTTAAGAAGCATCTTTGCATGTGCAACAAAGAGATTTCATTGTTGATAGCAATGGGAGTGTGTCTGCTGCTGGCATCCATGTTGCTAGGAGCTCTTACTAACTTGAATGTCCTCTGTTCTCTGTCTTTCTGTTGCCACATCTCCAGGTTACAGGTTGCTTTTGAATCTGTGTTCTCTAGAATAGTTACCTGGCCAGTTTCTCCTGTGTTCTTCACTGCTGTCCAAATCCTCACTTCATGGTCAGTTACTGCT
The DNA here is from genome assembly GCF_047511655.1 of Castor canadensis. Taxonomy (NCBI): domain Eukaryota; kingdom Metazoa; phylum Chordata; class Mammalia; order Rodentia; family Castoridae; genus Castor; species Castor canadensis. The sequence goes on from NC_133388.1 coordinate 137,386,861, forward strand.
GTTTTCCACCTCAAACAAAACCTCGCCATACTGAATGACCTGTAAATGTCCAACAATGCTTTTCGTATTATTTGCTACTCTGGGCACATAGGTAATTCTGCCTAATTCTAACTACTCACTCATTTTCCTTTCTGGTAGCCTCCTTTTGGGAAAGTGTTTATTTCAGGGGGTGTCCGGAACCATGGATAGCACCCAGTGAGCTATATACTGGTTTTTCCTATACATACATACCTATGGCAAAGTTTTACTTATAAATGAAATCACAGATAAGGGGGCACTGTACACATCAGCAGCTCTGCCCTTTCTGAAGCCCTTAGCTTTCACTACTAGATGATCACTGCTGGCAACAGTCAATTAGAAATGACGCTTCTCTACAGTATTTTCTGGGAGATCACCATTAACAGCAGCTCAAAGAATAATTTTGTATGACACGGAGACGTGAACAAGGTCTGATACTGGTCTGAGAGGACTGTGGCCTGAACTCCCATTTCAATATGATAAACAGCGTCTTCCAAGTTACTTATTAAAATATTTTTCTAGGCATAATTCCAGAAAATAGCTTGTCTACCTTATATCTAAAAGTCTGAAATTAATTTCTGAAACAAAATCCTTTCTTCTCTAAACATAATGGGAAGACCTGGGATTATTTTTAAAATATGTTTTGTAATCTTAACTATCAATTTAACCACATTAATTATAACCATCAATTTAAATGCTGTAAGATGATGAATACCTTGTATCTATTAAATATTTCTAAAGATGTACTAAATATTTGCTTGGTAGGTTTAATCTGACAGAATTTTGAGAGAATACACAAACATATAATATAAACACATTTTTTAATATTTATATTTCATTGAAAAAGATATCTGCATTAACCAATGTTTTCACTGTTATGAGTATTTGAAAGTTTTTGTTTTCATTTAGGGCTAATACTTTACTTTTTACCCTTTAATAAAATGTGTTTTGGTTTTATTGAATCCCAGTGACTATGACAGATTTGGGATCAAGAAAAACTAAAGAATTTCAGGAATGAATACTTTAACGAAAATATTAGATAAAACTCTTGTACTAACTAGCACTGCCTTGGGAACTAGTGAAATCAGAGCTGCTTATAGTTTTAAATTATTAGGTACAATACCAGGCTCCTTTGTCAAATAAGGTTTTATTATAGGGCTATTATGTAATTAAATTCATGGGTTAAGAATGTCTCCTCTGCCTGGAAAGCCTAATTGCAATGGTATTATCCTTGACTTCTGATGAGAAATCACTAAATTAGAATTCAGTCTCCAGATTTTATTTTTAAAACACAGCCCATTTTTCTCAGTTTTTGAAATAGTCCTTTAGGCTTCAGAGTATTTAACCAGTCTTCTCTTCATCTGGGAACCTCTGCTCAGCAGGAATGGAAGCCATGCAAGCAGGACCCCAAGCTGTCCCATCTCCTGTCATTTTCAAGCTCTGCAATCTAGTTCAAAAGCCCATTTTTCCCGTCCCTTAGCCATCTCCTGGCGAAGAGCCCTATTCCCTGCCATTTGCCACTTGTTCTGAGCTATTTTAATTCTGGACAAGTTGTGGTAGTAGGCTATATTTAAATTGGCGTGCACTGTGAAGAAACACAGCAAATGCATGTGGCACCTTTTCCCTTTTTGACATAATCCAATTGTGCTTTGGCTCTGAATCAAGCTATGTGACATTCTGTATCATACACACCCCAGCATACACATTGGCTTGACTCCAACTCCAGCTCCCCAGGTGTTTATCACTCAGTCGGGGGGCAGTGGGAGTCTTCTGGGAGGGATGAGCCATGCCAGGGAACCATGGAATCGTCACCAACAACTTCAAGAGTGAACTGGGAAACATGAACAACAATGAAAGGAAAAGCAAAGACATCACAGGTTCTTGGCTGAGTACCACTGGAATACTAGGAGAACAACTTTCCAAAGACCCATTTCCAGATATGAATTGATGAAATATATTGTATCTGTTAAGAGAGCCTTAAAGGAAATGGCACTCACACAAAAAGCCAGCTTTCTTGAGTTTCTGAGCTTTCAGAAATGGGCATACTAGGAAACACTTGGTTCTAACCTATCCCTCCCCACCTGCCTCTTCTGTGCTACACAGGAAGTATGAGTTCTAAAGACAGGTTGGAAAGGCTGGCAGATCATTGAATGTCAAAGAGAATGTAAAAACACCATTCTTCAGAATAGCTGCTCAGGTTCTCAGACTTACCACTGTTGTGAGGCATCAGAAGACAGTTAAAATTTCAGGAAATATGTCACAAATCTAGGATTTTTGGCCTAGAGACTTTTAACATACGTGACGCTAATACTGAAGTGCCCATTTGGCTGGTCATGGAATGAAAACCCAGTCTGGTTACAAAATCACATTCTTCTAGCAAGACAGAAGAGCTTGAGTATAGAAACCAGGGTATCTGCCTATGTACACTGGAGCTATTTACTTGGACTGTTTGCTCTATGAGAACTTTTTTGCTATCAGTCAAGTTTCTGCTTGAATTTTTGCTGAATAAACTTTATTATCCAAGCAGGGAAGCAGGAAAACCATTTTAGAAATATTATGTGAAAACAATGTTCACCCGCACAGACTAGTCAATTAACATGAAACCACTTCTCAATGTCCTTAACGAAGGAGGAGCCTTCTGCAGTCTGTTTGGTTACATGTAGTCAGGGATACAGACTTTCAAACTTATCTTCATGGGAGCAAAACACAGAGTAAGAAAATGGATCAAAACAGAGGTGTCTGTTTTTACTGGAAGGCATGCAAGTGGCACTGAATATAATTATGCTTTGAATATCATCAAAACACAACTTTAAATAAATCCCATACTACCCTCTCTCAGCTTTCAGAGAGTGAATTCCAGATTTCAATAAATAAGATACCATCTTTTTTCCTGAATGCATTTCCAGGCATCCTGATATGCTGTGAATTCCAAATTTCAATAAATAAGATGCCATCTTTTTTCTGAATGCATTTCCAGGCATCCTGATACGCTTTTAGGTAAGAAAATTACCTAAGTAATTCTACTTTTTCTAAAGTACTATGCAGACTCACCCCTGCCCCAACCTTGACGACAGAGTTGGGGATAGAACACAGGCAATGCTAGGCAAGTGCTCTACCACAGAGTTGCACACCCATCACAGGCTCTTTTTTTCTCTTTCTTTTTTGGTGGGACTGGGGTTTTGAACCCAGGGCTTCACACTTGCAAAGCAGGCCCTCTACCACTTGAGCCACACCGCTAGTCCATTTTGCTCGGGTTATTTTTGGAGATGGGGGTCTTATGAACTATTTGCTTCCGCTGGCCTCAAATCATGATCCTCCTGATCTCAGCCTCCCACACAGCTAGGATTATAGGTGTCTGGCCCCAGGCTCATTCTTAAAGGCAGCATGGCAATGAAAAATGTGAGATTCTCCCTGGTAATTCTCCATAGCAGTAAGCCATGCACTTACTACCTGGATCAAGAACTTGCCACAGGAATACTGCCAATGGAGGATAATTGGTCACATCACAACAGATAATGGGAGTGTAATGTCCCTAAAACACTCAAATTCTTTAACATAACTACTCTAACAGGCATCAGATTTTCCTCCAAAAGCAAGGTCATGAGGTGGGCTCTTCCTTATTTTCTGTTTTAGGAGAGAAAGATTGATCTCTGAGAGATTTTTCTTACTTGGGTCTGAAAAAAGGCAGGAAAACAGAAACAAAAAAATGAAATGCTTATTATTAGAGCTTATGTAGCGTCTTGTGTGCATCCCTGTACTTATTATCAAATAACACACATATACACAACCTGGGTCATTATTTCTAGGAAAGACAGTAGAAGGAAAGAAAGGAAAAGAGAGGCTAGGAAAGGAACCACCCATTACATAAACGAATAAAGCTGAAGTGGTAGAGGCCAGAAAAAAAAGGGAACATGAGCCAAAATCCTAAGTTTTTAAGGAAAGAAGGGGTGAATGGATGATCCCGTCCCTACTGTCTACAGTAGCCATGGGCCCAGGCTCCACTCATCCTGAACAAGAGGCTAATCCAAAGGTATGAGCAAAGAGATGACCTGTGAACTTTGCCCTGTGCCAGGGAGTCAGCTCCTGGGTCTGGTCGTGACCTGGCAGCAACAGGATGATATACAGAAGAGAGTTACAGATTCTTCCCGACCAGTGAATTTTGATCCCTAAAATGTTAGCACTGGAAGGACAAATACACAGGGATCATGGCTGTATTAAGCAACAAGTATTGATGATGGCAGTAATTACAGTTACCATTTACTGAGTGCTTTTTTATGTGGCAGGTTTAACTCCTGTTATCTCAAAATTTACAGCCAATAGCTCCTGCAATCCACCTTGGATTACCTGTGAGTAAGTGATGGGAGCTGGTTTAAACTGAATTTCACCTAAGTATCCAAGCTCACATGCCAGTCTTAATCAAGCTACAGAGTTTTCCCATGGTGCTCTTTCCTCATCATCAGAATTACTAAAAGATGAACATTTTTTTCCAGATACAATTTTCAAAAATTTTCTGAAATTAACATACCATTTCTCATGTGTGAGTTGGCTCATGTATATAATGACCTTTCAGGGATAAGCAATCTTTGTTTAGTAAAAGTATGAAGGATTGTAATAACAAGTGACTGCTAGCTACACTTGCTTCTTCAAATGCTTTTACTCTAAGATAAGAAAGTTACTGAATTACATGGTCTCCCTGGGCTCTCTGTAAGGTGATGAGAGGTTAAATTGTGGATCCTGTTCACTGGGATTCAGCATGTGACACCTGCTAAATCCTCTGTAATGGGTACTCAGGCCATTTGGGTAGCATATGAAGCCTCCTGCCTGCCAGGCCACCCTGAGGCACACAAGCATCCCATCTTGGTCTCTGCTGTGCTTGGCCATCTGGAGGCTCTGACTGTTCCCTCCTACCCACTGCACCGGGCATGTCCTCAGGTGTCTTTGCATTTGTAATATTTGGCACTGAAATCCAGGGTACTTCAATCTACAGCACATGGTTACGACCACAGCATTAAGTGTAATCCTTGGGTTAGATTGGCAAAATGGAAATGTCATCGCTCCCCTGGCTTTGCTCTATAGATGTGGAGATTTTATTCAGGATTCGTGGACTTCAAAAATGCCGAAATAAAAATACTTCTTACGTCATACTGGAACACACTCAAAGTCAAGTTTCTTGCTGTCTTTTGACTCCATTCCTGTAGAGGTTAAGAGCAGGTCTACAATCATTCTGCCTGGATGTGTTAGTTTTCACCACTCCCAGGATTATGACTGCACAGTGACTTGGCCTCACTGCACCTCAGGTTCTTCATCTAGCAACATGAACAGCAGCAGAACCTAACCTTCAGGTTTCTATGAGACTCACAGGTGATGCATGTAAAACCCAAACACAGACCATGAAGACAATGCCAGACATAGGTTAAGTACCATCATCATATGCAGAATACGTGCTCAGTTAATAACTTAAAAATTCTAGATAATATATTCACATGGCTCTAGAACGTATAAAAAATGAACAGGATGAGTCTCCCGCTGTAGTCCAGCCACAGTTAATCAATGTTGCTGCTGTTATAACTTATTTTGGCGGGACTGGGGTTTGAACTCAGGGCTTTGTGCTTGCAAAGCAGGTGCTCTACCACTTGAGCCACACCTCCAGTCCATTTTGCTCTGGTTATTCTGGAGATGGGGGTCTTGGGAACTATTTGCCTATGCTGGCCTTGAACTGAAACCTCCTGATCTCAGCCTCCCAAGTAGCTAGGATTACAGGTGTGCATCACAAGCACCTGGCAGTGTGTGGCTGGCTTTTAAAAAGGATTTCCTCAGAGTTTACATATCCACTAGAAAATACGCATATAAAATCCTACTCCTCCCCTTTCTAAACAAAAACATGAAATATATGCAACACTTCTGTATCTTTAAAAAATGCAACTGGAAAATAGTGACCAAGCAAAGCATACAACAATGTATTGTGCCAAACTAATATATTCCTTTACCTTTGTGAAGGATAACAGTGAATACAGATACTCAGGTGGAGCAGGGAGGCCAAGAGGAGATGGGGTCCTGCCCTGCCCTTTGCATGCAGTGTGACACTGGGCAGGTTACTTGTCTTAGGAGGTGTGAATTTGGTACTGTCCACATGTTTGTTGTGGGGATATGATGAAGCAATAATTTTCATTTCATAATTTTACAAATTATGAAGCAAGACAGACATGCACGTGTGCTATGGACACGCACAGCACTAACTGGTTATAATCCACAAGACCTCTCTCTCTACTCTGGAAGCACCAGCAGTCGATGTGGGGAACACTACAACCTCTATTTATGGCTCAGTTGCTGGATGGCCAAAGGATACGTTGCTTTGAGTCACATGTCTACTTTTCTTTGGGCAACAAAGACCTGCTCCAAGGTGCTGTCTGTGCCTAGAACAACATACTCAATTGTGGATCCAGTTTCTTTGGGAGCTGATCTGAACTCTTGTCACTTTTGTAAGTTTTACCTGATGCTGGGTATAAGGTTTGAAAATAAACCAGAGTTAAAATGGAGAGTAGAAAGTTGAACCAAGACTGTTAAGCAGTTTTCACTTCCTCAGAAGCAACCAAATGAGAAGAATGCCCTAAAACCAGGGCTGCAGAGCTCACCCTGCATGCTCTTGACTGGCTGCAGCAGAAGCACCATCTGTCACAAGCAGAACAATTCTATTTGTTTATTTTTCTTACTTTTTTTTTTTTTTTTTTTTTGGCGGGTCTGGTGTTTGAACACTGGGTCTTGCGATTGCTAGGCAGGCACTCTATGACTTGTGCCATGCCTCTAGCCCTTTTTTGCTCTTGTTATTTTGGAGATAGGGTCTCCCCTTTTTCCCAGGCTGGCCTGGATCATGATCCTTCCATTTTAAGCTTTCTGCCACACCTGGGGTGATAAGTGAGTGCCGCCACACCCAGCCTTTTCCACTTCGATGGGGTCTAATGAAGGTTTTCTCCCCCCTGGGCTGGCCTTGAACCATGATCCTCTCAATCTCAGCCTCCCAAGTAGCTGGGATTACAGGCATGAGCCACTGGCGCCTGGCTTTTAATGTGCTTACTGGAAATATAACATATTCTCTCCTCTCAATAAATAAGCAGGCTAAAGTGCATATATTCTGGCTTACAGCTACCTCTCAACTTCCTTGGCTTTCCCCTGCCTTTCAATAAAACCTGAGACCTCCAAGAAACACACTTTGAGAACCACTGGAAAACTGCAGCCCTCTAAAATTCCTTTCAACCTGAATACTAATTGTGGAAGCTGCACTTTCATTTCTAGGAAAATTTGTATTATATATATATATACACACACACAAATAAAATAAATGATCTATCATAAATTAGAGTTTTCTTTTTTTAAGTGATGATTGCCTTCTATTAAATCCGATGGATTATTTTGCTTTGGTAAGTAAAGCTAGAGGTAGTATATTCGGGTACAGCGAGGCAAATATATCTTCCAACCAAAATTTTCTTATTATTTGGAGGATACTGAATACTCCATAATAGCTCAGGAGGTAAATATAGGATCATGAGTTCCAGGTCAGCCTGGGCTGCACAGACACCGTTTTTTTCAAAAAAAAAAAAAAACCAAGCAAAAAGAATACTAAATAACAGGCCTATACACAACATTCAAATAATCTGTGGTAAATAAAAAGTAGTTGTATGTGTTTTTAACTATAGATGAAAAAGTCTAGCAATAGCTAGAGATGGGAGGCTCATGATTCAAGGTCAGTCTGGGCAAAAATAAATAAATTAATAAATGGAAATAAAAATTCTATCTCAAAGAACAAGCTGTGTGGCAATGTGGTGGTACGTGCCTGTAATCCCAGCTGCAGAGGAGGTATAGGTATGAGGATTGCCATCTGAGGTGAGCCTGAGCAAAAACGTGAGACCTTATCTGAAAAAGGATGAAAGCAAAAGGACTGGGGGTGTGGCTCAAGTGGTTGAGAGCCTCCCTATGAAGTGCAAAGCCCTGACTTTAATCTCCAGTACCACAAAAAGTCTAATAATAGATGTTTATACATGTGAACGTAATACGCAAGAGTCTCAGCTGATTGTTTTTCTAAGGGATCTCTTATAGCAGTCAAAGTCTTTATTCTATAACCTGCAGATTCAACCCAGAATTATTAATCATTATATCAACAAATTTCACAAAATCTGGAAACTGAGAAAGCCCTCAGAGCTGATTTAGTTCCCAATCATTTACGTAGACTAGGAAGCTGAGGTCGAGACGTGCAGACAGTCTGTGAGATCATATGGGCACTGGGCCTTTGCCTTCTCAATTCCAGCATCCCTTGGTCAGCAAGGTGGGCGTTATCACCAGAGCCGACCCCAAGGGGCTGTGCAAAAATATCACTTCCTCAGCTACAGGTGATGAAAATTTGGGTGAGGGGAGAGGGCTACGACCACCATGAACTATAAGCTCATCCATGAGGGATGGCTGGTTTATATCCACCTACCAAGAACTGGGCCACTGCAGTCAAGCCTATGGGTGTTTCCCAAATATATTTTTATGTTTTGACTAAGCATTCATCTTTGTTATTAGGAATAAAATGTGTGCAGATGGGAGGGAGGAAAGGAGACAAGGACCAGCCTAGAGAAAGGTGGACGACGGGGATATCCAAGAGGAAGACATATGACACCTCTCTCCTGTGTGTTCAACGTGGCCAGAGTACCTAACAGTAAACATTCTAGAGTTAAATTTAACATCAAAAAGCTATTGTAGGACCCTGAAATGTGAGAATAAAAATTTTTAATATTTATGTGAAACTGTAACAAGCATATAGACACACTCTTACAACCCATAAATATACAACACTGCTCTATAATTAATAAGCTGGGCACTTTATGCATAAAATTATTGTGCTGGACACTGAGAATAACTCTCCAAAGTTATCATTCTTTTCATGTCACTTGTAAGTAAACACTGATAGGTTGTGTTGTGTCAAACTACACATGGAGTACAGCAGAGCCAAGTCTGAACCCAAGCGCACACTTTGTGATCAAAGCCCTGGCTCCTCCTTCCAAATTACTCTGCCTACCAGCTGGGAAGAATTAGAATGTTATGGGGGAAAAATCTCATTTGTTGTTATACTATGTTTTGTTTTTAAGTCTTAAACATCTTAAAACTTTTATATTCAAGTCTTATAAACCCAATGAGTTTTTACCACACTTAAAAAAAATGGTCATTTATAATCAATTTTGCAAATACAGATAAAATTAACCACCGGCTGGAAATTAACTAGCACAGCTAAACCAACTCTGCCTACCATGAGCCTCTCTGGATCAGAATGTCACCAGTGGTCACTTCGGCATTTAAGGATCGCCTTAATATAGCAGGAGCAAAAACCCTACTGATCCCTCAGCCAGCCAATTTGGTTAAGAGAGACGAAAATACCAAGTGGGCAGATGTGTTTACCCAATTACTTCAGTCGAACAGACCCAGCCTTTGTATCCAACACACTGAAATAACGCCATACTTCTTTAGAAATGTTTGTGTTTATCAAACTTTCTAACTAAAGTTTGATGAGAACATTCTGTTTTGTGAGGGTCTTTTAAAAATGCTGAAAGTTCCGATTGCTGGGAATTCAAACACCAAGCCCTGGGGAAACTGAAAAGTGATCAGATTCACCATCATTGTCCGGTGTGGTTAGTAGGAGCTACCCCAACCCAGACCCAACTCATTCCATACTCATTCCCTCACACCCATCCTTGTGTGAGCTTAGGTCATGGCATAAATCTCCTTGGATTTCCCCTTCCCACACCCTGCCCTTTTCTTATAACCATGGGTACCACCCACCACCAACCTTCTTTCCAGGAGAGCTGAACAGCATCCATTTTTGACCTAACACATAGGAGGATGGGGAGAGGCTACACAGAAATGATCAAGCTGGCTCTTAGAAACACACTTGTGAAGTGGTCCGATTCAGTCTGAGGTTGGGTGACTTTCTTAATGTCCCATAGTTACCCCTTATTGAAGGCTCAAGATATGTCTGGTATTATATGAGCTCCATCTCATACATAAACTCATGGAGTCCCTTTGATTTCCCTATGATGAGGGCTCTGTAAGTATCCTAATGTTATTGATGAAGACAATCAGGCTAAGAGACCTTATTAAAAACTTGCCTGGTCCAATAGGAAAAGGGGACCAGGAACTAGAGAAAAGGTTAGTTTGAGAAGAATTAATTTAGAATGTAACACACATGTACAGGAAAGCAATGTGAGTCATCTCCCTGTATAGCTATCCTTATCTTAACTAGCAAAAACCCTTGGTCCTTCCTATTATTGCTTATACTCTCTCTTCAACAAAATTAGAGAGAATGGCAAAATAGTTTCTGCCTGGTAGCGAGGGGGTGTGTGGGGGAGTAAGGGATGGGGCGAGGGGGGAGAAATGACCCAAACATTGTATGCACGTATGAATAAAAGAAAAAAAAAACTTGCCTGGTGGAGTCAGACTTTGTGTTCAAAGCATGTGTTCTTTCCACAATTCCACTACTTTAAATTACTGTGTGTGAATCAGATCAGTCCTCTGTGCATGTCTACCAGCCTGGAATCTTCTACCAAGTTTCCCTATCAAGGACCCAGACTCTGATTAGGGAAGATGTGTGAATATTTTATTCTAAAATGGAACACCCAGGAGCCATCTGCCCAACCACAGAATGCATTCCATTCCATTCTCTACTAGAAAGTTTAAGTCTCTTTCTCTGCCATTAGGACAGAGATGCTAAGAATGTACATGCAGTGGTGGGTGCCAGTTTTCTACTGTAGACAAATAAATTAAGAACTTGAGAATGTACATATTTGAAGTTAAACAGGTCCCACAATATTTTACTAGAGGCATTTTAATGAGTGAATGGGATCTTGGCTTTTAAAAGACAAACGCAAGGACTATTATAGCACTGTCTGTTGTGAACAGGTGCTAGTGTCATAGACACTAGGGAAACCTAAGTGTCCTTCGCAAAGGGAGTGGTTAAAATGTGGTTTGTACAGACTTTAGAGTGCTATGCGACAGGCAGGATCAATGGATCAGGTGTACATATGGCAGCACGGATAACTTTTAAAACACTTTGTGGGAAATATTTATCTATAAAAGATACATATAAAACTAAAAATATAAAATATTAAAATACTTCTAAAATTATAAATAAATGAGCTGTGTCACATGATAGCATTCTACTAAAAATACACAGAACTATTCTATATTTTTGAATATACGCATGATCAATAACATATACTGAGGATACATTATTGAGTACTTATAGAGGGGGAAGGGAATGGGCCTGTGGAAGACAGAAAACAAGAAAGGGGCTTTACACTGATCCTGGTGCACAGAAAGCCAGGAACTGAGGACTGAGAATTCTTTATTCTTCTACAGGAATGGTTAAAAAGGGAAAGGAAGGTAGGAGGGATGGGAGAGAGAGGAAAGATGTATAGATGAGTATGACAGAGGATGAGCATGAGTTAAGGAATGCAGCTCAGAGCCTGGACTCCACACACTCATTTTTAGCTTTTAGTTCTATTTTATTTTATAGTGGCGTGATGTAATCACGAAATTTCAGAAACTTCTTTTAACAGTGGGCCTGTTCACGTACAGCCCCTCCTTTCAGAATCTGATTAGAAGACCAGGTTATAGTGTGAATACTAACACACACTCAAAATTGTACTTGTTGGTAATAGACTTGAACCTTGGATTTAATCTTATAAAAAATGACTCCATTTTCTTTCTATAAATATATAGACTGGCATAATATAAACACAGGTGAGCCAGTGTTTGGATGGGATTTACAATGTGAGTTTTCTTCCTCCTTCCCCCACAGCTGCACCCAGCAAAGCCAAGGGGTGGCAGCCATTGCAAATTTCCTTGCCCCTCCCCCTTGTCTGCCTGTCCCTTAGCCTCAGGCCAGCTGGGGAGACACTGTGGTAGCAGGGTGGACAGCCTTCAGGAGCCAGGGCTGGTGAATGAACTCTGAAACACTGACACATCACTAAAAATAAGTATGCTTACGTGCATAACACATTTTTGGAACAGAAAACCAAAGTCTCTCCCTTATCCTCTCTAGAGACTTGTGTGTCATTCTTATTCAACTTTATATAAAATAAAATGCAGGTGCAACACCTCTGAGCACTGTGGGCAGTAGCTTCTGCTAAGAAGTGAAGGAGCTCAGGGCGAGTAGAGAGGCACTGTGGATCAGCTGCTCGCCCGGATTCCATCAAACGCTGATAAGGCTCACTCGGGCATTGCCTTATTTAGTCAGACTTCTCTGCCCAGCACCGGTGCACGGTGACAACTGCGCATGCTATTACAAGTCTTTCTCCTTCCAGTCATCTGCTGATACGCAAACTGAAAAGCGTGTCCTCACCATGGACCAGCAATCTCATTACTTCTAGCGATTTTGCTACAAAGATTATCATAAACACAGTGCAATTAACCCTGAGCTTACTTGGCAAAGGATTTCTCAAAAGGAATAATGCAAACTCAATTCTAGTTATTATGGCTCCTCCTTGCCACTAAACAAATTATAATATTACATATTATTACCCTATTGGCTTAGGTAAATTATACAGTTTTTCCACAGACTAGTATGATTTCGAACTATTCTTTAAAAATGAATTATAGTATTGTAAAGGAACAATACCATATTATATTAGGAATATTAGGAATCAGTGATTTGAGCTAGACCTGATTATGCTAGTAAAGGTATCAAGATGAGTCACACACACAGTTCTGTATTTCAATTATTGGCTACTCCTCTAGCATGAGCCAGTGCCACTTGCTTATAGAACAGGGAAGCTCTTTACATACTGAAATGGAATAAATTACAATGTTTATTATTAACCACAAACCAGGGCTCAGGCAGTGTGCACCCTAAGTAATAACCCTTTATCTGCAATTCTAATGGGTATTGTCACTCTAGAGGCAACCTACTTTCAATCTATTGAAAATGTATTCCTTTTCTAAAAAACTTTACTTTTACTATTAAAAATAAAACCCAAAATTTTATTAGCTTAGTGTCAAAATTTGTAACACTTGAATGTAACAGATATGAAGGTATGCATGTTTCTTTATTCACTAAGTGCGACTATTTACTTTTCCTGGAGAATTGTTGTGTTTGATTGTTTGGTGCTTCTCAAACCCCCTAGAGAAAGTATGTAATTTTATGCTATCTCTACCATATTACAAGTTCTGAATCTAAAGCACACCTAGACCCAAAAGATTTTTGGTTGGTGCTTGTTTTTGAGACAGGGTCTTACTATGTAGACTAGGTTGAATTTGAACTTGCAATCCTCATGCCTCAGCCTCCTAAATTCTGGGGTTATAGGAATGCATCCTCCAAAAGGTTTTGTATAACAATTGTAGACTTGTGTATGTGACCACCCGTGTCCAAGGGGATAAAATGTATGTATGTAGAAATATCAGAAACAAATTTGTGATACTAATATTTGCTGCCTTGGGGAGGAAAGCACCTGATTAGGACTGGGAGGGAGATTTATACTCAGTCAACACCATCTCGTAACTTTAAAATTTTGAAATATGAACAAGAATCATTAAAAAATTAAAATGAAAAAAAAATTAGCATTTGTAAACAATATGGCAAGAGCCCAATCTATTGAAAATATATCCTGTTAGCAAGTTTTCAGCAGGCAACATTGCTCTCCCACAGTTGGTGAGTACCTGTGACCAGTCCTTCAATTCCAGCTTCTCACTCTCATCTGGAGCATGCCCAAGTCTTTAAGGCTGCCTTCCTTCCTTTAAAACACTGTTTACAGTTCATTTCTTTCTTTCTTTCTTTTTTCATTTACAAAATTGGAGAACAGGAGGGCAGCACAGGTCCTGCCTAGGGTGGTTGGTACCAGTGGGAGGGGGGAAGAGGTGAAGAAAGGGCATGAGAGGATGAATATAGTGCAAATACTGTGTACACATGTATGCAAATGGAAAAATGATACCTGTGGACACTATTCCAGGAATGGGGGGAGGGGAGATAAAGGAGAATGACGGAGCAGGTGAATTCAAGTATGACATATTTGATATATTGTATGAACATTTGTAAATGCCACAATGAACCTCACCCAGTGTAATAAAAAACAACTGAGAAAAAAAGTAAAATAAATTCAATTAAAAAATACATTCCATTTCTTAAATGAAGCTTTTATCTCCTTAACCCACTTGTGGTTGGTTACTCTTAGCTATGTCACTATAAAACACACATAACTGGCTGCAGATACATGCTTATTTATTTGTCCTATCTTCTCCACGACCCTGGAAATTCATGGAACAGGGATTAACTACTCCGCCTTTAAGTTTTTATTTGGCACAGTATTCCTTACATTGACAGTTTATTATACTGTGTGTATATCTGGTCTTCCCAAGGAGCTTTCCAGGGCCAGCCCAAATAGTAGGTGATAAATATTTGCTAAAGTGAATTAAGCTTGTAAAACACAATCATTTCCCACAAAAGCTTTATAATGAAAATCAAATGGGAAAAAAAAAAATCAATCCAGGCTTCTGAAGACTCAAGTACTACCTATAAATGAGAAGTGCACACAGACAGGCAGAGCCCTAGGCTGACAAGAAGCTGCTCTGAATTTACAGCTTCCAAGCACTGATACAGGCTCTTTCGGGCAGTGGATAAGAGCATCCTGGAGTCTCTGCATACACATGAAACTGCTTAGGAGGAATGACTGTCAGTTAAAAACTGCATTTGTTCCCTGTGATGTTAAAACAATGATCTATTGATTGTCTTCCCTGAGGGACCTAAACCAAGTGAGAATTAATTTCTTTAAAAATCATAGGCTACTACTATATTTAGAAACAATCTCAGTTCTTTGCTCTCTTACAATCGAAACTACTTCAAAATGATTTTTGAAACTGAGAGTAAGTTTTAGTGGTGTACATATATAATTTAACAATTAGTTAAACTGCTTTAGTATAGATACGCAATTGAACAACAAATTATAGAGTCAGTTTCTCTCTTTTTTTTTTTAAGGCAGAAGCAAAGACATGGCTGGGTGTTGGAGCCTCACGTCGTAATCCTAGCTACTTGGGAGGCAGAGATCAGGAGGACTGAGGTTCGGAACCAGCATAGGGAAAAAGTCCACAAGAGCCTATCTCAAAAACACGTAGCAAAAAAACAGGGCTGGCAGAGTGGCTCAAGTGGTAAAGTGCCTGTCTAGCAACTGTGAGGTCCTGAGTGCAAACTCCAGTACTGCCAAAAAAAAAAAAAAAAAAAAAAAACTAAAGAAAAAAAACCAAGCAAAGACTTTTGAAGAAGAGTGAAATTTCATTCAGTGAAGTAAAAATTTCCCTCTAATTACACATTTCAGTCCACTGTTTTGGTGTTGGCAACAAACCTTTGTATTCAAAACCATCCAAAATAACAAAAATAAAGTGTTTTCTCTTGGGAATTAATCCTATTGAGGAAGCACACTTTAACATGTACTTGTTTTAGCTAATAATCACAGATTATTTTAAAAGAAAAAATACAATATTGCTTAATAAATACTTAAAGTGAAATGTGTGCTGAATGCCACAGGGAGGATGGAAGGAGAAGGCAGCCCCAGGAGGGGCTTTGGCAGGGTGTTCTCACCTTCTCTTCCTCCCTGGGTCACCAAGTCTCCCACTGCCCAGGCACTGATGCCTGTGGTCGCTGTTCACTTGGTTTGTCTCACTCAAGGGTGGCCTATGAAAACCCATTTCTTGAAAAACGCAAGTAAGTTGGCTTTCAAGTAATGTCCATTGAATGAACCCAATTGCTGAATGACTTTCAGGATAAAAATGGTCACAGTTCAGCTGTGCATTCCAAAGGACAGAGAACAGGGATCTAGAGGGGAGAAGTGGGAAATGTTAAGAAAAATGGGAAGACAAGAGGCAGGTGTGGGAAGGGGGCAAGAAGTGGATTGTGAGAGCATGTGACCAGCCACGGACACGCTGTGCCACGATGTCAAACAGAAAGTTAAATCCTTCCACACTCTAAAGAGAGGTGACTGTGTGCGGTGTACTCCACTTAGCAAGTGAAGAACATGACACCACAGACCTATAAGTGTTAATGACAGGTTATTTTGAATAATCTTATTTACAGGTTTCAGATGAAAACTAGCTAATATTTTCATTGTGTACAGGTGATGTGGTTAAAAGTGACTCTCAAACTATCCACTTCCTCTTCATGGAATGAAGAATTTTACCTAAGTGTTTATTGCTGGGCAAATATGGACTCGCCCACCTCATATGGGAAGTGAAGGGAGTTGGATGGGCTACTTTGCCTTGCACACCAGTAAACCAGTGCAAAGAAACACAGCTTCACTGAAACCTCAGGACCCACGAGCCTGCAATCACAGCAAGGTACATTTGTTACAGAGACTTCATCATGTTTGAACATGAAAGGTCTCCCACAGGCTCACGTGTTCAGGGGTCCCCAGGTGGTGGAGCTACCTGGGGAGCTGGGGCCTAGCTGGAGGAAGTGGATCACTGGAGGCATGAATGTGAAGTGTACCCTTTCTCTGCTTCCTGTTGCAATGAGGCGAAGGACCTCTACCACACACATCCACTGCCATGATGCTTTCTGGCCAAAGAAACCACGGACTGAACCCTCTGAAACTGCGAGCTAGAATACATCTTTCCTTCTTTAGGATGTTCTTTTACGCATTTTGATCACAGCTTTGCAAAAGTAATCAATACAGTTTCCTGTCTGAAAAAGTGAAGCAGTAGTTCAGTTAGGTCTGATTTTCATTTCTTTACAAGGATTAAAAGGAAATGACCATGGTGGCTTAACCAACTGCAGTCATGGCTCTGACGCAGGTGTCTCCATCACAAACACAGCACTGGCTGCGGAGAAAGATAACGTAAATCTGCCTAGCAAGAACAGCAGCATGGGCTAAGAGAGCCACGACGGGGACTAAAGCTTACATGGAAAAAAAGATAACTCCAAAGGTGCTTAATTGAGGAACACACAATAATCACAACTCTTGCCCAGAATCCAGAAACCAGGCACGCTGGAGAGGGTCCCTAGGCTCCCGGCTGCACTGCCCCTGTCATCTGTGCCCCCTTCCCCCCCATCCTTTGTTCTGCTCAGAATGAGCTTGGCTCCATCTCTGCCTGTCCCAATCCTTCTCATAGTTCAAGATTTCATTCTAACTCCCTTCCATGATGTCTTCCCTGATACTCACACAAGGATATGTTTCTTTGCTTTTTTAAGTTTACCTTACCTACCACTTATTCTTCACCTTGTATCACAGTGATATGTTATGCTCACAGTGGGATTGGGATTGGGATTTCTCTTTCTCTGCTTTTTTGGTGGTACTGGAATTTGTACTCAAAGCCTCACACTTGCCAGGCTTTACCATGTGAGCCATGCCCCAGCTGTTTTTGTTTCACTTTTCTGATAGGGCCTAGCATTTTTGCCTGGGGCTGGCCATAGCTGGTAACTTATGCTTTCCAGTAGCCAGGATTACAGTGTGTGCCACCATGCTTGGCTTGTTGATTGAGATGGGATCTCACTAATTTTTTGCATGGGCTAGTCCTGAACCACAATCCTTTCCATCTCCACTTCTGGAGTAGTTGAAATTACATCTCTTATTTCAGTACCAACCAGGCAGCATCTACTCACAGAAGTACCAACAAGTGTGCATTAATAAAGTGGGGTGGTCTTGGGCTCCCACAAATTGCTATAATAGACATGGTAAGGGGGTCCTTGTGCACTGACTTCTAGCTTACTATTTTTTGTTGTTTTAATAAATTTTTTATTAGGATATATTCGTTATATGGGGGATTCCTAGTGACAATTCCGATTAGACTTATATTGTACATTATTTACATCGCCCCCCCTTGTCTCTTCCCCTCTACACCTCCCCTGCCCCACTTAAAGCAATTGCAAGAGGATTTTTAGTTCTGTTTCATATAGATATATGAAGTCCATGTACCATATACCGTCACCTAAATCTCCTTCCTTCACCTTCTTCCCTCCCACTAGAACCCCCCCACACCTATTTTACAGTCCTGGTTTTCATTATTAATATTTAAGTTGATGTTCAAAGGGGTGTCTCAATGTCTGCCCTCTGTGGGTGTGCTTTACTGTGGTCCTTTCAACCCCTTCCATTACTCTCCCTTACCCCTTTATGTCCCACTCCCCATTTTTCAACAGCTTTCAATACACATCCTTTTATCCTCTACCTTCCCATCTTATGTTATGCAGTATTACTGATGTTCTATCACTCTTTTCCATTCCCTTTTTCCATAGAGTAGTTCCACTGTTACAAACATGTTCTACATCTGAGTTTGTTTATGATCATGCTTGGTTTTGTGCATAGGTTTATCTTTGGCTCTATCTTCCACATATGAGAGAAAACATGTGGTCTTTGTCTTTCTGAGACTGGCTTACTTCACTTAACATGATGTCCTCCAATTGCAGCCATTTAACTTCAAATCACATGTCATTATTCCTTGTGGCTGAGTAACACTCCATTGTGTAAATATACTACAATATCTTGATCCATTCATCAGTTGTAGGGCATCAGGGTTGTTTCCAATAGGACACTATTTTAAAATTAATTCTTCTGGCATCATTTTGCAGATTGCAAACTTACCCAACTGCATATGGAGGAAGAGAGTGATCTTAGCCTAAATGGACAGACTTAGAAAAGGATAAGATGATGTTTCAATAATATTAAGACAGACATTTCACAGGTCATTTCATGGGCTTTTTTTTTTTTTTTAATGAAACAGAAGCAACATAAGGGGAATTTCCTCATACTTTAAAGTCTGGCTATTCTGCTGACCAGGTTTGTTGAAACCACAGGAGGTAGAAATATGGACATGCAGATGTATAGGGGGCAGTTGTGCTGAGAACAAAGTCCACTCAAGTCCTTTTGAGCAAGGCAAGGCTCAGGACAAAGACACAGGTGCTCAGCTCAAAGCTGGCTAAATAACCATAGGAGACAGTGTGCAGTGGTAAATCAGGCTGGCCTTAGTTTTAAAAAGGAAACCTGCATCACAACAGTCTCTGTAGGCAGTCTGCACACACCCTAGAGTAGCCTTCAGGAACTTCAAACAGAGGTGTGGTCACACACACTGTAGGCTGGGGATTTTTCCGCACTCGTATGGAAAGTATTAGAAGAAAAGCATTTATTCTACACCAGAATTTGGGTGGGAATTTCTACAGCTATCTTTCTGAGAGACCTGTGAGTACCAAAGAGTTCCATTAGCCCATAACTGAACACATGTATTACCTAAATGTCACAAAAATACAAGATAATGCCTTGGAGGCATTATCACATTTTCCATGTGCCTGGTGTAGGAGCTAAACTTCATAAAAAAATCTCTCCAGGTACTTCACAACAGGAGTAAGAGTCACAGGTGCTAAAACACAGTCTACAGACCTAACACATACCAACTCAATAGCACTTGCTCTAAGCCTGTAGGCTCTATTAATTATCACCTCTATTCTACAGATGAGGCAACCAAGGCTTGGATTGCTTGAAGCCACTCAGCAAAGCAGAAACAGAGCTGGCACCTGCAGCTCTCAAGGTGGCTATTCTCCAATACTCCATGTTGCAGGAAGATGTCAAAATAATCCCTTAGATCTCTCTGGGCAAAACCCAGGCTGTCATGTTAAAGTTGAATTGTTCCTTTTCTCCCTTCAGCGTTTCTTGGCATGCAACTCACAGTCACTTCCTCCCTGAATTTGGTCACCATACTTGACTTACCATCTCTCCTCCCAAGACCAGACTGATGGAAAGGAGGAAGAGCACTTTATTACAGGTGACACTGTGGAAGGGTCCTAGGCACAACCACCACCCATGAGATATTTCTGCCAGAAATAGGAGTTTGCACTCCATTGTTAAAAGACCCTGGGGACCAGAGGTGAGTGTCAGCTTTCACCTCAGCCTCTGGAGAGGTGGACACTCCAGGGATCAGGGTGTCTCTCCCCTGCAAGAAGGCATTCCCTTCTCTCAGACCTGGCTTCCAAAATACAATACAGGGTTCCCTTGGGTCTGATCTGGGGAGCCATGGGAGTGATGACTGTGTGAATCTGAGTGAGCACCTCTGAAAGTGGGAGTTGGCAGAATCACCTAACCTATAGCAACTAAACAGAAGTGGCTCAAGTGACTGGAAGGGGAATTCTGTGACTAAGCCCTGCGCCCAGAGCCTGGGGACTTCTCCCTGCAGAAGATAAAGCTCTCCAACTTGCTCTCTCTGCCCCTTTCTTAGGCTGCTGAGTGACTAAACTGATAACACAAACCAACCTTTTCACCTCTGCAGTTTCAGGTCTCAGGGGGGCATTTGATCACTGTCCAGCTGGACAGAAAAGAGCCAAGGCCAAGTTGGCCACATTAAATGAAAGAAGGCCAACAGCAGGCCTGGATGGACCCGCGCTGATTCAAGCACAATGAAGCCAAGAAAGCCAAAAGGAGCACAGGACTAAAATTCGACACCAAGCTCCATTCTTCCAGAATTCCTCTTCTTGGAACGAATCTTTCTGGTGATGCTCCCACATATCCCCTCACCTCCACACAGCTCCTATTTAATTTTTAACTGCATTGCTAGTTGTTTATACACCCATTTGTGACACATGGTTATACATTTCCTGGAGAATATGGACTGTACATTTTTTTCTCCCAAGGTCCCTACTGAACTTGTTTTACATGGAATAGGAATGTGGGGACAGTCTGAAGTGATGTCAGAATTCATTCTAACACAAACATGTAATGTCTACTTTCAAGTTTATTAATTCTTTTCACCTTCAGCTATTACTATTTTTCCATTTTGTACCTGAAGCAGTGTGCGAGATATGCCATGTGTGAAGCCATGTGACTGATGGACAGCACTGACAGCACCAGGGTTTGAGAGGACTGTCTGGCTGTAGACTGCAGGCTGTGTGTCCTTACCCTGTAACCCCAGACTGCTGCTCCGTGTCCTGGAGATACATGAGTGTGAATGACAATAGCATCTTTATTTTTGTGAACAGATCTTTTCATCGACCATGCTTTTGGCCACGTGGGTCCCTCTGCTTGGACAGGTCTTCCTCTTCTCTGCATTTCTGGAAACTCCTCATCTCCTCATCCTGTCCTGAGTCTCTCTTGGCAACTCCCGGGGGTTAGACCCTTTGCTGGGCTTCCACAAACACTGTCACAGCACTTTTCATACCGTATATATCTGCTGTCTTTCTTGTCAACCTCATGCCTCAGAATGTGAGTTCCCTGAGGGCCAAGACTGCCTTTTCATAATTCTCAACATGGGGGTAGTCAGCAGTTGCTGGCTGTTAAGGGTTTATTAAGCTGAGTACTGCCCACTGTGTTATGAGCACTCACTTAGACTTGAGCTTATTTAATTCTCCCAACCTCCTGCAAGCTAGGTGCTAAACTGTCTCATTTTGGGGGGTAAAGAATCTAAGGCTCAAGAGGTCACTGCATTTGAATAAAACTTCCTGACTCAGAAGAAGACTCCCAGAGTCTTTCTGGTATCCTTGTCCCCAAACAGAGGGTGGGGCATACTCCAGGGAAGAGCAGGATGGATGCTCTCCTGCAGTTTACCTCTGAAAGGAGTGGGTACAGTGGGTACTGACCCAAATCATGGGTCAGTAGGAGTTCTAAAGCTATAACTTATTTGTCTGCTCATCTCATCTCAGGGTACCCTCTAGCTGAGCCCGAGGAAGTCAATGTCACAACCATTAAGTACTCAGTAATGAATAATCCTTTTCACTAAGCTGAACAACTTTTATGTAGCAACCTTAGTAAGGAGATTTAAAATGCATATGTAATATATGTAGTACTGAGCTGATATATGAACTGTCAGAAACCCCGACCAAATCTTAGCCTTATACTAAATCGAAATCTCTAAGGAAGAACACTGATTCAAAGTAGATAAATCAATCAAAATGATGTATTCTGAGTGCCTACAGTGTCTTGCCACCTATGCTAGATTCTCTGTAAGGTATAAAAAATTTTGAATTTTTAATAGCTATTTAGTATGTATTAATAAGCATAAAGTAGCCACTGAGGTTTAAGAATTTCTATTCGGGATTATCACTTTCTTTCCCAGCATTGTAAAGTAAATATTTTATTCTGGGTGCAACCCCCCAGAGTTAGTTCCTGTAAAAATGATTCCAGCTTGCTTTAGATTTGTGCTTAATTATTAGGAAAATCTTTTAGTAACTCTATCTGGCTCTACAGCTTATTAGCTGAGTATTTATTATTTCGGACTTCTAAAAATTATTTAGAATTTGAGTGGAATTTCATACTAATTACAGGAGTCGTAATGGATGAAGGAAAGGACGCATTCCTGAGAAAATCCCGTTATGCAGAGCCTATTTTAAGTTCCTAAAGTTCTTTTTCCCTGTTTGGTGCATGGCTTGCAAATATAGCAACTTGCCCCAAAGTTTCACTTATTCCTGCTAAGAAATGCCTCCTCATCCCCACCCTCACAGTTTTATTACCACATAACTTACAAATTGCATATATTTACAGTGTACAATGTGTTTTTATATATATATAAACCATGGAATCATTAAACCAAGCTAATTAACATATCCAAGAAATCCCTTCTTAACCTCTGTGGATTGAAAAGAAACCTTTACATCTCTGGATAATTAAAATTCTCCTATACAACAAAAATATAAAACATGACTCAAGAGCAACTTGTACCTGAAGAGTTTACAGTACAAACAATCATATTTTGACTCATTTGTTTATCATTTAGTAAAAATACTTTTTCTTTTCAGTTTGTTCTATGAGCCTTAAGAAATAACTGTTGGTGGACCACAGAAGAATATTCTGTAACTAGTGTCTTACTAATAGAAAAATTAGACCGCCCATCAGAGACCCCTGTACCTCACTGAGCACCTACTCCCACCTGCCTGCTTCCTCCAAAAAGGGTGCCTGATCAGAACCAGAAGAGGTGGGGCCTCTCAAACAGGGACCTGCCGCCACCAAGGAGCTGCAGAGAGGCAGGACTGTGTTTCAGGATGGCTCTTGAACCTATGGCAGTTCTGTAATATGTAAGCCAGAAAAGGAGGGTGAACAAAGCACACCTGTGAGGAGTTAGAGCAGGGACCAGGGGGAGAAAAGACATAGACTACGGTGGAACATAAACCCGAAACACACCCTCAACTCCCACAGGTTCCTAAGCTGAACCCAAGTTCCCTTTGCAGAACTCCTAACTCACTGCTCATCCTACCTACGGCATGTAGTCACAATGCCTAGGAACACCCTCCCAGAGGCACAGCCCTGGACCACACAGTGTCCATGACAAAGTCTTCATCCTGTTTAACCGGCAGCCCCTGTGAGGCAGGACAGACAGATGAGGAGACAGAGAAATTAGATTGTTTTTGATAAACATTAAAAGAGACAGACTCAATTAGAAGGAAGAAGTAAAAACTGAAAAGCCAGAACAGCTAGCCACTCCCCCCCACCTCTTTGTAGAAGTTATAAGAACAGGGAGACGTAACAGGGCTACTGGACACTTGCCTTCCTTTCTGAAATGTTACCAAGCTGAAAGGCGCGTTGAATGGCTGACTGGACAGAAAAATGAAAGGGATGTCTAGTAAAAGAAAGTCCCAAAACACCCATTGTCCCTGACTTTAGGTGGCCTAGGTTACAGCTCCATGTTTTAAAGTGATAAACAGCACCCACCTTAGCTACCCAGAACCACCGTCTAACGATCAGGGCTTGCTACACAACATGGCCAGGTGTAGTCCTCCAGCTCAGAAAGCACAAAGACTAAGACAAGAACCATCATTTTGAGTCTTTACTCCCATTTCCTATGTGGGGTGCAGAAAATGTTTCTTTCTGCCCATTTCTCCTTACTTTTATCCTATCACATTAAAGTAAATCCCTGCTGAAACTTCCACCTTGTGGGACACCTTGAAATGCTTTTCATGTGTGACTTTGTGTGGAAACTGGGAATCTGAGGGAATTCTCATTCTAGTGTTCCATTTTGCACACAAAGAATTAAGAAAATGTGAAAAAAGCCTTTTGTAAGGCAAAGGTCACAGGTGTGAATTCCATTGTTTCCTTATAGACTTAAAGGCAACAGCATGAAGACTTAATTACAGCTCTTAGCAGCTATATGAAGACTGCTCTATTGATTACACCTTCAATAAAACGGAAATGCTAATTTGGTTAGGTTTCAGATGGAATTAAAAAAATTTAAAACAAATCACACTTGCTTGGCATCTGAGCATGAAATAAATTTCCTGATTCGTTATCTCTGCCTTTTCTCTTCTCCAATGCTCTCTACTTGCCTTCCTAACAAGTGTTTATGACAAATGTCAATGTGAACTTTTGATTTTCATTTTGTCCATTTATTTGGGACGCTCTTAAATGCTCAAGGCGTCACAGTACCATCCTTACATCTTTGATGGTATCTCTCTCGTGTTCCACCGTCAATGTCTCAGCACTGCAAGATTCATTATTTTGCTCCCTGATGCACCCCATCATTTCTCATGGCACCATGTGCGCTCTTAGTCAACCCTCCTTATATCCTCAGAGCTTCAGCTCCCTCGTCCACAACCAGTTATACACGAGTTTTCCCTTATCAATTTCAGGGGTCAGTTCTTTTTGCCTGGATTGCTTTATTCACGTCCTCAGTGCCTCTTCTTCCCCGTCCCCTACTTTTACTGCTTGTAATCTACCTTGTGCAAAGTAGCTAGAATTCTTCTCCTCAGAGGCTGTTTTGCTCATGTTACTAACTTCCTCGGAACTCTGAGATGGCTTCCACTTGTGTGTTGCATAAGGCCTGCTCAGTGCTTTTAAGATCTTTTAACAGTCAGGCACCCAGTATCTAACTGTCCTCTTCTCCTGCCATGACTCAGCTGTGTTCCTTACAAAGTGAAGCCCTGGAGTCTGGGATTATACCCGCAGACAGGGTGGTGCAAAACCCACAAGAGCCTGGAGTATGTTTCTGCAGGCACGTTTGTGACTAGGACTTCTCAGATGAGATGGAGCTCTAGAGTCTAAATCTGACAGTAGGGCTATATCCAGCATTTCTAGCCTCCTACTTCTCTATCTTGTAAAAGATAACTCTTTGCTATATACCAACAGCATTCATTTTCAGTACCACTACTGCTCTCCGCACATCTGTGAGCTTTCTGGATCCTGGTTCCTGGTGGAGGATCCTTACCCTCCCAAGAGGGAGCGTAGAGCGTTAAAAGCCGCTCCAGTGGCCCGTGGGCCGATACTGCCCCCAGATAAGGACCCCTGGCGCTCCACTGACTCGAGTGTGTTCCTTTTCCTCAGGCTGTGAGTCATTAGATACATGTCCCCCACCCGGCACTATCTCCACTGCCTCTCAGGCAAGTCATACTTCAGCTTTCCTTCAAAATGTCGCTCGCTGATCAAAATCTTTTTTTTTTTTTTTTTCTTTTTTGAGGCAGGGTCTTCCTGTGTCACCCAGGCTGGCCTCAAACTTGTGATTCTATTGCCTCAGCTTCCCCAGTGCTGGATTATGGCTGTCCACCACCATGTCGGACCCTGAAATTATTCCTGATCATCTCCATCTGGCACCAGACATGCCAATTATACCAAGATCCCCATCATTAACACCATCTCCAATTTCCCCCTTTTGTCAGTTACTTGTCATTTCTTAAGGGCCAGCATACACACAAACACATTTTACACAGATACTGTGTGTGGGGTGCTTCTTCTATTCTCTTTCCTTTGTAGGCTTACTCTTCTGCTTCCTTTAAAATCTCTAAGATCTTATTGAGCATTGAATGCAGTGGAGGCTCTGTAATTGTGGCAAATACAGGGACTGTGATTTAAAGAAAATGTTAAAACAATATAGTAACCAAACTTTAACACTACAAAATTACATGTTACTGAAGACTCAGAAGTAAAAAAAACCCTCAAAACGACAACCAACCAATCCCCTAAACATGATTTTCTCACTCTTGTTTTCACTTATGCAGTGAAACATTAGTGACTGCCTACTGACTTTATAATCACATTTCAATAATTCCAGCAGTGAGTTGGAAGTTATTCTGATTTAGTAAAGAGTAAGAAGAATAACTCAACAAAATGCTTTTACTGGCTGGGGATGTAGCTCAATGCTAGAGTGCTTGCCTACTGGGTGCAAGGCTCTGGGTTCATACTGCAATATGAAGAAAGCAAAATGGTACTAAGGCACATGGCCAAATATGAAGGCGTCACTGGAACTGCTTTATAAACAATTCAATCTACTCATTTTTAATTCCTGCAAGATCAACCATTTTGTCATTTGTGCAAATTGTCTTGAAGCCTTTATGGAAGAAAGCAGAGTACCAGTAAACACAGAACAGGCTCAACTGCTTTGTGTTCTTTTTAAATTACTTCCTATTTGTATGTATTTGTCTCTCCTCTCAGCCTGTGGTGGGGTCAGGCCCATGAGGTAAGTAAGTAACAATACTTCTGAGAATGACCACTATTCAAGCCATGCTTCTTTACACAATTTTTAATTTTGATATTCATAACTATAATCTTATTCCTAATAGTTCATACAATAGGACCTTTCCCCTTTTAATCAACATCTTCAGACTGAGGATAAATCTGAAGTTGTGAAAGTAAAATGTCAGAAATTACTGAGTAATTTCTGTAAGGTACACTGTTCGAACTGCTATATGAAGGCAGGTTCAAAACAGGCAAAAGGACAGAAATTCACACAGCAGGGAGACCCCGACTGAGGTTTTTCATAATAATCTGGACCAATTTTTCCACTCCTTACCCCCACTTTTATTGATAGGAAAGAGATGCAGAAAAACGACTTGTTTCATGTTTGAAATAAGTCACCCATATTCTGGGGATGAAAGAACAAACCTTTCTAGTAACCTAACAGGATCAGTAGAATACTGACCACACATCATAGACTCACTTCTGCACTCATTACTGCCAGCCCAAGGATTGCTAACTTTATCCCAAGTCTCATCTCTGCCACCCTTGCCCTTGACTAGTTTTTTATCAAAATCTCTATTTAAAAGGCTTCCATCCTGGGCCCCACTTGAACACTTCCTCTACGTAGTCAGACTATCCATCTCGAAGGGAGACAGTTCCCTGCTGAAAGCCCTTTGATGACTCCCCAAAGCCAACAGTAGAAAATGCAGCCCCCAAACCTTCTAGATGCTGTTTCTCTCATAACCCACCTCCACTTACTAAACTTCAGCGTGCCTGAGGGACTCTGGGAAGCTACAAAGTGAGAATTTCTAGGTCTCATTCAAAGAAAACTCCGGTTTGGCTGCAGAGGTGGATAAACTGTTTACTCTGGAGGACAGGACTCTCTCCTGAAGAAATTGGGTTCTTCCACACCTCTGGTCCCAGCTACTCCGGAGGCCCTGAGTTCAACCCCAGTATGGCTCTGTGACTATCATCAGATCAAAACAGGAGGGGCATGTGTACTAGTGCATATGCACTTGGGGGATGTTTAGTGCTGTCCAATACTTCTTCCTCATCTGGAAACACTGCCAAAAAATTAGTTTATTACAAAACAACTGATTTTGATGTCTCTGTGTTCAAATACTGCTAATAAGATCCCACTACCACCCAAACCCGTCTTAAGACTGCAGAAATAATTTGTTAAACTTTTAAAAGAAACCACTAGTCATTCTTCCTTTTTGCATTGTAATTTTTTTTTTTTTTTTTTTGGCAGTACTGTTTTTTTTTTCTTCTTTTTCCTCCTATCTCATGTCTTCCCATTCACCATATAGACCAGGCACAGGACCTGGGTTGTGATGTGTAGGGGGCAGGTTTACTTTTCCTCCTCTTTATCTATACAGTCAGTATAAGAACACAGCTTGTGGTAAGCAGCAGGAGGCCCAGTACTGGGTTCTAAACTCAGGGTCAAGTTGCAGGTACTCTACCACTTGAGCCACTCTGCCAGCCCATGTTTGTATTGAGTATCTTCAAGATAAGGGCTCACGAATTATTTGCCAGGGCTGGCCTTAAACTTCGATCCTACTGATCTCTGCCTCCTGAGTATCCATGATTACAGGCTTGAGAACCAGTGACTGGCTGCATTATAAAATTCTTACATATTTTTGGTTGAAAGCATTCCTATTATCAGGGCTAAGTTTATGTATTTGAAGATACACTTTTGCTTGGTTTCTTCATCTGTCATGCTTGTGATGGACCTTGAATGTAATCACAAACAACTAAGAGAAGTTAAGCAACAAAAGATGGTCTGGAGTGAGCGCACTGCAGGCAGACAGGTGCTTGTGCAAAGTGCTCAGGGAACTATCTGTAGTGAGCTTGTTCAGGCTGGGTTAGCTGCTTACTTTGGAGAGTGTGTGGGGCTAGCCCTCTATCCTATAGCACCTGCCAGCTGCAGAAGGGTGCTGCAGACTAGGCTGGGTATTTGCTTTTAACAACAGGTTTGTTTCTTATTCATCTCTGTATTCCCAAGGCCTAGTGCCATGTTTGGACAGAGTTGGCACTAAATAAATGTTTGCCAAATGATGTTTCCTTAGCTAAATAATTTCTGAGAGTGATTTTTGTTCTAGAATGATGTCAAGAAAAAAAAAAATAGCCCAACAGATCATAGATCTTGCTCACTGGCTAGGTCCCCTGAGCACAAATCTTAGAAAGCATAATTTCACAAATTCAAGAATAGAAATTCTGACACCCAAATGCAGAATTCAATTTTGAATTATACTGTCATAAGGCAACAGATTCCTAGTCACTTAGTGTGAGAATTGCTTGACTTTTTCTTTCTCTGCAAGCTCCATACACATCTTGGTTGTTAGGGCTGGGATCTGAGCTCTGTAAGTACAGTGTAACTCTCAGAATTCCAGGCCTATCTTCCCATTACCATTTGCGCTAGCACCTTGAATGACAGAGGTTAAAAATCCAAACTCTTCTTCTTCTCTAAACCTGTCTGGTATCTTTCCTGTCTGGTGTCTTTCGGAGTAAACAGTGCTACCCTCCAGTCACCTGGCCAAGCCAGGCACTCAAACAGTCATTCTGACTTTTCCCTTATCTACTCAGCTACCTGATGAGTCCTGGTAGATCTTGTATAGGCTGCTCTCATCCTTACACTCTCCCTCTTTCCATCCACACTGACACTGCTTAGCTCAATCTATGGGCTCCTGCCTCGGTTAGTAGTTACCAGATGATTACTTAATCTGTATCCAGTTTTACCGTCCCTTTCTTTCCCCGGTGATTCTTCTAAATTTGACTATGTAATTATGTCAAACATCCATCAACAGCTCTCCCTTATTCTTGGGATAACTTCCTTGCTTATCTCTCAACATGCCCCTCCAGCCACATTTAACATTTTGCCATATTCCCAGATACATGTGGGCCATTGTCCTTGGTACCATACTCCATCTTCTTCTGAAAAACTTCCACAAATCCTGTGGTTCTCAGGCTGGATACTACCTGCAGAATCCCGCCTCCAGCCACACCTGGGAATAAGCCCCTTTTACATGGTACTTAAGCTCACCAGCAATATGACAATTATCCAATAGGTAAATGACTTGTATAATCTGCCTCAACTGGACTCCATGAAAAGAGGATTGGATCTTAATCATAATTTTACATTTATATGGTAACTGACTAACATAACAAAGAATGACTAACATTAGTATTTTACTAAGAGACAAACCTTAAAATGGGTGGGCTACCAGGTGTCTTTTCTGTGACTCTACTTAAGCATTAACTAATATGCTAACTGATGACAGATAAGGGCTAAAGTGCCATCTTAACAGCATCTGTGTCTTTACCATCTATCCATCCTTAGCTCAACTGATTTAAGTCACTGTACTGAGCACGGGTGGGGTGGGGAAACTGATGACAGATAAGGGCTAAAGTGCCATCCTAACAGCATCTGTCTTTACCATCTATCCATCCTTAGCTCAACTGATTTAAGTCAATGTACTGAGCACGGGTGGGGTGGGGAGCAGGTTACCAGGGTTGGTGGAAGGGTGGGGGAACATCCCTGACTTGATACATCTCCAGTTTTGCCCTTGAACCTTAAATTGCTGGCTCCTGTGGTGCATCTCCTTAATATGTTTGCACATATACCTTACACCTTCCCAACATATACCTTACACCTTCCTCTAATACATGAAAGTAAATATATGAAATCTTGAAATTTAAGAATCAAATTAAAAAATATCCCACACCAATGTAAATAGTTAAACAGGGACTCCCAGACCAAGCAACTAAGAGCAAAATTTGGTTGACTTGATACAGTAAAATTTGCCAAAATTTTTTACCTTATTTAAGTTTTAAAAAAATTAACAAGAAATAAATAAAAACTATTTGCTAATCTCTGGCATAACCTAATGCTTTTAAAGTGCTAGAAAGTGAATAAGTATATTTTAGTTGGCTTCAATAAGTTTCTTTTGGTCCTAAGAAGATTGACTTCAAAGTGTTATACTATTTTGAAGGCAATCTTGATTGCTTACATGTTAATTAAATTTCTGAGAAAGAAGCTTAGTTTGAATTTAGCATATTATACAAATAAATGTGAAACACCAACTAAAATAGAAGGATAAAATGATGAAAAGCTGATTTGGTTTTATTCTCAGGAGACTGTTGTACTAAAGCTGAATGACTTACATAAATACCTTTGGCATTTGTTGGATCCTGTTCCTAAACACAATGTTCATATTTCATCTATAATAAGAAAAGCATCTCAAAGATTTGCAAGGCACTAGTCTTGCAAGCATCCAGTTTGGTGTCTTGAGTAAAGTGAGATTGGCAGAGTCAGCTTAATCCATAATGGAAAGTTGTGAGCGGGTGCTCTGGCTGCCTGGCAGCTGGTGCTATGTTAGCTTGCACACAGGACTCTGCCACTTGTCCCAGCGGCTTCAACAGGTCAAAGCTGAAATCTACACAGTGTATGGAGCAGAATATGAATAGTATCACACTTTGGTTGAGGGCAGGGTTTCCGGAAAACATAATAATAGGGTGGTTTTCATTACAAATGAAGCCATAGTGAAAAATTTCTGTTTATTTATATTATCGAGAAAGCATTGTTTTTTAGAGTTAAATGAGATGGAATGTGTTGAAATTTGTACAATCTAAGCAAACTTCAATTTCTACATTAAGACAAGGTCAATATGGGTCTCAAACCTAGCTTATTCTCACCTGGGTTTTTTGGACTGTAGAATTAAATACTGTCTCGTGTCATACCACACACAGCATCTTCTCCTTGCCTTCCTTGTTTAGTAAGGTAGAAAGCCTAACCTACATGACTCAAGTTTGGTTTTTCTTTTCTTCATTTCTTTTTTTTTTGGGGGGGGAGTGGGGGTGGGTGCTGTGTATGTGTGTGTTTTCAATGGAGAAACAGTCTGTAAACATGTTTACAAAATAGCTCTTGAAAAATATAAGGAATACAGATTCTACAAAACAAAGCAAATTCCAGTCATGAGGCACTATAGGTTGAAAGCAACAGTCTCATCTCCAAGTTATGAAAACTACAATTAAAAAGCTACTAGACAGAAAAGGTCCAAGTTTCTAGCCTGGAAAAACCTGAACGCATGAAGCATTTAATAAACTGAATTTTCCCCTAACACATAAACAAAATGATAGATCTGAGCCTGGAGAGGTCAATCCAACTCTGAGGCAACACAAACACCTAACACTTCACCTGTGAGATGATCATCTGTCTTTCTTAGGTGGTGGGGGAAGGGCAAGGTGATCGTGCAGCTTACAGATGTGGGAAGCAGAAATACTGTATACTAGAAACTATAGTACACTAGTATACTAGATATTCTTGTATACTAGTCATGGTGAAAAGACCCTCAATTAATGCATAGCTGGGGGGAAGACTACATTCCAATTTTGGAAAATTAATTCAGAAGGACAGGGAAGGAACTGAAGTAACTGCATTTAACATGAAGAATGCACATATGGTAGAATGGAGTATCTTTTGATAGAAAAAAACAAGGCACAAAAGAAGTCCATAGCTAACTAGATGTTAAGTGTTTGTTAGAAATGATTTTTAAAATATTTTTGCATGTAAAATTTTGCCAAACCAGTTAAAAATAAAAATTAAGTTTAAAAATATTTTTTAAACTATGTCTTTTTGCCCACGTTTACAACTGAAAATCAATTTCTGTAAGATAGGAATAGGAGTTCTGCGGAGTGTACAAAATTCCTCTTAGAGATCAAAAGGCCACCCAGCTAGGTATCATATTTCACAGGCATTACTTTTGACTGAAGTTTTAAAAAGCATGTTTTTAATAGACTGAAAGTCTGGATAGCTCTGACCCTTCTATCCATTATGGCCTATGTCTAATTTTCATTACATTGCTACTTGCTTAGACCTACTTGTTCATCATCAAAACACATGCCCACCCCACTACCTAAAGAGTGTCTGAATGGGTCTGGATTGGGAGGCTGGGGGAAGAGGTTTGGAAAGCAAGGTCCTTAGAGGCAAGATATTCTAACAAGGTTCTTGTAACACAGTGTGTTCTCATATTTTGTGTAATGGCCTGTTAAACTGTTGAGTGATTCATGTTGGAGGTGAAGGACAGAATCTGCTGCAGGAGTTTCTCTGTGTTCCCCAGTGACATTTCCTAACACTACTGTGGCCAAGCCTCACTTGGCTTGGGGATAAAGCAGAGCTGCCCCCAGGGAGGTCATCTTTCTGATTCCAGATGCTCGTTCTGCACACCCACATACAGAAGCTCCTTAGGACTGCTCCTGGGCCCTGGATATGAAGAAGCATGTCTTTCTTTAAACAACCCAGAGACAAGTGTGAGAAGAAAGCCAGAGGTTACTTGCTTTCTCCCATGGGTGTTCTTTGGCAAAGAGGAGAAACATGTATTTAAAATTTTTCAAGTGCAACAAAAAGTTATAATAGGCCTCAATGGTGCTGGTGATCTTCACTACACTCCTACACGATATGCAGGTAGAGTATAGTACCCCAGTGTAACTGGACAGAAATCCAGCAGGCATTTTCTTGCCAAGACTTAAAAAATATAATTGCCTGTGGACAGTACAGTGACTTTACAGAGATCTGAGGCTGGATTTTTTTTTTTTCCCCCCTGGTGCAAGGTAGGTAAATGTTCTAACACTGAGCCACATTCCCAGCCCCATGGAGCAAGTTTTGGTACACACTCTATGAATATGTGGTCTAGATTGGTGGAGTTCATTCCTTTCTTTCTACTTATCCCTATTTTTTGCTTCCTACCCTCCCTACCTCCATCCAGTCTGGCTTCTTGGTCTTCTATAAAGTTTCACTTAAAAATGGTGCTGTTAGGATCAAAATATTTTCCTAGACATTAACTGAATGCAGTGCTGGATTATAAAACCCTGTGACACACTCTGTGATAGTTAATCTTGATGGTCAACTTGACTGAGCTGAGAGACACCTAGGAGATTAGTAAAGCACACTTCTGGGTGTGCCTATGAGGATGTCTCTAAAGAGGATTATCTAAGGTGGGAAGACCCACCCTAAATCTGGGCTGCACCTTTTATAAAAGGCTGGGGGCCTGGATGGAACATAAAGGGATGGGAGGAGGTTCGTGAGTGCAGGCATTTTCTCTCTGCTTTCTGGCTGCATGAGCTCTACTATATCCTACCACCATGATGTTCTGGCTTGCGAAGGCTCAGAAACAACAGACTAGCAACCATGGATTGAAACCTCTGAACTGGGAGCCAAAACAAATCCTTCAGTTGTTTTCTCATAGAAAATTGGTAACAGAGACATGGGGTCATTGCTGTGATATAACTTCACCCCCTTTCTCTCATTCAATCCTCAAACCCCCCCTGCTCTGAAAGATGAAGCAAATATTACTCGTGTTCATGGAAAGGTTTCTGAGCCTTAGACTCTGAGTGTTTTAACCAAGCCCCTGGAATTTATTTGGAGAAGTACTGGTGATAACAGGTAGGAATGGGGACTGGCAGCCAAGGGGCAGATAGGAAAGAGCACAGGCAACATAGCTTAAAAAAAAAAAAAAAATTAGCTCTTCTTAGCTGTAAATTGTCCTTATCGTTACCTGTTGCACAACCTCCTCATTAAATTAACTTAAAAAGCCATTAGAAGGAATTCACCTTCCTGTAAAAATCATCACACTAACAACTCAGAGTATCCAGAGACTCAGCTGAAGAAACAAACAAAAAAAATTGGAAAGGGCAACCTAAAATTGCTCTTAAAAATATATGACCATTAACATTAAAGAAACATTATATAAATTATTAATTTTGATTAAAAAAAGAGAATGGGTACCTTTTTGTCCAACATAATTTAAGAATTTCAAAGATCTGGCCTTTTGCAATAACTTGGCAAAGAATGAGTTTTCCTAAAATCAGTAGTAGTCAATTTACTTTGGCTCCATAATGTGCACTGACTCATGGTTGAATCTGGATTTTAATTACTAGTAAGTGAAATACAAAACAAGTCAAGTAATCTTGTAAAGGACTGTTCTAACTCAGCCAACTTTATGTGTTAAATTGAACTGTATCTGAGCTCAACAAAAATGACTCCAAAAAAAGTGACATGACAAAAAAGAAAACTCAAACCAACCCAATTAAACAGTCAGCAAAGTTTGATTTTTTAGGAGACAACCAGGTCTTATGTTCTGGCTTATTACATACTTTGGTGATGTCAAATATACAAGATGGGTCATTGTTACTTTAGTTAGTACACGTTTTGGCTCCCTGTAGTTTCCACATCTGTAAGGGAATCAATGGTATGTGTCGCTGAGTGGCTCAATATCTACGAAGAATGGAGGTAAGTTTGGCTTAACTTGAAGCTCTATTCCCTGACCATGCCATGGTGGCTTAATGGAGGAAAGGGTACCTGTGACACGCACTTTTACATCTTCTGCATTTTCTTGACTATCATCAGATTACAGCATGATGAATTATTAGAGCTAGGTTTCCTTCCTTCCAACTTATAAATACCCAGCAAAACCAAATTAGAAGCTCTGACAGTATTTGTACCCTAAGTGGTGAGGATTTAATCCAGGATTTGTAAAATAATTACAAGAGCACTTACCAATATCCTCTGATTTAAGCTCATGCTAGGGGCACAAAAGGGAGCAGAGTTGTCTTCAGGGGTAGGCTGCCATTCCCAATCCAGTTGGGGAGATATTTTAAAAAAATACAGATATAAATGGTAACTTTGATTGATGGGGAGCGGTATAATCTAGACTGATGGAAGTGGGGTGGGAGTGAGGTCAGAGAAAATGTCTACGAGGAAGAGACGTTAAGCCTAAATCTAAATGAGGACTGAGGTGCTGCCAGGGGGAGCCAGGGCAAGGCTGTCAAGTAGGGAGAAGGGTTGCAGGAAAGCTGGCATGGCTGGCATTCTGAGAGAAGAGCAGTATGAAGCTGGAATACTTTTTAAAAGAAAAGTATGGGAAACAGTTAAAAAAAATTCCACAGGAAAAGTATGCATCATTTTTATATGTAAGTCTACAACTGGCGAACACGAAAGCCACTAAGTTCTGAAGACAGATGTAGTGAGCTCACCTGTGCACCAGTCACCTGAGTGTGAGGCTCTCCACATTCTGTTTGATTGCTTCTATGCTGTATGCCACCATCACTGTGGCATCAGCCATGCAGGTGTGGCTGGGCAGGGGCAGAATAAGCTCCCTCCTAACATTACCTGTCTAGTTTAGATGCTGCTGTTATCACCACAAGTGACACTAATGTTCAGTGAGGGGACAGCAGCACATCCCACACGACACTTCAGAGTAGCACTGGGAGCCTGGCTAGCCATGCACCAATGAGGTTCACTAGCTTCAGTGAGGCTGGTCAAAGTCAAGTGAGGTGTACAGAATGGAACCTACCTCCTACCTCTCTAACCACCACCCTCTAACCTCTCACCCTTTCTTCTCATGGCTCTGATACAACACTGCTGGTATAAACACTTGCAGGTCTCAATCACTTGAGGCCAGCTCTCTCTCCCATCCCTGTCACCACGCATCTTCCATCCTCTAGTGTGACAGTTATTTCCTTTAATGTTTAGATCACACAAAGCTCTGCTCTGAGTACATCCCTGCCTAAATGATCTACTTGTTTCCATGGAAGTAGAGTTCTTGAAGGGTCACTTCTCATTTGCTGTCTCAACCACTTTTCTTTAGAGTATCTTTCTCATGGAGCAGTAACTTCTCTGAACAGCTCTCTTAAGGACTAAACAGTGACCAATTGAGAAATACAACTGAAACAACAAGGTTGTTGGTTAAAGGAATTATTGGTGGCAAAAGCTAAGGAATAGACATAGAACACCTAAGAAACAAAAACCACAGGGATAGTGAGGTCATTTTGGAAGGAGCCTCAGTCTGCCCCTGAATGTGAGGGACTTGGGCCAGACAAGATCTTGTGGCCCTTCAGGATCTAGATTGTGGATCTTTAGTCTTCTCTACCCAGATTCTGCCTACTATATTTTCTAGAAAGTAAATACAATGGATTGGGGGCCTGCCCATTTTTTATTTATAATGCTCTAAATATTCTAGTAACTCAAGAGTCCAATTGGCCAGGTACTATCAAAGGGTTAATGTGGATGACAGAAAGAGAGGGGACTGGGCTCAGGTGCTGGCTTGGGTCTTCCTAGTCATAAAGTGGCAGGACAGTGTCAGCTTCTACAGAGCAGGACAAGTGGGATTATACAGTTGCCAGCTACTGACGCGGAATTGTGATGGTGAGACATGTTTATTTCTTAAAATGTTCATAGATGCTCTTCTACTTTTTTTTTTTTAACATTTCTTAGAAAACAAGGTTGCGACCCTTTTCTGGTCATTAGCATCCCTTATGGTTTGACTTTAATCACTAACCCGATGGTAAACAATCTGCATGTTCTGTATCTACCATGTGATGTTTCATCTACAAACATGTCATGCCCATTTCCTCTGGCCCATAAGAATTAGGCAAGGGCCTGCAATCAGTCTGCAGAAATAAGCCTCTTGTGTTTTGACACTATGCCCCTTCTCTTCAGAAAAGCAAAGTCAACATGCCAATATCTATAGATCCACCATGTTTCTTGAATCTTTGGGCCAAAGAGGGTTGGTTCTGTATTTCCTGATTTACCTGAGGAGACACAGTTGAATATGATTATCATCCCTCAGAGCCACCTTGAGGCTTTGTCTAAGACAAAACAGGGTGAAGATACAAAAACAGATCCAGTTCCCCAGGACGTAAGAAACTGAAGTCTCTAAAGCTTGGGTATACAGGAATAGTGATGAATGCTATCTGGGTAAACAAACGGAATGGTCAAAAACTATTAATTGGTCATTTCCCATTATTGTGAACAGCAGAACTCTTCACTTCTAGATCTTATTCTGCCATTTTTGGGCCAGGCTGGGGGTGGTAGGGGTATCACTTCATTTTTCAATGTTTTAAAAAATAAAACATTAGGCTGGGGATATAGCTTATTAACAGAGCAGTTGTCTAGTGTACACAGATTCTAGGATCTCTCTCTAGCAACTGCAGAGGGGCCAGGAACGACTACACAGATACTCTGGCATCATAAAGGGCCACAATTTATGACAATAACATAGGAAGAAGTCCTTCTCTCCCAGGCAGCAATATCCAAAACCTTAAAATAGGGCTGGTGGAGTGGCTCAAGTGGTAGAGCGCTTGCATAGCAAGCACGAGGCCCCCAGTACTGCAAAACAAAACAAAACAAACAAAACAAAAAACCAAAACCTTAAAATAATCTCTGTATTTTTAAAAAGTTTTTAAGACTGTAGAACTCTACCCTTAGTGCTATGAACATGGGAATGTTGGTCCTTCAGCTACTGTCTGCAAAATGAGTTGCAAAACTGTGTGAAGGATTTGTTATAGCAGGGAATATGGAAAGGGGACTAAAAATGAAAAACAGAAATGTGTGACTGCATGTTTTTGCCTTTAATATTTTTGTCTGTTGTGTCATCTGAATAGCATTTTTTGTTGTTATTGTTGAGGTTAAGGACACGTAACATGAGACCTGCTCCCTTAAAAAACTGATATGCAAAATCTGGTGTTAACAACAGACACGCTGTTGTACAGCACACCTCTAGAACTTACATGCCACAACTGTAACTCCCCATCCCCCCATTCCACTCCCTGACAACCACCATCTCACTGTCCATGAATTTGACCATTTTAGATGCCTCTTCTAAGTGGGATCATGCAGTATTTGTCCTATGACTGATTTCTTGCACTTACCATAATGAATTGAGTGTTTCTTAAACAGCTAAGTGAAATCTTTATCAAGAAGTCAGTTGATTGAAAGTATAAGGTCTTAGGCTAAAGATGTCCTGATTGTAAGTCGGTAACACAATGCTCCCACACTGTATGATACAATCCCCGAAAGTCTTTCAACAGAGAATGTGGCTAGACCTTACCTAAGAGTTTTATGTTAGTATAATTAGAGACTATCTTTGCATCACAAGTAATCCTCTTTTGTTATAAAGTTTCCTACAATTGAAACTGGTCAAAAAATTCAATAATCAGATTAAGTCATTTACTAGTGTGCCCTGAACTGGTTTCTTTTTTATTTGCCAAGAAAGAACTTGTCTCTAAGTTAAAGATGAACATAAAATGGAAGCATCCAGGAGTGCATTTAAATTGGAGGCTAGAGGCTGGCAAAAATGTACAGTATTAGTGCTGAAAGCTAAGGGCCAGGGAGGCCAGCAAGATTACATGTGCGGAGTAGCCTGTCTAACAAACAAACTGAAAGGGAAGTAAATCCATGTTTAGTGACTGGAGAAAACTGTGATCTCCAACAAAAGATGCTTAGCAGAGAAGACAGGAGAAACCACTCGTGAACATTTATGCTGGTTAACAAGAAACATTTACTTAACGTAGGATTAGTCTGGCATAAAGAGGAAAATCTTAAGGACTACAGTAATGTAAAAATGTCACCTCTTCCACTTTCCAATTAGTGCTTTAGACACTCAGAAGTAAACAGTCCTAAAACAGGGGTATTAAAAACTAGGAACTCTAGAAATCTGGAAGCATTACAAGGTGAACCCTATGAAGCTGCCATTTTTTTTTTTTTGTACATAAAAAGTTCAAATGTTGGAAATTTCACATGGTGCAACCAAAAAAAAAAAAAAAGTGGGGGGGAGACACTCACTGATTCAATGCTAAGAATAAAAACCTGAAGACATGCTAATATTTTGTGGTTTCAAAAAAGAGGTTTACTATGGCAGAAGAGTACTACTAAAGCAGGAATAGAATTTTTAATGTTCTATGTCAAATTTATACCTCACATCAAAGTGTAGATTAAGTATGCACTTAAATAAGCCTAAAAAACAAAAATTCCCGTGTAAAACAATCCTTTTTCATTTTCTACCTAAACTATAATAACATCCATTACTAATAAAATTCTATTCCTAATAGATTTCTCCATCCTTCTTGCTTGATCCCTGAACCCAGCTATTAATGGTAAAACTTCAAGCACAAAGTCCGTCTTTGCCCCCTTGTGAGTCTGTTACTCCAGGCTTTCTCCTACTCACTCCAACCCTTCTCTTCTGCTCTACTTTCTTCCATCCTTGGCACAGTGAGAGTCCCATCTGTCATGTCGGGTTCCCCCACCTCTTTCCTCTTAATACATCAGTGATCTAATCTTTCCTGCATAGAAGGTGGTCATTCTATGAGCCCTGGTCGCTTTGCCTTTTCCATGTAAGAAGGACTGTTTTCTTTAAGCAATGCATGCCAGATTTCGTCATGCAACTTTCTACTTTTGCCTTATCTAGGTCTTGGTGACGTTCTCAAAGACAGTTTCTCCTATAAGGCTTCACTAAATAGAATCTGAATTTTATCAGTGAAGATAATTTTACATGAGGCATTGCACACATATCCAACTTAAGTATTAGAATAAAGGCATGTGTCTGTTCTAGGTCTGTTTCCATGTATAGGGTATATTCTTTCTGGCACACAAAACAGCGAGCCCTGTGTGGTGATATTTCAGAGGTCTTTCATTTAAAAATTAAACTTCCAGGACTCAGAAAGATGGGTATACGGTTGGAGCGAATTCTAACACGTTGTTAAATATTAGGGGTATAATTTAAACAGGAAAGGGGAGCTCCAAGCATCTTCAACATTTTTTGGTAATGGTAAGTTTTGGACCACACAAGGTACATTTCTGACTCATTCTATTGGGTTCAGTCATTTTCACCCTTTGATTTTTTTTCCCTGCAAGTGTAGAAACCTACATGGGGATGTCACCAGCAGACTGACAAGACTTAACACTCCAGTATTTTGAACCACCCCCCTGCATTCACATACCTGGAGTTTGCTATTTCCACTTTGGTTCTTGCCATGGCGGCTGCCCTTTGCGCGCCTTCAATTGCTCTGTCCACCTTCTCCCTAGTTTTTGTATTTCTTATGGGTATAAGCTGCTTCCTTATTCCACGGACCAGAATATTATTTTTGTATTTTCCCTCTTCTTTGGAGCCATCAGGAAACACAGTGCAGCCATATCCATGCCGCTTGTTGTTTGCCCACTCGCCTTCGTACTTCATGCCATTGGAGCGCTCACTGATGCCGAAACCATTGCGCTTGTCGTTCTTCCACTCGCCCATGTAGGTTTCTGTGGTGGTGGCGTCCACGTGGTCTTCCACCGGGCAAAAATCACAGTCGACGTCGCCGAAGCTGATGGTGGAGTTGGCATCGCTGGAACTAATTCTGCTCATGGCTGCATCACTGCGCACCGAGCTGCGCTTGCTGGAGATGGAAGACTTGGACTCAGACTTGCGGAGTTTCATGCTGCCCAGGAGGGAGCCCCTGCGGAACAGGCCGCCCTTCTTCTTGCCCAGCTCAGCATCGGCATGGAAGTTGAGCACGAAGCCACCCCGGGTGCCCGCGGGGCTGTCGGCCGCTGCCGCGGCGTCGTGCAGGACGCTGCCATTGCTCTGCTCGCTGCGCAGCGAGGCCAGCGACGTGCGCAGCGGAGAGCGGATCACCGTGGCCATGCCGTAGGGCACACTTTGGCGCACGCCATAGCCGTGTCGCATGCCTCCGGCCCACTGGCCCTGGTAGGTACCTTGGAAAGACCCAGGAGAGAACAGCGTGAGGCCGGGGGGAGCTCAAGGTCGCCTGCACACACCACCAGTCCAAGGTCAAATCCCACCCGCCTCCTGACAATACTTTTCATCTCTTGTCATCTTGGCTTCTTAGCTTTAATGCAATTGTATGGGATTTTCCAATAGTCTGGTAACTTTTGCTTTTCACTTAAACATTTACGTGAGCTCTTCACTTGAGAACCACTCCTTTCTAATACAAAAAGAATAATGAAATTAAAGTATCGGAAAATCTTGGGAAGCCAGTGGAACAGCAAATGAAGAGTCTATTTGTGTGTGTGGCTTCCCCCCCCCCCCAATTTTACTAATTTAGCTAAAAAAATTAAAAAATGACTTTTAGGGCTATGCCAGTAAAACATTGCAATAAGCACAAAGGCTGAAAATTAGTAACAGTGATCTGAATACTTTTGTGTCAAAGGCTGTTCAAACAAATGGTCTGCGTGGAACCCTCTATTTAGGGTAGGGAAAATCCTATCTAGGATTAATAACTGGGCTTCGGTGTACCTTTGAGCAGTTACTTGACAAATACAGCATCCATCCATAGTACAGTGAACCATTAATATTAAACCAGTTTAATTTTTGTCCAAGTAAAAAAGTTAAGTTTTGTACATTATTTGCTAAATCTCTGCTTTTTCCTTATGGATCTCCCTAGCATTAGCTACAATGCTGTGAATCACATCACAGACTGGCAGCACCCTGAGGGCAGGAAATACCGCACAAAGCAACACAGAATCTCCAAACACATTGCTTTTGTGTCCTGTGGATTCTGGGTGTTTGATGACTATGTTTAAACAACCACAATGGCTAAAAATGGTACATCCTTTAGCCTTGGAGAAACTGATGAGATAGGCTAGAGGAAACCTTGCCTCTCTCTTACCTTGACAGACTTGAACTTTGAGCAAAGGTGTAGTCGATAGTGTCCAATCAATCACTTTTTCAATGACTATTAAGCCTTTTCAGCATTAGGTAATCTCTAAAGCATTTGTTTTTTGCAACTTTCTCTACTAAATAAGCAAAGATATTTAAAAAAAAAAGAATCTGGTACAGGCTTTTAAATAATCTTTGGAGAAAATGAAGGTTAACAATTAAGGAATGTAGAATTTTCTTTACAAAGTTAAGGCCATTTCCTTTAACTAAAGGCAAGTTTTACATTATAGTATCCCTCAGAAGCAGCTATCTTGAAAATTTTAAATGTAGTTACTGTTATTCATAACAGTTCTCAGTGTCACAGAAAATAAATAATTAAACCAAAAGTTTGGACAGATTTCATGATTGCCTTCTCTTTCTTTCATTCTGACATATTTATGTCAACAGCAGGTTGACAATAAAACTAAGTGGTTCTATTACTATGAATGTTATATAATGAGTAAATGTGAAGTCTATGAACTAACTTCTGGGTCACAGCTCTCTCAAAAGATAAATCCTAAAGGATAAGACAGAGTATCTAAAAAGCATTCAGGATGAGAAGCTTCTTAAGGAACAGCAGCCATCTCTGAACACTACCCACCTCACCAGGAAAGGGAACTGAATAATTAGGAAGTATCAACTTTGACTTTCCTTTTGCCTGTATAAAATCCAGGATAAAAGGTGTATATGACTTATACATACTAAAAATACCTTATCTTTAGTATTTTGTTCCATTAAAAATGCTATGTCATATCCTAACTTTTCTACCTAACAAAAAGCTTCTTTTGCTAGAATAATTTGTAAAGATGTTATTTGATATCAAGTATTTATACTTTTAAAACCTAACCATACTATCTGAGTAAATGTTTAACACTGATGGGAAATTAATAGGTAGTTTCCTCAAACTGATATTTCCAGAAGTAGAGCCAGTATTTAGAATTTCCAAAGAAGTATTGCTTGAAAATTCAGGCTACTTAAGGAATAGCAATAATTAGAAAGTTTAACTCTCTGCTTGACTATCCAATAAGGACAGAGTGGGGAGTGACAGCATTGGCTACATTCTCCTTTTATTTTGTTAAATCACAGTATGGGCAAGAATTCCTCAGGGCATTGCTAGTAACTAATTTATAGTCAGATGCTTAGCAGTTCATCTGAAATTTAAAATAGATTTAGTTTAGTCAGTGAACCTAGAAAAAAGGGGCCTATTTCTTTCTGAAGCAGGTGGGTTACAACTTCTTCCTGCTGCTCAAATAAAGTCAAGTTCCCCTTCATTTCTAAAGTAGAGATGCATATTTCACAAGTGTAAAAATCATTTCTACAGATTTTCTTGTAAATTGTGTTCATTTTGGGAGCTAATTTTTAAGCTCTAGCCATTTT
The DNA here is from genome assembly GCF_047511655.1 of Castor canadensis. Classification (NCBI taxonomy): domain Eukaryota; kingdom Metazoa; phylum Chordata; class Mammalia; order Rodentia; family Castoridae; genus Castor; species Castor canadensis. The sequence continues at coordinate 137,430,092 of NC_133388.1, forward strand.
AACTGCACAATCTTGAAATGGAAGGCATCCAGTTTTGAATGAATTTTAGTCAAATTTGGACTTCTCTATGCAAACTTAAGTTTCTATGCTTCGAATGGCTATGAGCAAGTACAAATACAGTTAACAAAACTATGGGGATCCCTAGATGTTTTCCACGGTTTTCTGAAAAGTGAAAAAACAAATTACAAAAGATCACAATTTGTGCAAAAAAAAAAGAATTACAAGCACCTACACTTGGATGAGCACGGTACTAATCTGTTCTTAATATTCAGGGGTTTCTATTTCAGCAACACTAAATCACTGATAAATGATATTTCTCACATGAAATTACTGCTTCCTTCTCTAATACATCATAAAAAACACAGACTCAGAGTCTTCCTAAAACTGATAGAGGGTGGATCTGTTGTGATATGGAGAAACAGGCTAGCTCTTAAAAGTCAGAACAGGGAAAGTGATATTCCTATTTGGACCAAAACCTTTGTATGAAATAAGTTATAGCAATATAGTATTTCCACTTAAGACCATTTTGTGACTATAGTGTAATAAAATGAAGTGACAGGAGGAAAAACAGAAAATTGACTAACAGAGAGAGGGCACTGAAAAGTAATTTTGTAAGTTTTTCTTCTTCCTAATTGCAGGACAGTAGGGTATTAGGGTCCCCCCGCCCTTGCTTTTTTTTTTTTTTTTTTTTTTGGTAGAAGAAAACCACAGTAACTATGCAGATGCCCAATTTTAACATTTAAGAAAAATTTTAAGTTACTTTTAAAACACAAGGCAGATCATTCATAAAAGTCATTCTAGAGACTTATTTGGGCTTCTTCAACACAGATACAAAGTTGACTTTTACTGTGCTATATATATTTTGATTACTAGGTATAATGAATACTCTAAACCAAGAGATTTTGTTTAATGAGTAGTAACTTTAAAAGACTATTTTTAACCTTTCAAAATTGAAGTGAGAACTATCCACGCCTTCTAAAAGGGTTATAAAATGCCTGTTTTAAAAAAAAGTACTGCATTCCACTTTCGAGCATAGAATTTAGGCATATGGGAGAGCAGTGGCCTCCAATAAAATCCAATCACAAACCAACATAGGGCTTGTGACCAACTCATATTATGTTCATTCATGAACCTAATAAGCTAGTGTGGAACTCAGAACTCATACAGCCCACAGAAAAGTATTAAATTTTTTTTTCTTTTTAATCCATGAGAACCATATCCTTTATTTATACTGTAGGATGAAAAGATGTCCTTTTTAGCAAATCCCACCATTCTGCTGTTTTGCATTTGAAACACAGCCCAAGTGTTCTGAGTAAGTGAAGTGTACAAATTGTATAAGCTTTTATATAAGCAACTGCATAACTGGGGTTGCAGTGGGCTGGATAAACTTTTAATTGGATTCCTTTCATATCTTCCAACTTTGGGCGGCTTAATTCCAAAAGGTGACATCGCCTCCTACAATCTTTTGCAATTAATTCTGATTGCTTGTTATCAGAAAATGTACTTCATCAAAGCACGAGCCATTCATCTTTCTCAGCTTTGTATACAAAGAAATTCATCAAGTTTTGACACCCGTTCCAATAATGTGTACTTTTCCAAATACTGCTAAATGTAAAAATAAGGTGACTTTTGTTCACAGTCTGGCATACTGTTTAGGTTTATATGCTTTAATGCAAATCAGTGATTGAGTACTGCCATTCCCAGAAGCAAAGTAGTTGTTAAGTTAGCAGGTATAGAAACACAATTTTCAACTGTGTGTGTATATATATATATATATATATATATTTTTTTTTTTTTTTTTTTTCTTAAATGCAACTTCGCTGCCCATTCTAAAACATTTCCTCAGTGATCTGTCCAAAGATCTCCCGGTCAGCAATTCTATTGATCGAAAAGCAATCCAACTGAATGGAAGGAAACTAGGAAGAAAAACCCGCACCCTCTGAAATCCACCTGTCCGCTGCTCCCACAACTTGGACGTTTCCAAATGCTCGCTCCATAACGTTCAATTCCCCAACATCTTAGTTATGGGGTTCTGGCTTCTATCTTTAGGCTACTAGAAGCGAAATACGAGACTCCACGTGAAACCAATCCGCGCAGCGGCCAGCCGGCACCGGCAGCCTCATCAGCCTCACCAGCCCAGGGCGCCCGCTCCAACTCCACGGGAGTGACGATTTCAAACCCGGCCGGGAGAGGGAGGGATCTAGAACGTAATGTGACGGGCTCAAGTGACAGCGTCCTCGCTCCAGTCCAACCCTCCGGGTGGCAGGGTGGTACGGGTCAGGTACATCCACGTCTCGCTCCCCCGGGTGTGGACGCACCGCGATCAGGGTCACCCCAAACTCGAGCGCACCAGGCGCGTCCCAACGCCCCCCTCCAGGGAAGTGGGTGGGAGGCCGCCCAGGTGTTTTGGCGGGTTTCCGGACACGTGCGCCTCGCGTCCTGCCCGCCTCCCCGCCCGCGACGCCGCTCACCTCCGTCCCCGTAGGTCTCCACGCCGTACCCGTCCTGCAGCCCGTTACTCCAGGTACCCTCGTAGCGAGCGGGGGTGCACAGGCTCTGCCGGACCCCGTAGCGCCCCTTGAAACCATGTGACCACTCCCCCCGGTACATCCACTTGCCCTTCGTCTCCACCCCCAGCCCGTGCCGCTTGCCCTGCGCCCAGTAGCCCTGGTAGGTGTTGCCGCTGGGCCAGGTGTAGCCTCCGACCACCTCGAAGCCGTGCGACCAGGAGCCCGAGTACTCGCCCTGGCCCTTGGGCCCCGTGCAGATGCCATGCCCGTGCGCCTTGCCCTCCTCCCAGCCGCCGCAGTAGGTGCCGCCATCGTCGAAGTCGAACCTTCCGCCCGTCATTCGGGGGGCAGCCCCGGCGCGCTCCCCGCGGGGGCACGGACGCAGGGCACGGCAGGGTGTAGCTCGGGGGTGGGGGCCCGGCGGGCGAGCTCACGACTGCGCCCCGAGCAGCTCGCGCCGCCGCTCGGCTCCAGTCCGACGCCGCCCCCGTCCTCCCCTCCTCTTTCGCCGCCGCCACCGCCGCCTTTCTCCTCCTCCTCCTCCTCCTTCGCCGCCGCCGCCCCGGCCAGCGCCGCGCGCGAGAGGACAGCCCAGGCAGCCGAGCGGACCTTCAGCTGCTCCCGCCCGCCCACGTGAGCCGGGCGCCGCCCCGCGCCCGCCCCTCGTCCCCTCCCTGGGCGCCGAGGCCCTGCCCCGCGGCGCTCCCGCCCCACCGGGCCCTGCCCCCAGCCCCCGGGAGCCTTGCTTCCCGGGCGGGCGTTGTGGGCGCGCGTTGTGGGCGCGCGTGTGATCGCGCGGGGGGATGCCGGTAGGAGGACAAGTGTGCCCGGCGACAATCACGCCCCGCAGATGAAGGCGCCCCTGCCTGCCTGGGTGGGGGCAGCTCGAGCGCGGGCGCTGGAGCCTCCCGTGCAGGGTTTTTCAATTGTGGTTAAGCTCCTGTAAGTGCGGCCACGTGTGTGAGCAGGGAAAACTCCTTGTATCTGTGTTTGTGTGCATGGGGTTTGGAAGTTGCATTCCACCCCCCACCCAGCATTGCAACTTGTGTACTCTTGAGTTTGCCTTGCTCAGCTGTCATCATGAACTAATATTCTCCAAATATATACAAGTTGTGCAGAATGTTCTTGTACACTCAACCCATTTCAAAGCACATATGTTTGTATTTGTTTAATGATGATACCGAGGGAAAACAGTGCAATTGGAAAAAGCACAGAATAAATTGGTTAGTTTTTTACTTGTAGTGACAAAGAGGAGATAGTAAATCTGTCTTTGCAGTGGTATGGGATATTTCTTTCTACATTAAAGCTCTTTCCCCCTAATCCTCATTTGTTCTTCTTTGCAGTCTTAAGAATTCTTCAGCCTGGACCTGTGTGTCCTTAGAGCAGATAGCTTATATAAGTTCCTGTAATGCACATACACCTGTATCTCTCCACTGGTATCCACGGTTTAAGAAAGTAAATGGAAGTTTTCAAGGAGGAATATGGTAAGTAAAACACTGCTGTAAACTTACAAAGAGGGTGCGACCTACAAAACCAGGGACAGACATCGGCTGATCCACTTTCCAGCCGCAATACTACCTTGTTGAATTCATTTTAGACACTTCTAAACTTTTAGACCTCTTTTTTTTTTTTAAACCATTTTCTGAATGGAAGTCACTGGATTTGCCGTTCCCTTTCCATGTTAGGTAGTAACTGGATATATTTTTAGTGCAGTGACCAGTGAAGGATTTGAAATTTGGCAAGAGGCAAGTTGAATCAGTCAGTATTGCCTCTCCTGAGAAGAAGTATTGATCTCAACCTCATCCTCAAAATACCCAATGGGAGACAAGTCTTCCAAGTTCACATCCAGGGGTCTTAGGTTGGCCTAAGAGCTGCTTTTCAGAGTATTCCTGTTATTCCTTAGGCTGAGAGGCCTTTCATAACTGGGTGAGCACCAGACATGCGCTTGGTATTTGATAATCAGATAAAAATATAAGGACAGGTGTCAGGAAGGTAGCAGGGGAAAAGTAGACTTTTCTGCATTGAATTGCACTGAAATTGACCTTGATCATCTCTCTCAGAGGTGGAGCTGGCCTTTCCTGCTTATCTGTCTGAAAGACTGAAAGAAAAATCTCAGTTTACACTGAGCCAAATCACCAAAGAGAATTAGAAACTCTCATCCATGGCGCTGCCCACAGAGTTGCCAGGAATAGTGCTTACCCTAGTGGCCTGAAATAATTAGGCATCTCACTCAGCGCCTTGTCCTGGACTGGGGATTGATTTAGGCCACTGGGAAAAGGAGGGCCCAGGGCTTTGCAGCTGAGCCATAGTTCCATTTCTCTGTTATGGGATACACTAGAATAAAAAGCTAACACAAACAGCCACATTCCCATCTATTGTGGGGTTGTTTGATAGTTGAAACAGTGTGGCTGCTCAAGCTAACGGTTTTTTTTCCTTTTTTTTTTTGTGGTGCTGGGGATTGAACCCAGGGCCCTCCGCTTTTCAACTGGCTTTCTTCACAGAGTAAGCTTTCTGTCTTTTGCTTATTGTTTGTTTTGGAGCTTAGACCCAATGTGTTAGAACACATGTTCTTTAAATGTTTAGTTTTTTAATTAGCTAGCATTTGTTGCCCTTAACGCAGAGAAACTAAAGCAGATACCTTAAAAGCAACTGAGGCCAATAGGAAAAGGGGACCAGGAACTAGAGAAAAGGTTAGATCAAAAAGAATTAACCTAGAAGGTAACACACACGCACAGGAAATCAATGTGAGTCAATGCCCTGTATAGCTATACTTATCTCAACTAGCAAAAACCCTTGTTCCTTCCTATTATTGCTTATACTCTCTCTACAACAAAATTAGAAATAAGGGCAAAATAGTTTCTGCTGAGTATTGAGGGGGTGGGGGGGAGAGGGAGGGGGTGGAGTGGGTTGCAAGGGAGGGAGTGGGGGCAGGGGGGAGAAATGACCCAAGCCTTGTATGCACATATGAATAATAAAAGAAAAAAATAAAAAATAAATGTTTAGTTTTTGAAGCATTCATTTTTTATTTATTTTCTTATTTTCACACAAATAAGGGCTTTTCTGGTATATAATGCACAGAGCAAGTTTCTGTTCTGTAATAGCTTTCTAGTCCATTTATGGTGGAATAACAAAGGATGATGTTGCACATACATCTGAGTGTAGATATAGAGGTTTGGGTAGAATAATAAACAAGACCATTTATTTCTTCTGGCTAGCTCTAATAGATTTCTTCCTTGGAAAGACCCTAAGTAAAAGTGAGAATCTTCTACCAGATAGGTGCTATTAAATTCCAACTAAACTTAATCCTAACCTGACTCTGTTAGTGGCTCTTTTTTATGGAAGAAAGTTTGTATTGAAGTTTTGGTGTTTTACTGAACAGTTTTTGGGTAGAGTATAAGCCATGCTTATATGTATTTATAAGCCTGCTGCCATCACAGTGGAATGCTTCCCCATCTCATAGATGTGTCAAAGTAAGTGGTGAGGTTTTGTGGCCTTGGTTGGAGAAGAAGGGGAAGAGAACTAGGAAGAAGAAGAGCTTCTGAGAATGGTGACATAGCAGATGGTAAGGCAGTAGAATAATTTTGCAGTTTAGTACTCAGGGTTAGTAATGTCCTTATTTTCCCTCTCTCTCTGAACCTTTGCCCTGGGTAAGGGGGTTGAATTTAGCTTTAAGAAGGGATTAGCAAGAAGAGAATGTGAAGGTTGGTGTGACAGGTGGGACGGGGGAGGCCATGAAAGCTCAGGGATCAACAACCAGTCTAGCAGTTCATTTTCCTCCACGCTTAAAACCCAGCTATTGTATGTTTCCATCCTAAAAACTTTTATCACAGCTAAATGGGAAGACACTGTGAGTGTGACTATGTCAGTTAACATTGGTAAGGAGTTTTTGTCTTGAATTTAATGATGGTATATTAATGAAAATGTAGTTAAAACTTATTGGTGTTTTCATTTCCTTGCTAGAATTAGTTATTGAGAATTTTTATTAAAAATTTACAAATGACAAAAATGCTAATCTGTAGGTGCTCATTGTCCAAAAGACATGAATTAAATTGTTTAAAAGGCACACACGATTAAAATTGCTTGATGTAAATTCAAATTTTATATTATCAAAATAATTAGATTATTTGTATCGATCCAAGCATTCATAAAGATTTAAGAAATTTGCCTGTAATATACTTCAAAAATTAAAAAATATGGTTATAAGCTTTGTGGACAGCATGAAATCAGAAGAGAATTCCAGAATTAATGGTATTCAAATCTTTTAAGGCAACTCCTCTGTGCCAGGAACTATGCTAAATTCTTTATATGTATTAATTTATTTAAAATTCACAATAACTGCATAGGATTAGTACTAATGTTACAACCATCTTCAGGAAAGAGGAAATATAGGTTAGGACATTTGTGTGCCTGGGATTACTCAAAGAGAAATGGGTGAACTAGGATTCAGATCCAGGTCTGGGTGATTCTTGAGGAAGCTTTTTATTGCTGTCCTTTATTGGACTGAGGGTGAGAGCTCATTTTAAGTTCTTAAATTGGGGGCGGGAGGAGGGATTAAGCAAGAAGAGGTGGTAAAGAGTTTTGTTCCTCATGTTTGTAGAATAACTGCCTGGGCAAATTGTAACGCTACTGTGTAGAATTTAAAAACCAAGATGGAGGAAGAAGAGTAAATTACAGAAGTTGAGGAAGACACATTCCTTTAGGAGAGAATGACCCTGAGACACACAGCAGAGTTGGGGTTGTAGCTGAGTGATGGGGTGCCTGCCTAGCATGCATGAGGCCCTGAATTCTGTCCCCAGCACTGCAAATAAACAAACAAAACCCAGAAATATCCACCAGAGGAGATGTTCAGTAGGCAATTGGGTGAAGGAGTTCAAAAATTAAAAGTTGAGAAGTAAATACTGTGGTAGTTTTTCCTCTCAGCAGTGCCTCCTTTTGACACTTGAACTATTCACTTACAACACTGGTGTTGTCAGCATCTTGTCTAGGTCATCCCCTGTATTCTTCCCGGGCTGATGGCTCATCCACACTTCTGTATGATGTCCCCCGCCATTATCTTGGGCAGCTTCATCCTGGTCTCAGAATCCATTGCTTTTTGCAGCTTCATGACTTTCATATTAAAATTCACTTCCTCAGACATAGCCTGGCACTGACTTTGACCTAGACGTAGGCCGGTTCTGAGGCTGGAACTTCACAGTTTCATTCTTTAACACCATTCGCTTGTGTTTCCCACTCTCTGAACAAACCTTCAACTCTTACCAAAGTCTTCACTCCTTTGCTGTCCTCCCCGTCTTCATGGCCCTTGCCTACCCTGTCCACAGACCCTTGAATGTCATTTCTACCACACTATTGCTGGCAGTCAGTTTCCTTTTCATAGTGGTCTCCTGGTGCATCTGTCTGGCTAGTTTCCAATTCTAAACCAGCATTTCTTATCTCCTGCTCTTAGGAACTCCTTTTGGAGTTCATGCCATTTACGAATTGACACTGCAAATCATGGTTGTGAGCCATGGGCAGACCACCCACAACACATGGCAGACCTTTTCCCAGGCAGCTCTAGATGTTTATCACTGTCCTTGAGCCCCTTTCAGTCCCAGCCTTCTTCTTCTGAGCAGAGGACCTTGTCTTTTCCCTCACAAAGAAAAGAGGTGACATTTGGAACACCCTCACTTTTTCTCTTTTCAAAACTTAGCATCTATGTTAATCAGCTTTCTGTTGCTTGGGACAAAATACCTGAGAAAACTCAACTTATAAGGAGGAAGGATTTATTTTGGCTCACAATTTCAGAGGTTTTAGTCCATGGTCACTTGGCCCTGTTGGCTTTGGACCTGTAGCAGGGCAGTCTATCATGACAGGGAGCATATGGCAGAAGAAATCACTCATCTCACCATGACTGGGAAGGAAAGAGAGAAGAAGTGGCTGGGATCCTTCTCAAATACATGCCCCCCAGTGACCCGGGCCCCACTTCCTAAGGGTTCCATCACCTGCCAGTGGCACCACAGGTTGGCAACCAAGGCTTAGGTGAGTCTTTGGGAATATTTAAGATCTAAACCATAGCAACATCGTTCCATTGTTGTTTTCTCCCCACCCTCTACTGCAGAGGAAAAGATATCTTTTTACCTTCCCAAGGTCTGGATTGATTCCTTTTCTCCTTTACATTTGCCTTAATTTCTTGCATTCTACCCAACAAACATGCTGTGGTGCTTCCATATTAGAAAAGTCTTATTTGCTTGGTCCTACTTTCTCCTCAAGTCTTTGTCTCTACCTTGATAGTAAATTACATTCCAATCTTTACCTTCCCACCTCTGATTCTCATACCACTTGATTTGGATTCTGTTCTCGCCAGTTTGATAACACTTGTCTGGCTGTTGTGGACCTCCTATCTGACAGATATAGTCGCATCTCCTCAGTTCCTATCCTGTTAATGGCAGCTACAAGTTTGATACTTACAAGCAATAATCGCCTGGGTTTCTGTGAACCCCCTATCTCTTCTCTCCCTCTTTCTCCCCCATCATTTCAGCTATCTCATTCCCTTTCTAGCTTTCTTAGTTTTAGGATAGCTTTTGTGTTCTAACTGTTAGCTTCATGGTACCAGAATTCTATAAAATTGTTGGATACTTGTTGGCTGGTACAGCTATGCAATCCTGCCCTAGAGGCTAATAGTCGAATTTAGAAACAGTTTAATTCATATATAATAACACCGCATGAGCCTTATTTAAATCTCAGGGACAGTGCTTTTGTTTCTTCCCCTGACTTGTCCCTGTGGCCCTCTGTCTGCTCTTCCTAATGGGGAAAGCGCCACATAGACCTAGACAGTGTTTTGGGAAAGCTGTAACAATGAAAAAGGTAATGAGGGTTCCAGGTATGCCTCAAGTGCCTAGCACTCGGCACTGCCTAGCAAGTGCTGAGTTCAAACCCTAGTACTTCCACAAAAAAAAAAAGTAAAAAAGAAAAGAAAAAGATAATGACAGAGAGAGAGTTAATAAAAGCTTAAAGATACAGAGTGGATTTCAGGTCTATTTGAAGACATAGTACCTGGAGCAAACCATAAAATGTATATATTATTTATGCATATATGTATATATGCTAACTCTGTTAGATTTCTATACATATGTGTGGTTTAGACTTTGCTTTTAAGGTCTTTCTAAAATATCTCTACAAAGAGGCAGGAAATAAAATATTTAAATAATAAAAGTACAATAGAAAGAACTACAAGTAGCCAATAGGACCAATTGTCTCAAGAGTTCAGAGGACATAGTGATTTTTGCAGATTATTCTGGGGAATCATGGGATATTGGTTAGCTTTTGGATATAGTGAAGGAGCATCCTTCCAGACATACAGTGGAATGATGCTCTTGAGCTGATACATCCTGCAGAAGGGAAGGAATGGGGGAATCCACGTCTGCCATTGTGAGAACAGAAGAGACCTACGGGAAAGAGTGCCTGGAGTCTGAGGAGATGAGACAATGCATTCATCTCTCTCACACTGCATTTAAAATCACAGTGCTTTATTCTGAGGATATAACTGAAAGGCAATTCAGTATTTGAAATAGTGCAAATGGAGAATGGCAAGAGAATAGAAAAGCATATTTGGGAGTGTCGGTATTAAGATATTAAAAGTTGTGAAAATTGATGCAATAACCTTTTCATAAAGCCATTGAATAAAGAAGGGAGGCACACAATATTGTTGAAAGTACAAGGAGTAAGTCAGCTAAATGATTCATAGCTGAAGGAAAGAAAAAAATCAATTATTAGGCAGTAAAAGAAATGTAAATTATAATTGAAGAATGAATGGTTCCAAGAGCTCTAGAATGAGATTTGAAACAGGAGTCACTAACAGCAAGGGGTTTCCTCCAACTGAATGATAGGAGGATGTTTTATCCTTGCCAATTGTTACAGCCCCAGTTTTCAGATCACCTCAGCATGTACTCTTTAAAGCCCTTGTAGGATTCTTCAGACACTGATTGCATTACAGATAAAGCCTAAATTCCTCTTCCTTTCCTTTTTCATGCTCTAGCATTTTCGTCATCTCTTGCATTTTGCTTATTATGTTCACATGGCAAGGACTTTTTCAAGCTGACTGAGACGTCAGAACTCCCTATGGGGTGGCCATGGTGCTGCACTGCTCAGATCTCCCGTTAGAGAGCCTGCAGTGAGGAGGGCACTGGCAGACAGCCTCCAGCTGCCACAACTTCAGATCTGCTGCAGTGCTCACATCAAGGCCATGGTCTGCCCAGAACATACCAACCAAAGTAAAAGGCAGATTGCTGCATCCTGTGTCCTTTAGTACAATAAAAGGAAGCAGAGCACTTGGTGACCTCTTGTGTTATGGAAGCAACATATACCTCACTTAGAAACGGCTCCAGTCTCTATGTTGGGTGACATGGAAGGAAGGCTGCCAGTTTTGATCAGTCTATTATAAATTGAACATGGTATATCCAGGATCAAGTTGAGCATGACCAGAGGCCAAAGAAGTTGCAAGAATAGGGTGCTCAGAACCTCCATATCCTCCACCAGGGCTGCTCTAATGCCCTTTCACCAGCTCTTTCCTGTGGCCAGATTGGGGTTCCTTACAACCAGCTGAAGGAGGAGGAAAGGCCATATTGGGTTTATGGATAATGGGGTTGGAGTGTGAACAGAGCTGAAAAATGAATGGAGGCTGCATTACAGCTATACTTGGGAGTAGCCTTGAAAGTCTAGACAGAACTATGTGCAGTGAACCTCATCGTATATTTTATGTGAATGAAAAAAATGGCCCAATGTCTGAATATATTTGTATTTCTGGGCAAGAGCTCACAGTCTGGTCATCTGGTCAAGGGCAGGGAAGAAAAAGAACAGGAAGACTGGAGACATGAAGGTCTGTGGTAGAGACACATGTATGAATGTATGGGGGAGACACAGTAAAGAGTTTTGTATTATATGCTAATTCAGTCTATGGAAGAGCTACTGAAAACCCAAGTAGATTACCAGTCCAGTGATTTTAATGAGCTTTCTCATCAGCCATCCCAGATCTGGAATAAGGAGCAGATGAATTTATCAGCCTCAGCTGCAGAGATGAGCCTAATAGCTAGGACTCCCGGTCAGTCAAGTCCAGTTAAGCTATTCCTGCCTTTGACTATCCAACCTACCAGCAACAGAGACTGTTCCTTAAGAACACCAATCACCTTTCATAACACATTGAATTACCAGGTTCCTCCTAGCCTGGGAGAACCAGTGGTTCATCCTGACTAGGGACAGACAGCTGTTCTGGTTATGGATTTGCCTTTCCTGCCAGAGAGCCTCAACCTCTGCCACCATCATCCAGGGGCAGGTCCATAAACATGGAATTTCATACAACAATGTTTGACCATGGGTCCCACTTCATAGTGAAAGAGGTAGTGATCAGTGGGGCCCTCTGGTCTTATCATGTACTGCATTACCACATACCTGTATTATCTATGAAGAGCTAACCTCATGGAATAATGGAATTCTCCTAAAGGCATAGCTAAAGTTCCAGTTTGCTGGTAATAAATCTGCAAAGATGAAGAGATATCCTTTTGGGAATGTGCACTATATCAGATTACTCTATGGCACTATCCCTAATAGGAAGAATATATATATATATATATTCCTAGAAACTAAGAGGTACATGCAACAGTACTCCACTTACTATCACATCCAATGACTTGCTCAGAATTTTTTTCTTTTTTGTCCCCAGAGGGGAAGCAACTCTTGCCAGAGGACAAAGTAGGAATTCTGTTGTACTGCAAACTCTGGCTGCTGCCTAGCAGTTCCATTGACTTGTGCTCAAGGATTAGCAGGTGAAAAGGGTAATCTCTGTACTGACAGGGATTGTTGACCCTGATGAGACTATTATATAATGAGGGCAGAAAGGAGTATGTGAAGAACCCAGGTGATCAATTTGGGTACACCACTGACTCTTTGTTACTATGAGTTCATACATGCAGTAACTTCAGATGGAATGGTATGACTTACACAGGGTTCAGAACCTCCTGGAATGAAAGTTGGGATAACATTACTAGGCAAACTACCAGAACCTGCTGATGAGATAGCAGGGAGTAAGGATAATTTACAGAGAACAGGGTGAGAAAGTAAGATTCCAAGCTTCCCTGTAGGAAGAAAGGCCCATGGTAGCTGCTCTCAGATGTGTGGAGAAGGTACTGTCTATAATGCAGTGTGTGTGGGAGTGGGGTGAGGGGGTGGAGGGGTTGTGGTGGGTATGGATGTGCACCACTCAGATCCTCTTTCAAGAGAATTTGCAGCAAGGAGGGAGGTTGGTGAACAGCCTCCAACTGCTGTGCTTTTAGATCCCAACAGTATTTACACCAAGTGCATTCACTTTCAAAACTGTTGCAAGCCAATAGCTGAGCACAGTGGGATTACAGGAGCTAGGCTGTTCCTTCTCCACACAGGCCTCCTCTGATAGGTGATATTTTCTGTGCTTCCCCAATGACCTAGCTGAAACTTTCTCAGGCTGCTGCAGTCTGGGGCTCTTCTACATAATTTTCCTTATGAGGATAATAGCCCAAAAGCTTTCCCCACCTGCTCCTGCTTCCTGTGGCCTTTATCCTTCACCTGGTAAATCTCTTGTATGTCGAACTCTGTCCTGGCATCTGCTTCTTGGAGGCTCGAACTGATACACTCAGTAATCTTAAAAAAAAAAAAAAAAAAAAACCCAGATATATGCACATTTATAGGTGGGTCTTGGTCAAAGAGAGCTAAATGTCTAATGCTGAACTGCATAAAACTGAATTGAAATTCAGATTTCATGTTCCTTGAAAAAGAATGAGGAAGCTGTCTATGTACTGATTATGGAAAAATCCCCAAGATCTACTAGGAAAAAAAAAACAAACAAGGTACAAAATAATGTATGCAGTGTGTAATATCTTGCTATATTTGTGTTTATGTGAAAATCTGTGAAGATAAAAAGAAAAATAAAATGAGTGGGAGTTGAACATTTCCCTGCAAAGCAATTTGATTTGTTTGTATTTTGAATCTTGAAATTATACTGCTTATTACTAATTAAGATGGAATGTCAGTCCTTATCATTTTAGCATTTTATTATTTTTGTTACTTAAAAATCAGTTTTGTATCATGCAATTGAATAGAACTGCAAGTTAGCAGATGAGGTGATAACATGGGTAAAGCAATGCATAGACCCAGTAAATTTTTAGGACCTTCCAAAACTTACTGTCCCAAATGGAAAAAGACTGCTTGGGTAATCCAGATGGTATGAGTGATTTCTGACTCACCAAATGATTGAATAATTCATAGACTGTCTGCCTGACTGTGACAGAAGTGGACATTTAAAAACTTCCAGCTGTATACTGATGTGTCAGTCCTGATGTATTTGTTGGTCTGAAAGTTTTGCTATTTCTAGAAAGAAGTGTGCACCATCATTTCTATCCACATGACAGCCTATACTAAATTCTACCTTATTTCCACACCTCAAACCCATGTTAGGTATTCCATTAGGACTGATAACTCATCAAGGCAAAGAATCTGTGGTGTACATTTCAAAAACTGCTTGTGCAGGTTCCGCCCTCTTATAGCAAAATCTCTGAGCATAGACCCATCTGTACATCCTGAGAACTTCCTTTGTGGTCCTACTGAAGGGCAATTTCTAAAACTCCCTCACTGACAATTACTGGGGGCACTTGGTAAATATATACATGCCCAGGTTTCTCCCTTGATGAATTCTGATTCTGTGGGTTTGCATTTAGGCTCAGGAGTCTCTATTTTTAACACAAACTCAAGCGATCTTCAGGGAAATATTATTGTAGGGTAACATCCCCATGAGAACCACCTTGTATTCTATAAAATGTTCAGATACATTCAAAGTTCCCTGGTACTAATGATCCTAATATGATTTCATCTTTTTTGCATGCACTCTCTCTCAAAGTTCTTTGCGAATTTTTAACAATATCTTCCTTGTCATTTTAAAAGCAAAATTCAAAAGTACTGGTAAGAGCATGCCTTCTAAGGGTAAGTGTACAGTGGACATTGAATATTTACAAAATAAAACATACCATTAATGAGGTAGCTTGAAACCCAGCTGTTAATAAAACTGAAAACAGTAGAATAGGTTAGTGGATGGACTTGTAAGATGTGCATCTCTTGCCTAGCACCTGGCACCTGACATCATGGAAGTGTGCTGTTTTTTTGGGACTCTTCTTTTTTGGCAGTACTGGGATTTGAACACAGTACTTTGCACTTGCTAGGCAGGCACTGAGCCTTTTTGCTCACTCCAGGCCTTTTTGCTTTAATTTTCAAATAAGGTCTTGTACTTATGCCTGGGCCAGCCTGGACACTAATCTTTCTATTTATACTCCCTGCATAGCTGGGATGACAGGTGTGCCATTATGTTCAGCTCTTGGTTGAAATGGGGTCTTGCAAACTTTTTGCCTAGGCTGGCCTCAAACTACGATCCTCCTGATCTCTGCTTCCTGAGTACCTAGGATTACAGGCATATGTGAGTCACCATGCCTGGCCTTTTGGGCCTCTTGAGAGGTTTGGCTCATTCACCATGGAAAGAGCTAGGACCCAGGACCTGGGCTATGCCTAGAGGAGGTCTGCCTTTTGGTGATCATACAACAAAGTATCCCTGCCCAGCTCTTGGGGTTTCCAGCTCCTTTATAGTTACAGCCTTGATCTTGCTGGCAAGTTCACATGGCCATGCCCTTGCTGGGCATTGTGTCTGCTGGTCACATTGACCTAACCCTGATTCTCAGTGTTAGCTCCTGGAGGAGCTGGCTTTCTTCCATTACTGCTGGGGGTTTGGAGCAGGGTTGAGACACAAAGGGCTTAGGGCTGAACATGCAGGAAGAAAATGATCCAAATGATCTTGGGACTACCACTTCTAGATTTTTTTCAAGGTGTTATTTAAACTTATCTGTTAGAGGAAAATAACAAATCTTTTCTAGTATTATAAGCAAGTAATTCAGTGACTAGTGAATTATATACATCTTAAGAGCTATTCTGTCAAAGCAGTAACTGAATCTTGATTAACAGAATCCCCAGACCCAAAATTGTACTCTTTTAGGTCATTTTCATCTTGATTATGGTGTATACTTTGTCTATGATTAGTGTCTGCAAGTGATGATGTAGTTTCTAATATTTTTTCATTTCCAAGCCCACACATTATTTTTATTTATGTTGCATAATAATATATTTAAAAATGTTAGAAAAAGCACTTTCCCCCTGTTTGCAGCTATTTCAGAGATGTAAGTAGAATCATTGGGTTTTCCTTTTGTTCATTTATTCATACTGTACATATGTAGCAAGTATAAGTGGGGTGTCCTGTAATGGTTTTAAGGTCATTAGCTCCATGCGCTCATAGAACTTAACAGTCCACTGAGGGAGTAGATGCTAAATCATTGTATGACTTCAAATTGTTGTGCAGAAGAAAAAGTAGTGCTATAAAAAGGAACATTTTCATTTATATTTGCAAGGTTATAGAAGGCCTCACCATTCATCCATCAGTCCTTTAAGTCATCCATCCATCCATCCATCCATCCACCCACTCATCATCTACTATCCATCCACTTACCCACCATCCATTGCTTTATCCATTCACCACCCATCATTTATCCATCTCTCTGTCATCCATTGTCCATCCATCCATCCAATAGATATTGCTCAGATGCTTCTCTACAAAAGTGACATTTATACTAAGTTCTGAAGAATTACTAGAAAATAACCTGGAAAACAAGTAGATCAGCTGGAGAAGAGGAAAACTCTGATGTAAACAAAGAGCCCTTGGTGCATTGAAAGGCCTGAGAAAAGGAACTTGTGCTCTGGCTTATTGAGCAAGGGAGTAGTTCTTGGTGAGTGATGCAGCTGGGAAGGAAGAAGGAGACTAGGGTCTGTTTGTCATCCTATTCCAAAAGCTCAGTACAAAACATGACTGTTGAGTTACTCACTCTGTAGCTGGGGAGAAAAAGCAGAAGAGGAAAAAGGGTATATTAGAAAGAAAATATAAATAGGGTGTTAAATACCAGCCCCTCCCTATTCTAATACAAACCCTGAAACAAGAGGTAGTACCCTCTTCTAGAGAGGAGTGTTTTCAGACTTGAGAAATTCACAAATAGCTTTGGAAGAAAAATAAAAGTGCAGGTAGACCTTTTTCCTACAGTGGCTTAAATTTATTATTTCTTTCATTCATTGTATATAGGTACTTCAATATGTAAAGAACAAAACAAGACATACCTCTGTATGTGTGTAGTTTATTTACAACATAAAGCCAGCCTAAATTGAAACAACTATATTGAAAGTAACAACCTGAATTTAATGTGACAGATGATGTTTTGCATTTTAAAATGTTAGGGTGCTGCCCACAGAGGCACAGCTTCTGAATGCCCGTGCATCCTGCTGGATTCTGGGAGGACTCTGCTGTGCAGTCCATCAGGAAGCCTGCTTATAGTGTACTAGCATACAGTATTGCTTGGCTTACACATTAGGCTCGCCTCCCTTCTCAGAAACAAAGCAGAAGGACTTTGTGCCAAACTCAGCCTAAACACAAACACAAAATCAGCCCCTGTAACCACGTAATGGTCAGTTATGGAGATGAAAAACCTGGGGAAAATAACCCGACCTCTTAGATTACATGGGTGAACTCCCTTGAATGTGTAGACTTCTGTTTGAAAAACAATCCTAAATAAAGAATAGATTATTCCTAGAGACTTCGTAGAGGTAAAAAAGGAAACTATTTCTTCTCACACAGAGTCATGGAGACAGGATAAATTGTTCTTGCAAACATTCTAAAAAGGGATCATTAGAACTCACAGCTTGGTCGGGTCAGGTGGGATCATTAAGGTTAGAGTGTAATGAGAGACCAGTTTGGGTGAGGTCACAAGTCCTGTGGTTCCTACTTACAATACTGAGGACAGGCAAGATTAGAAAGAGGTGACTTAAGAGGTCTTTTCCTTTCTAGCCATGTGGCTGAAAAAAGGCTTCAAGCACTTGCCTCAAAAATCAGGTGCAAAAACCTAACCACTGGGGTGTGGGAAGAAAGGATTAAGAACCCTGAGAAACTTGAGCTCTGCCCTCAGGAACATAAAGAACAGCTCTCATTGCAGTTTGAGTAGGGATTCTATAAAATTCAGAGCTCTCAGCAGTTTATGTAATTTACCAAATGCAAAGAGCAGCCAAGAAAAGAAATGTGCATTTTGTGACAAGGCAAAAAAAAAAAAAAAAAGACAAAAATAAAACTTACATTCATAAGTTCGCGTTTATCAGATTAATATATTTGAAATGTAAGCTAAAGCTGATTTTTACCGTTCTAAGTTATTACAAATCTTCCTGTCCATCAACAATGTTTGCTTCACGGGAAGAAGAGGGCAAGGTACTAAGGGAATAAATTCAAAACTTTCAACTTGAGAACAGATTTTCACTTTAGAAGAAATGGTATGTAAGAGATGAGGGTGAATATTTGTAAGATTCAGGCTGTGCTGAGAGAACAAAAAACAGTAGGGTTTGTAACGGTCATCTTTGGAAATTAAATGCAGGGTGTTCATTGTGAAACAGAGATGAGGGAAGATACAAGATATAATATCAGAACAGATTGAAGAGGTTTGGGACAGGTTGATTGGAGATAGAAATTTCCAGATCTACTCCCAGATATTTTGAGGATCTGATGGCTGAAGTGTCTTCTAAGACATTTCCTTCTTAGATACCTTGGGGAGAGTTGCCAGTGACCTCATCAAATAACCAGTACCAACCCTGGACAGCCACCATAGGACAGAGGGCTTGGTGTGGGGGTCTTTGGGCAGATAGAGGCTGATGGAGCTCTGTGGTAGACCCTGAAGCACTGCTCCTGGACCCAGGCACCCTCCTGGATCAGGCAGCAGTTTTCCTAACTGCTGTGAGTATTGGCCACCAATGCCTTGCAGCTGAGTCCTTCCCCAAGAGCTTCCCTCAGTCAAAGAGGGCCCCTTAGCCTAAGGCCATATACTTGCTGGGGGCAGCTCACATCTGATAGTTAGCTGATTATGGGGGATATAAAGATCTGCCCTTCTTGGTTCAACTGGAACAACTCAGAAAGGCTGTCACAGCTCCAGAGTTTCCTGTGTAGTCAGATTTGTTGCACCTTCATGGTGGGTTTATCTTTGTTACTCAATCCAACTTCCCTCACTTCCTTACAGGTATGGTCCTGGAGATTAACTTGCCAGTAAACCTTTGAGAGCAATCTAAAGTCTGTTTCCTAGTACAACAAGCCTCCTAAGGTCTCCTGGATTCTGGACCTTGAAGTATGGAGGAGATAATGAGTTCTGACTTTACATGAGTAAGAATTACAGGCTGTTGGGCTGCTGGTGGGTTGCTGTACTGTGGTGAGAGGTGAGGATATGGGTGGATATCACAAAGGCAAAGGATGGATAGAAGATATGGCTGCACTTTAGAGGCTCAGTTAGAACCAAGATTGAGTCACCTTTGATGGGGAGGGGTGGACAGCTGCATGCTGACCATGCCTGACCATGTTGAGAGCACTGACCACAGGTGACGCTACATATGAATCTTTCAGCAGCTGTAGCAAGGCCAGAGGTTAGGTTCTGAAGATCCAGCTGGACGAGACACTTCAAAGAGTCCAGTGAAGACCAGAGGATGATTATCAAACAAGGTTCCCCTCCCTTGACTCAAGGAGAACACTGAGCCATCAGAAAGACCCATCCCTACCCTCCCTTTCTCCACCAGAGTGAGCAGGGAGGGGAGTGACTGAACATTTACCCCCAAAGTGATTTGTATTATAGTGGAGGTGGCTGAGCTATCCAGAAAAAGCCAAAATTGAGGTTTTCTACTGTTAGCAGAAATGGGGCGTTAGAGCTATTAGTTTTGGTCCTATACACATAAAACAGTTCAATTTTTACACATGTAAGAAATTATTCAGAAGTATGTAACAGAGAAGAGGATGGGAAAAAAATCCACAATATCAGGGCAAAAAAGCTGTGTATACATATGTCACTTTGACATTAAGGACCAACTCTGGTCTAAGTACTTTTATTTGAATAGTTGTATAGTTTATGGACTTTTGATCAAGCTGCCAGTTGATTGGGCATTTTCCTGATCTGACTGCACAGGAAACTGCAGCTGTGACAGCCTCTCTGGCTGCCAGAAATACCAAATGCAAAGCACACATGCATGTCATTTTAAGAGTTAAAGATACACTGCAACTGATCTGATCCAAAGGAAACTTGGTAGCGTGAAACCTCCCTGCTCTACAATGAAAGGATGCCTCCTGTCTCTGCCTTAATTTTTCTGATTACTTTTAAACACATTTTTCTAACTCAGTTCTCCCTACAAGCCTAGGAGGTACTACATCACTTTTATAGAGGAAATGAAGGTTTAATGGGGTTCCACTGCTTAGCTATGGACCAGCAGGGATTTGAACCTGGAGCCTGTGCACATCACCCCAACAGCCTACTGCCTCTGTTTATACATTCTGCTCCTGTGTACATTATTAATTGGATTTGTAGGAAGGCACAAGACATCTGCAGAGGCATTTTAGCTTTGCGGTCAATCAACCAGATGAGCACAAGCATGGAGGGATAAGAGCTATGATAGAAGGATTTTCCAAATGGTAGTGAGGAGGGGTTAGTGGTTAAGTCAGAATTGCTCTCATTTGGTGTATCATGCAATGCATGGTGTAATTAGTTATTTTTGTGTCTAAGCTCTTCATTTAGAAAACCTGTATATAGTTACTTCCCAGGTGCTGTCACCCGTATCATTGTAACCTTAATTGGAGTGTCTGTGACTTGTCATTTAGTCCCTTTCACGTCACAAAAGAGGAGTGTGTTAGTAAGGAAAAGTGGAGGGACTGAGATTACGCACAGGCAAGTGGAAAATCTTCAAGTGCTCTGGATACTCCCAACACTCGGCACTGAAAAAGTCAATATGGCCAGATGTCTAAGCTGTGCTTATCAAGTTGTTTTCCCCCTTTTATTCATTCCTTAGCAAACTTACCACCAGTCGCTGTTTATGGTAACAGTGGGATGCTAACATTACACATGTACAATACTAGGCAACAGAATTGAAAGCTTTTACTGGCATACCACAGATCGATTTGAAAATGCCTTAGAGCGCCTGAGTTAACTTTCCTCCTGATGGAATCTATTTGGATCACTGGGTTTAGCCTTGTAGACTTGGAGGGAGTGGTGAAAGATGAACGGGCACTGCTCAGCCACAAGGGGAGGAAAACATCATCCAGCCCCTAGAATAGCAACAGCAATAAATATGGACCTGTCGCTCTTCTGCTGAGGCTGAAACGACAAGCAGGATCACATTTACCGCACCCAGCTAGCCTGCTGGCTGCAAAGGGTGGCTCAGGGGTTTGGAGGAATCATTGCAGAAAAGTTGATGCTGTTTTAGAGGCTTGTTACCGAGCTGTGACTCAGCGCAGAAGGAAAGAGGACACAGGGCACAGACCCCACCACAGAAGTAGAAGGGGTCTAGCACCCTTCTGGCCCCATGGGAAGGCGTTCTAAATCAGCTTTCAGGACAGCTGGCTCAGGGCTCTTGAGAGCTGAGCCGAGAACTTCCCAACACGTCTGTCTGCCTGAGAACTTGCTGTTATCTTTAGCTGCCCTAGCCATCAAGGCACACGGGTAATGAGGAAGGTGAAAAAAGAGGGCTCTTGCTGGTCATCAGTTATTTAAAGGGAGCCCATCGGATTTCAGCCACTTCATTGTACAGAATCAGCACCTTTGCTCTGGGAGGTCTAAGAGGAAGGAGTGTCTCTCTCCCTTCAAAACTCCTTAAGTCTTCCCTTCCAGACTTGGCCGCTGGGCTGCAGACATTTCTGGAACCCTAGATGCTTCACCTTCACCTGTCCATTTTCATACATATTCCAGTTTTGTACACTGTATGGCTGTCTCTAGGTTGTTGTGTTTTTATCAACATTACCTTCTTTTGCAGGACCAAATTTATTTTTTCATAACCTGTGTACAGCAGGAATCTTGAGCTGCAGTTTTTAAGCTGAGCTCTGCTGCTAATTCTTCCCATGTGTTTTGCAAATCAAAGCTTCACCTGGATCTGACCTTTTTCCCTTTTCTGGTTAAACATCCCTTCTCTGAAATGATAGTTTCTTATAAAGCCAACGTCCTTCTCTCTGTGATCTTTGTGGTTCACTGATCTTTCCAACCTGTCCCCACAGGGAAGCACTGGAAGCAGGTTCATTTTTGCCACAGTCACCCACTTCTGTCATGTGGCTTTAATATGCACAGACTCGACCCCATGCTTTCATTTGTCTCAGTTACATGCTGAGGATTAAAATTCATGTTTTCTCTATAGACTACAGTATTGCATTTATTTGAGAGATACAGTATTTAAAAAATTAAAGCCAGCATGTTTTAGACATAGACTTGATGTAAAATCCCATTGTCACTGTTATCTTCACTTTTTAGGATCTTATTAAGACCGACAAGATAAGTGAAGTAGGTTTTTGAAGCACTAGCTCTTGTGTTTGTCCTCTCAGCATCCCTGGTGACATGGGTAGTTGAGAAAAAATCATGTCACAGTGCCAAAGGAATACAGATGACTACTCAGTGCCTAGCACCCGCTGCTGTTCAGAATCTTATCTTGCCTATTTTTATATTCATGAAGCAAATTCTTACTTAGAGCAACCATTGCATCACTAGCAGTTTCTTTCTTTAAAGCTTATGTCTCTGAGTTTTCATGTCATTTTTAAAATATGGCCAGAGACAATGCAGACATAAATTAAGTGTTTCTACTTACTATTTAGTGACTTGAAGAACACAAAAAGCAAGGACATTTGAAAAACAAATTCCAATGTGTAATTAACTATTCTCATTTGAATTGTAAATATATGCACTAATGATCTGAACTCCCTAGACACCTTTAAACAAAAAAAAGAGAAGTATCTTGGAAGTATCTAGAAGGAAGTATCTTGGAAGACCCCCTGAATCATTTACTGGAAAATAGCAAGAAATGGGCTTCCATAGAGAGGATGAAAGGATAGTTAAAATGTATAGAAACACATTTTAAGTTAGTAGGAAAACACTTTAACTTTAGGAAATAGGACTAATTTAAAGAGGCAATTTCAAACTTAAATACCCTCTATGAAATGTGCATTTTCCAAGATCATGTCTAACATACCCTAGAGGCTTTTATAGTTGCAGACATTTGTAAATAGACCTTTTACTATTTGTTACACTAATGAAGGAAATGTTAGTGGTATTAGTTTTATTCCAATACTAGAACACACTGGGGAGTGACACCTTTTCCCCCTCCAGACTTCTCTTACCTGCATGTTATAAGCGATATTTACAGGATGTTAACATCTTCAAGGCATCCTCTTAGTGATCCACTTAGTGGGCACAGCATATAGGAAAGAAATGAGCTTACGTGGAACTATGAGTAGTATCCCAGGACTTTATCGAAAATTTAATATCTATGTGTGTTTTTGAAGTATAAATGGCTAAATCATTTGAAAGAACTTCTAAACAGAATTTATTGTATTGTTAACATTATTAGTCATTCTTTAGGGAACTAGAATTATTATTATATAAAATTACATAAACTATATTACTATTATAAGTTACATTAACTTCCCAAGTAGAGCCTCTTGAATTAATACATTGTTCTTGATATTAAATATAATTGTATGATCTGGGATGCAAGGAAGACCAGAGGAAATGTTTTGGACTCCCAGAACCAAGCATGGGCTATTCTCCAGTCCCTGTGTCTTTTTGCTTCAAAGTCAACAGGAGAGTAGTCTACACTTTTTGAGGGAGAAGTGGCAGTTTTAGCACCTTGAGCCTGATAACACTAGTAGCTTGGCACCATGGGGTTTTACCTGTCTGGTTTGTAGAAGCTGTTATAATTACTTAACTTTTTCTTACAGATACTATTAAGTCAACCTTTTGACTTTTGCACACTATTCTTCTCTATAAACTTTATGGATGGGGAAATAAGGGGCTGAGCATTATTATCTAATCATACTCTCCATCAGTAGTTGTCAAACTTCGTGCACACTAGAGACTCCTGGAGATTCCCAGGTGGGTGATGACCTGCTTATCAGGGGACCATGTTGAGAACCACTGTGGTAAATCAAACATGGAAGTCACATTGATTAGAGCTCTAGTTAATGAGCCAGAACCATCAAAGTTCTTTTATGAAATTAATGCACTCAGTGAACCATCTTTCATCTCATTCAGTTAGATAATACTTAGAGTTTTGTAGATACTTGAGAATATCACATAGCAAGAATTGTGTTCATAGTCAAGATAAGAATTCTTAAGAATAATTTCTAAATAAGGACACTTTTTTCTTGGGGTGTGGGGGTGTATTACAAAGTGTTCCTTGATTCCCATACGCTTTAATCCTACATACTGGTCACAGAGTTCCTTTGACACAGTATAGCTTTGTCATGGCACTAAGTCATGGTAATGGACACCTTGTCCACAGTATGCGTTTGGTCATAGCATGTCTTGGTCACAGTGTGCTTGCTTTCTCATGCCTATGTATATGTGAGTGAAGGCACCTTGTCTTTTGCTTATGTGCATTCTACTTACGAATCTTGTGTAATTCATAGGATTAGATTACTGGCATGTGTTAAGGCAGAGCAGGCAAGCCAGTTCCTGGTTGCTTAGTTAGTATTAACATTGCTACTGTCAGGAGAAAGTGGAGACAATTCTATTATTCTATGTTTATAAAAGATGTTTTTCAATTTTGGAAAATATGCTTTTGAGCTTGTTTAATTAAATATACTCTCTGCAGGATATCACCATTTCTGTTTTCCAATTTGTTAGGAAAGAAAAATAACAGGGAATGAGGTTTTCTTAAAAAATAGAGCCCTCTTGTGGTCATTCATGGTAGGACTTTTAAAACAAATCTGAAGTATTCTAATTTGTTAAGACTTCAAGATCTCTGGCTTAAATAAATGTCATTCATTTAAAAAAAATAGGTATTATCAAATACCTGGCAAAATATATAAGATTATCTCTAATATCTGATATCTAGTACCTATCAAAATGTATGACACATTTGTCTAACTAAAGAACTTTCCCAATCTGCTAATAAATGTTTAACAACCAATTCTCTGAAAAATATAACTATGACACCATTTACTAGTTTTTGTAGTAGAAATACTATGGTCAATTTCAGACTGCTTACTTGATATCACTGGACCGGGGAGTTAGGAAGAGGTGCACAGTAAGCACTCCCTTATCTCTTCATACTGTGACTATAATAGACATGAACTCTATAGATTACAATAGACAAAATAACTAGAAGTGATGAGTTTTGAGTATTTGCTAGCTTTAGTTTAAAAATGACTTATTAAAATAAAATGGATTGAACATCCGGCTTGCAAAATTCCTGGAAATTTACGTTAGCTATCACGAGCCAGTAGCAGCACACACTGGATATACTGGTATTTGCACTAGTTTGCTGCTGGTTATGGTGAAGGTTGTCATCTCTTCTGGGAAGCCTATCTGTGTCAGGTGCCTTTCTGTATATTCCTAACACAATCTTCCAGATATGAAAGAAACTACCATGGTGTATTAAAATTTCATGTCTCTTGAGCCAGTGACTACGACTTTTAACTCAATTTCTTCAGCATCTAGCACTGTGCCTGGCACGTGCAGGACTTAGTAAACATGTACTGAAAACATTAATTTGCCCGGACGTGGCTGCTGTCCTCCAGGAGCCCACAGTAACTCTGATGTACAAAGATACACAGGTATGGAATGCACAGACAATTTAATAGAAACTCTGAAAAAACATGTGAGTGGATAACAAGGATTTTGTATTACCCATGAGTGGCTTTTATTGGGCTGGAAAATAAAAAAAAGAGATTGTAGATCATTGAAAGTAGATACAGCAGTACTTCTACTCCTAGTG
The DNA here is from genome assembly GCF_047511655.1 of Castor canadensis. NCBI lineage: Eukaryota > Metazoa > Chordata > Mammalia > Rodentia > Castoridae > Castor > Castor canadensis. The sequence goes on from NC_133388.1 coordinate 137,455,450, forward strand.
TGATTTTTTTTTTAAAGAAAAACACCATCCTTCCTTTCTTTTTGGTGGTTCTAGGGTTTGAACTCAGGACTTCAAACTTGCTAAGCTGGTGCATCCAGCCCTTTTTGCTCTGGTTATTTTTTGAAGATAAGGTCTCACTTTTGGTCCAGGTTGGCCTGGACCATAATCTCTCTTGTATATACTTCCTGCTATAGCTGGGATGACAGGCAGGTGCCACCATGCCCAGCTTTTCTGCATTGAGATGAAATCTCACAAACTTTTTTGCCCAGGCTGGTCTCAAACTACAATCCTCCTGATCTCAGCCTCTTATGGATTACATGTATGAGCCACCAGTAGGATTACAGGTGTGAGCCACCAGTATCTGGTTCCCATCTTTCCTTATTTCATCTGTTTACTGATATTTTAATGTTTGCATCTTTGAGAGATAAAAGCAACACATGTTGAGTTTAGAAAAATTAGGATATATGGAAGCACAGAAAAATAAAAGCCACCTATATTTTACATAGTTGACTTATTAGTGATGATAGGTAAGACAGCAGCTTTGGGAAAGCACCAAAAATCCTTTCTTAAACAAGATGCCCTATTTCTTCCTTAAGTCAGTGTGGAGGTTTTCAGACTGAGTTAAGTGTGGCATCTCTGCTCATCAGTGCCTTTGAGATTCAGTTTCCCTCCCAGCTCCTGGCCCAGCCATCCCTAGGGTGTGATCCATCTCTTCATTATCTAAGTCGGCACACACTGTCCTGGGAGCAGGATAGAGGAAAATGAACTTTTAGTTCAGTTGCAAAACAGAGAAATTGCTATGTTAGAAGTAATGCCCTTTTAAAGGTTTTTGTTGCACATTAATAAATTTACCTCCAGAAGATCTGTATATGTTTATACCCTCAATAACATACATATGAATACTGAGTAATAAATGCCGACACAGTAATCGGTCAGTTCACTCAGTGTTCACTACATGACTTTGCTGGTGGGAAGATGTGATGGAGGAAGTGCTCAGAGTTTGATGGGTAAGGGCTTTATTGTCAGGATTCTCAACTGTAGATGACAGATGGCCCAACAAGTGTGTTGAGTTTATTCAAATATTGAGGTGATTTGCTAAATTAAGGAAAAGGAATTGAGGGATGTGGAGTTGGAAGATTTAAACATGATCTTCTGAACAGGAATGGGAGAAGAGGATTATATGGATACTGTAGTGATAAAAATTTTGAGGCCTAAGGAGAGAAGATCAGGGTCGTATGACACCCTCTTACTGTCAGTGGAGAGGCTCTTATACACATGTTTTACAATGGCTGTGTTCCAGGTGATGTCCAGTGCTTTTTATGTCTTCTCCCATTGAGTTCCCACAGCACTTTGAGTTGGCATACAGTTTTACACCTCCATAGTTTATACAAGACAAAGTAAACTGGCTAGCAAGCATGAGGCCCTGAGTTCAGACCCCATACCATCAAAAAAAAAAAAAAAAGTGAAGGCCAAAGAGGGGTGAAGCTAGGGGTAGAGCTAGAATTTAAATCCACTCTTTTAAGAGTGAATGCATGGACTGGGGGTGTAGCTCAGTGATATAGCATGTGCTTTGTATGCTCCAGGTTCTAGTGTGTGTGGGCATCCCCCCCCAACCAAAACAAGTGACTTGACGGAAAAGCAAATTTGTCAAGAAGATTACTTCTTCTGTAACATTTAAATTAAGCTACGAATATAAGGAGTCATTATAAAGACTGTAAAAATGGGGCCAGTTGTGGTGGTGCATGCCTATAATCCCAGAAAACCAGAAGGCATAGGTAGGAGGATCTGAAGCTGGGCATGGACCCTATCTGAAAAATACAGTGAAAAAAGGCTGGGGTTGTGGCTCAATTGATAAAGCTCCTGCCTAGCAAGCAAGAGACCCTGGGTTCAATCCCCAGTATCACCAAAAAACAAAACAAAACAAAACCCCCCCAAACTTAAAAAAATGATAAAAGAATTATAAGTGAACAACACATGAAGTACTGTAAGGGGAGGAAGACTCTCATGGGATTTTGTGTCATTCAGGGGTCCTTCCTGCTTTGGGGAAGCCTATTGGCTTATTTTATTGTAGCTATTTACTTTGTTAGCTCTGCTACCAGATTCACATCTTGAGTGCTCAGGAATCAGTTTTTGCATGAGTTTGTATTTCCAGGATTCAGCAAAATGTCTGAAACACAACAGTGCTCGAATAACATTAGCAGAATGAATTATCAGGGCATTTATTTAATGGTCATATTTACATGTATTTATTGAAAGAAATTTTATCAATTTAGTAGAATGTTAAATTTCAAGAGGTATACAGTAATGACTAGCATGAAATTATGATTCTGCTCATGGTTATAAGAGACTGTAAAAAGCTTGTGAATAATATTGCATGCTACAATGTGCCAGATGTTTGGAGAGTTTTTTATTTATTTGGGTCTCACAAAAACCTTATGAGCGAAATAAAATGATGTCCACTTCAACTATGGAGAACATGGAAAAATCAGGACATGAACCCACGTGGTTCTGCTCTAAAATTTCCGCTGCTTCACAACGCCATTGTTTATTGGTTATTTCTGAGATTTTTTTCCCCGTGACTCCATAGTAGCATCTTCTAATGAAAACTCACCAGTCCTTACCCACTTGCGTCGTCTGTCCACCGGAACTTCCTTCCCGCCAAAGGAAGACCCCCGAGTGTCTTGGGAAATCGCTGCGTTCCACCCAAGCAACCTCCAAAGCCGAAGAGCAGTTTGCAATTACAATTTTTTTCTTACCCTAATAACCAGAGTCTCCTATTTTAGATTTTTTTTTCCCCCTAAAAATCGTCCGATGGCATCTCTCTCCCACCTGCCCCGCCCAGGTGACTTCGGCACTTGCAGAGCCTCACGGCGCGCGCACACCCCGCGTCTTTGCGGGCGCGGCTCCGCGGCTTTCTCGCGGGGAAAACTACACTTCCCAGAGGCCCGCGTGTCCGCGGAGCTGGTTTCCCGCGGGGGAGGCGCGGGGCAGAGCCCGAGGCCGCTGCGGGGCGCGGAGCGGAGCGCACGGCGCGGGGCGGACGCGCGAGGCCCCTCGCGTCCCGGATTCCAACCCCGAGATGGCTCGGAGGCGGGACGAGCCGAGGAGAGGTGCGCCCTTGATGGCGGAAGGCAAGCCAGACGCGGAGGTGAAGCTCATTCTGTATCACTGGACGCACTCCTTCAGCTCGCAAAAGGTACAGGCCTCGGCGTCGCGGGCCGAGCGGAGCGGATTTCAGCACCCGGACAGCTCCCTCCGGGGCTGGGGTCATGCCGGCCTCCATCCAGCTCCTTCCCTGGCAAGGGTGCGCCTGGTTGGGGAGCGGGGACAGCCAGTGTGAGATGGAAGGGCTGTGCCCCAGGCACTGCCATCATGAAATGCAACAGAAAAGCACCACGTTCAGCAACTGGCCTTGGAGGCCTTGCCCACTGCAGCCTGGAGAGACAGCACAACGCCTTCCTGCAACAGCCCAATCCACGTTCCCTCTTCTCCCCGTCCTCTCCCTCCTCCTTCTTCACATTCAGGCTCCTCAATAAGGCCTAGCATGCCTGCACTTCGGGTTCTGGTCTGGGCAGTACGGATAATTAGGTTTAGGACACAAAGAAACGGGTGGTGATGGGAAGGGTGACTATGTAACGAATATAGCTGGCATTAGTTTCGTTTCCTTTTTGTTTTCTTTGCAAGAATAGGACCTAGAATTTATCTCACTTACTCGTTCTAGAAACAAGAATCACTAAAAAGAATGTTAACAGTGTTAATAACTCAGAAAGGCTGTTTAGCTGTATCCCGGGAAGTCATTTTAAGTGAAAACTTAACCTGTGCTGAGTAACCCGTGTGAACTCTTCCAGGTGCGCTTGGTAATTGCTGAAAAAGCATTGAAGTGCGAGGAACATGATGTAAGTCTGCCCCTGAGTGAGCACAATGAGCCTTGGTTTATGCGTTTGAACTCAACTGGAGAAGTGCCTGTCCTTATCCACGGGGAAAACATAATTTGTGAGGCCACTCAGATCATTGATTATCTTGAACAGACTTTCCTGGATGGTAATGTTAAGGCTATTTGTGATTTCTTGGATTTACTCTCAACACAAATATGTGTTCTCTCTCTGCTCTCTCTCTCCTCTCTCTCTCTCTCTCTCCCTCTCTCTCCCTCTCTCATCTCTCTCTCTCTCTCTCTCTCTCTCTCTCGTTTTATGGTGGTGGTTTAGTGATTTAAAAACCTTTTCCATTTCCATAAGCACACAAATACAATATAGGTCAATAACAAATTTTACATAAGCTAATGTAACTGTTTGAAAGAATTTCATGTAAAGTACAAATGTTAATGTGTGCAAAAAACACCTGCAGCTTTTTTTTTTTTGTGGTGGTGGTGATTTATTAGCCTTTAAGCCAAATTCATAGTATTGATTCTAAATTTATACTATGAAAATCAATTTCATCTAACACACCAGAAGGTTTCATTTTAAAAACTAGAGGGGAAAAAGAATAATGAATCTTAGACAACAGACAATAGGTTATTAGTGTAATTTGGGTTCTTTGCCCTAGTTACTTATGTATAGTTTGAATTTTTCATCTTTTCTACAGAATTCTAGGGCTTAAATTTGCATACTTTTTAAAGTAACATTCTTTTTTTGCTGGGACTGGAGTTTGAACTCAGGGTTTCACACTTGCAAAGCAGGTGCTCTACTGCTTGAGCCACATCTCCAGTCCATTTTTGCTCTGGTTATTTTTGGAGAGAGTGTCTCAGGAACTATTTGCTAGCCTTGAACATGATCCTCCCTATCTCAGCTTCCCAAGTAGCTAGGATTATACTGGTACCTGGCGGAAATGATCATTTATTGGTAGCTTATGTATTGGGAATTTTATAATCTCTATTCTAGTCATTTGTCAAAAGAACTCATCTCAAACAGGCGTTGTAGACTAGTTATTCCTGTTTTGTACAGGAGGAAAGAGAAACAGGATTGTCCGAGGTAATATGACCATTTTATGGTAAGGTCTGTGGTCTCTAAAACCTTCACATTGCCCTGTTTCCCACTCACACATTGTTTGACTTGTTCCTAATGACAACCCTTCCAGATGAACTGTAGCTTCAATAATTTGTCCAAGTTTACACAGTCCATCATTGGCAGAGCTCAGAACAGAATGAGGGCTCCTAGCTTCACCCAAGTGCGCTTCTTAAAAAGAAGCTACACGAGATGAAGTTACTTTTAACATGGCACCAGATATGCCGATACAAACTATGTAGGATGAAACCAGCATATAACTCCAAATTAGAAAGCTGAGGGAGGAAATTCCTAGGTCAGAAAAGATTTGAGGGACCCAGGAGGAAAACGAGTATGAGATCTACATGGGGAAATTAGATCAACAATCCCTATTCTTTTTTCTTGCTGGGAGGATACCACTATTCTTAATCTAGATGTTTGTGTCCTAGGATTCAGAATTCTAATTGGCGGTGTTAATTAAAGGTAGCCTTGGCCTAAACCAAATGTTGTAATGAACTACTGAGACTTCATCATTACTTGCTATTCCTTATATGTTTATATGTTGGCAACTGTACTGAAAATGGATGGTTACTAATTGATTTAAGATAATTTTTCTCAACTTGAGCTTTTTGGAAATGGATAAATCTATTAATTATGTTTCTTGGGAGAAGTGATTACAATAATATGGACAAAACAAAATAATTGTGTAAGAATTCTATCTTAAATGGTCACTTTTAAAAAATACATATAATAGAAAATCAGATTTAAATAGAAAATCAGATTTAAATCTTCTGGTAACGTTGATTGAACTATTATGTCTGTTACTATTCCACTTCTACTCCTCCTCCATTCCATCCTTGTTTTCTCCTTCTCTATACAATGTTTTCCTCTTAAGAAATTGAGCAATAAAATAGTGTTTTACAACATAGTAATGGTACTGCTTATTAGATTTTCTTAAATTTTCCCTTAGGCTTCCTCTTGTGCTTTTATTATATACTAATAACAAAAATGAAATACATTCTGAGTCTTGCTATGTAATATGTAACCAAGGAAAATACCAACTTCTTAAAAATGACTGCTAAGTTAGAGGAGAAGGTACTGTGGATTAAGAGATAGAATGGGAATATGGAAAATACCAATTTTAACTCTGATTGAACTATCATAATAAAATCAAGAATCCTAGTTTTTAGTCTGATACTGCTATTAACTTCTTGAAGATCTTTGATAATTAAATTTCTCTATTTGCTTTTTGAATTAGGTGATGTCATTTTATCAGTTGAGATAAAACATACCCAACCAACTCATATTTCACTCTTTCACAGGAGAGTAATTATCCAGTAGAAAAGGATTTAAAAAAGGAGTAATATTAAGGGGCCTATAATTTATGGTAGATATGAAGACAGCTAGTGAACAATTGTTACAAATCAAGACTAGTCCAGTTTATAGGCCAACATGAAGTTTACCTCAGAATATTGAAAAAGTTTAAAAACCAGCAAACATAAGTGTTATTATCATTATTATTCAGATATTTAATTTTTTTTGTCATGAAGATCTCATGGGAAGTAGGAAGAGAGCCAAACAAGACGTAGACAAATGTTATCCCAATTGTCAGGAAGGAGAGGGTGAATTCTGCTGGTCCTTGCTATTTAAAGTATGCTCCATCTACCAGCAGCACTGGCATCCCTTGTGAGGTGGTTAGAAATGCAGAACTTTTGATCTCACAACAGATCTAGTTAGAATCTTTGTCTTAACAAGAGCCCTGAATTATTTATATGGTATGTACATTAAAGTTTGAGAATAATGTTATAAATTACCATGTTTAAACTTTAAGTACGGATGTAAATTACAATATTTAAGCCTGGCAGAATTCTAGAATAGGTTGCCAAAGTTTTTTTTTTTTTTTTAATAGGCTTGTCAATTGGATAGTTACTCTTCTGAGAAAGGGAAAGAGTAGAATATGAGTTGGTTGGACTCGTTTTTATCTCTGCAACTCATGAGAGTGCCAAAGGATTTTAAATGTATATTTTTAATTTTTGAGTCACTTAGTAGAAGGAACCACTTATGTTTTAGATTGCTGGAGCATGTTATAAATACTTTTAAAGAATGTGTCTATTATTTGCCAGTCATAGTTCTAGATGTAGTGTATATTGATTTAAGTAGAGCATTTGAGATTATTTTATGATACCCTTGTGGAATAAAGGAGCAAATATGGCTAGAAATGATAGCAATGCAAATTTGCATGTGCATAAATTACCATATTAAAGAATATTCATTTATAGATTTCTTATACCAGGTTGCCCCTGCAGTTATAGACTCTCATTTTATGTATAATAATTTTATCATACTTTATTTTAAATATTTATATTACTTATAGAGCACTGTAAGCACCATGAGGTTAGAGACAACAATGTCTGTCTTCTGTCTTACTGTCCTGTTTGTGTTGCACAGTGAATACTTTGTCAGAGGTGTTTAATAAAAACTTTTGAATGATTAAAATGAATGAATGATTGAAATACATGTCAGCCTGGATGGAGAGCTCTAGTGGTTTTTTTTTACTTGTGGTGCTAGGGAGTGAATCCAGGGTTCCCATGCTAGGTTAGTGCTTCCCACTGAACTATACCACTAACCCTCTAGTGATGCTCTTATAGGCCTCTATTCCTTGATTTGAGACTAACAATTGTGTAAACAAATAAAGGCACAGGAGAAATGGTATTACATTTGTGGATGACAGAAAAGGTGGGGTGGTTAAAATGATGACTTAGCTTATGAAATGTTTCTCATGAGATAATAAAAATGGGAAAAACTGAGATACAGTTTAACAAGACTAAGATAACATGTGAATTTTGCTTTTTAAAATAGGCTGCATTAAGTAAGGATGAGGGTCCTGATTGATAGTAAGTTTCCAATAATAAAACAAAAGACTGGTTTAATCTCAGAGTGTTTAAAAGTATCTTCTATCTAGACTGAACAAGTCATAGTCCTTTGCATTCTAAGCTGGCCAGAACATTTGGCATTTTGTTTAGTTATGGGATTTGGAGTAGTATTGACAAGTTAGAATGGTAATAAGTGGGTGGGTTCCATGAGGTGTAATGCTGCCCATGGTTCTGATAGACCCTTCATCTACAGAGCAGGATGTAGTGAACTGGCATCTCTGTTGTCATTTGCTGACCTTTAGGAGTCTGTCAGCTGATGATTGTACTAAAAATGATGGCGTGCTGAACCATCTTGTGTATCAGTATTTAGATACTTACATTCTTGTACTTTTGTGATAATTCATTAAATAGTTGGTAGTTTTAGGGGGAAAATTTGAGAATCAGGGCAATCCTCTTCAAGTTTTAGCCTATAACAGTGAATATCTAACTTAGATAATAGCTGTGTTTGATTTTTGTTTTGAAAGCAGGCACATGGAGGAATGGTAATAGATATGAATGATATTCCCAAGGTCAAGACCTGGGTCCAAGAAGGGATTTAGAAGTATCAATTGTGACTACTCATTGAAGACTGGCTAAGAGCTCTCTTCCTTCTGTTTTCAGTAGTCCTTTATTGGGTGTCAATTAGGTGCAGGATCCTGGGATACTTCAAAGATACTTCAAAGATCCCAAATCATTATAAGCTTACTAATCTTCAAGGATATTTTCTACCTATACATTTAATAAGAGTCCTAACCTGTCCTTGATATATGCATATACTGCTATTTTTATTCAGCTTTACAGGTCCTTTTTCATGTAAATGCTACCTTTTTCAATTTGGGCATATAATGAGTAGTTATATTAAAGCAAACAATTGAGTTAGATGAGGTATGACTCAACCACAGGGGATATGACAAGGTGAATAAACACACTAGTGTGGATTTTAGAACCCAGCTATTATACCATTCAAAAATCTCTTTCAATATAATTTGGCTACTAGATAATAAAAATATGGATATGAAGTAATTATAAAATACTAGGATATATGATATTTATTATTGCCAAGTTACTCAGTGGTAACTTGGAACCAAGGATGTTATATGGTAAATACTGAATTTTGGTAATTTTATACATAATAGTTTTCTGAACATAGTGCCCTATGTCTTATGTCTATCATTTAAAGTATTTCTAAGAGGTAGAGTATGGTTTGCAAATAAACTATTATGATATAATATTAAAATCATATATTAAGTCTGACTAGGAAATATAAATTATTTTATAGATACAATTTTATTAATATTTATTGAAACTCAAGTATAACATTTTAAAAAGAACATTAATTCTGAAGTCACTATTATATTAAGACATAATTCTTTAAGAAACTGCCAATTATTGTGGTTCATAGGATAATTTTATGTCCATCAATAAAAGGCTTTTGTGTACAGTTGAATAACTTTATGTACCTTTTAGCATATCTACTGAAAATTGCAAATTACACAAAGGATGGAGAAAATATGGCACATGGTAAGGAAAAGAAAATGAGTCTTTAAAACTAACGATTGTATCAATAAAAGTTATTTTGGAAATAGCTTTTTATTTTGTGATTTGGCCAATTTTCACAGAGGGGGTTTTAAAAGATAAATATAGCTCTGTTATATGTCTCCAACAATTAAAACAAATTGTGATAACACTTTAACACATTCTGTTGAAAGTATTTAATATAATGACAATTAAGAGTAACTGATATAAATTAAATATAATTGTATATACTTCATATATCTATATGAAACAGAACTAAGGAATCTCTTTTTTTATTATTCATTCATTCACATGTGCTACATTGTTTGGGGAATTTCTCTCCCCTGCTCCCCGCCCCCTCCCTCTCCCCCCCACCACCCTTGCTTCCAGACAAACCTGTTCTGCCCTTATCTCTAATTTTGTTGAAGAGAAGACATAAGCATAATAAGGAAGACAAACCAGAGAGATTGCTAGCATTGCTTTCATGTACAAATGTGTTACAACCAAGTTGATTGATCTCTAACTGATCTTACTGGTTCCTGATCCCCTTCTTGTGTTGACCTCTGTCACTTTAAAGATCTAAGAAATCTCTTGCAATTGCTTTAAGTGGGATGGGGAGGGGGCTGAGGGGGAGCGATGATGGGGGCAGTGTAACTAATGTAATAAAAGTCTAATTAGAGTTGTCACTATGAACCCCCCCATATAATATATCCAAATAAAAATTTATTAAAAAAAATAAGTATAATTATATAATATAGATTATAATTAATATGTTAATTATAATTAATGTAAGTTAAAAAGTAATATAAATATGAAATTTACTGAAAAAGGCTACAAATTTGTCTTTGTCTCAGAAAATCCTGGAGGCATATCATATAGTGAATATAAGTAATTTGATACCATATGTTTTTTCTCATCTATACTTAGATTTGACCCTTCTAGTACCAAAGTTACCACAGTCTTGAATTGCAGTCGGTTCGTAACCATATCTTTGGTTTCAGGTTATGACTTGTTTACCATTATTCTATTTTTTAAAAGGCTGATGTATGACTAGTTGAAGGGCACAAGGCTGTGTTACATATATTGACATATATTGATGCCCCCACTACACAATCTAAAAAAAAAGTAGCGAAAGGATAGAATTAGATTTGAAGTCTAATCTGTAATATTTGAGCTACTAAGGAAGACATGATGGTGCTTCAAATACACCTAGAGAATTGTGTTTCTTGAAAACAGGGCACAATAATACCTCCTGTTTCTAGGGATTGTAGAAAACCAGAGCAGTGAGTTTAGTGAAATAATGGAAACTGATACCTTTAACCTTAATTTCTTTTTGATTTTTGCTTTTGGAGAAATCTAATGTTACTGTGTTTTGTTGTTTGTAAAAATGGCCCAGAGCCATTGTTATTCTACTCAGCGATACAGGGGCCACAGAATGTCCAGGGCCACTTGTTTCCGCTAAATAGCAGCAGAATACTTTTATTGTCTCTGATTTTTTCTCTCTTGGTTTCTTCTGCTGTTACCACATCATTCTGCTTTATGTCTACCTACTGCTTTTGAATTTGCCATCTTAAGTGTATGTGCAATACAAGACCTGCTTTGCCACTCAGGTCTAGGAGTCAGGTCTTGTGGCTGTTTATTTACTTGTCTGGTGCTGAGGATTGAGCACCAGGCCTCATGCATGCTCAGAATATGCTCTACCATGGACCTACACCCTCAGCCCCTGTTTACTCTTCTACTCACCAAGCCTGGCCTCTGCTCTTGCAGCCTCACCCCCAATGCTGGCACCTCCTCTCATTGCCTGCATCTGCTCTGCCCTGTGTGCCCTATATTGCCTTTTCACCCCTGATTCAGGTGGAATACCAAGAAGAGATACTCTTTTCTTTCTTAGTATTACAGCAGAGGTGTTCTATGGAAGGACTGGAAAATAAAATATAGTGGGTGTGAGAGCAAAGATGTCCTGAGTAATACTAAAGGAAACTCCCAGTTATCTTTTTTGAAAACCTTTTTGTGGAGGCAGCAGTCACTGTTGTGCCCTGGTGTAAGGGGGAGGTTTGCAGTGCTGGACAGGGTATCCTTGAAGTGGGCAGGGAAAGGGAGATGGGAAGAGTGTGTGGGTGCAGTGAGCATCTTGTGCTGTGTCTCACCAAGTGCTTCAGGAGATAGCAGACAGCAATGGCAAGTAAGTAGAAGAAAATTACTTGTATTTGTTCTCCTTTGAAGAATTCAGGCTTGGCCAGATGGAACTGACCCAGAAAGCAATTAGATGTTGTTTTTCCTTCTCTCGTTCACTTTCCTGGGAAGGAAGTGGTATGTTCTTCTGGAGAAGGCGCCAGGGTTTGGCACCAGAAAGCAGTTAGAGTCAGGAGCCATAAATTTGACATTTGGGAAGCGTTTGAAAGTGTTGTACTGTTTATGCTCATTAACCTGGGGTTCTTGGACCCCGAAGACAGTGGCTCTTAAACTTTTTTGCTCTCAGGATCCCTTTGTATTAAAAGTTATTGAGGATGCCCAAGAGCTTTTGTTTATGTTCGTTGTATCTGTCAGTATTTTCAACTTCAAAATTAAAACAGAAAAGTTTCAAGCTCTCAAACCCTCAAGCACACATCCCACTAGCTGTCAGAGTGATGAGTCATCATGTTTCGTGTGGCTTCTGGAAAACTCTGCTATAACTGAGAGGGAATAGGAGTGACAAAGTGATTAGCACCTTCATGTTACTATCCAAATAGCTTTGATTTTGTGGTTCCCTCAAGGTGTCTTGGGGCAGTTTAGGGAGCCTCAGTATACATGTTGAGAATTTTGCCCTTAAGGGTTTATGAGTAGAGTTCAGGAGATTGGAGATTTGATGAGGAAAATTGTGTTTGTATTCATTTACTTCTAAGAAGAATTTTATCATTTCCCTCCATTACCAATGTAGACACAATCTGTTTTTTTTATTATTATTTTATTATTCATATGTGCATACAAGGTTTGGGTCATTTCTCCCCCCTGCCCCCACCCCCTCCCTTACCACCCACTCTGCCCCCTCCCTCTCCCACCCACCCCCTCAGTACCCAGCAGAAACTATTTTGCCCTTATTTCTAACTTTGTTGAAGAGAGAGTATAAGCCATAATAGGAAGGAACAAGGGTTTTTGCTGGTTGAGATAAGGATAGCTATACAGGGCATTGACTCACATTGATTTCCTGTGCGTGGGTGTTACCTTCTAGGTTAATTCTTTTTGATCTAACCTTTTCTCTAGTACCTGTTCCCCTTTTCCTATTGGCCTCAGTTGCTTTAAGGTATCTGCTTTAGTTTCTCTGCATTAAGGGCAACAAATGCTAGCTAGTTTTTTAGGTGTCTTACCTATCCTCACCCCTCCCTTGTGTGCTCTCGCTTTTATCATGTGCTCATAGTCCAATCCCCTTGTTGTGTTTGCCCTTGATCTAATGTCCACATATGAGGGAGAACATACTATTTTTGGTCTTTTGGGCCAGGCTAACCTCACTCAGAATGATGTTCTCCAATTCCATCCATTTACCAGCGAATGATAACATTTCGTTCTTCTTCATGGCTGCATAAAATTCCATTGTGTATAGATACCACATTTTCTTGATCCTTTCGTCAGTGGTGGGGCATCGTGGCTGTTTCCATAACTTGGCTATTGTGAATAGTGCCTCAATAAACATGGGTGTGCAGGTGCCTCTGGAGTAACCTGTGTCACAGTCTTTTGGGTATATCCCCAAGAGTGGTATTGCTGGATCAAATGTGTAGACACAATCTGTATCACTGTCAGGAGTGCCTGTGACTTTGTTACGAATAGAAATCACAGATATGCTCACAGCATATTGTTATTGTAGTATTTTCATGCTTTTAAATGAGAGTAGATCTTGTTAATATGTTAAAGAGGTGTGCATATTATAACTTAAACTTACTTTGATAACTATCTTAATATAACTTCCTTTGCAATCCTATTTTACGCAGGACATTATTATTTTGAAAAGAGGTCAGTGGCACATGCAAGGTTAAGAAAACTTTTAATTTCAAGACTTTGGTCTGTTGTCCTCATAGAAATGATTACTGTGAATTGGTTGAGGTCCTGGTGATATTGTTGACATCCAGAAAAGTCTGCTTAGATTGCTGATTGAAATATGTGGTGTTAAGCGACTGGCTGTGGTATAAGTGACTTACCCTTGTTTCCACATGGGGTCAGCAAGAAGTGTGCTCTGTTTGTAAACTCTGTGCAGAAGCAGTATGTAGTCAGTACTACATTCTTGGTTATTCTAATGCAGCTTTCAGCACTGGTTTCTGCAGCAAGGAGTTAGAAATTTGCCTACTGGCTTGAACAGTAATCCATTTTCTTATTTCTCAGAGTCAGAAACAGTCTTTTGGCTTAAAAAACTTGTTCTCCTTGGTCTGGCATTAGGAGATCTTGCCTGAAATGCTCTGCTGATAGCAACCAACATTGAATTGTCAATGTTTATGAATGAGTATGGGCTGCCCAAAAGGATTCTAAATTAAATAAGTGACCTAAGCTAAGAAATAAATGGTTACATTGGAATAAGCCAGTTGGCACTTTTCAGACATGGCATAAGAGATAGAGTAGGAAATGATTCTCAGGGAACACTGCCTTGACTTTTGAGTCTTACCCTTCACTTCTATTCTTTTTTGGATAGTCTCTGAAATGTAAGCCCTTGGAAGATGTTATTGTAATATAATAAAACAGAGCATTACATTAGGAGTCAGGTGACTTCAGTTTTGTTTTGCCTCTAATTACCTGTGGGATCTTGGGTGAACTTCTAGCCTTCATATCTTAATGTTCTCATTAACTGTTGCAGAGCTTTTTCTAGCTCAAGTATTCAGTAACTGAAAATTTTGGGATTCTCTCATTACAATTTATTGAACACCTATGTATCAAACATTGTGTTAGGCTCTGGGGATTTAACAGAGGACAATATGTGGTCCCTGCCCATTTACAGTCTAGATTTTAACCAGCAAGTGAGGATTCAGGTAGAACCCACTTTCTGGAGGTGAATTATTAGAAATCTGCAGGGAAAGTGTAACTGTGGTCTTTGAGCAAAGATTTTCCCTATTCCATACAGACTGTCATTTCATATGAAATGGGTGGGGTTACTCCTGATGTTAATTGGTACATAGAAAAGTGTGGTCCCTAATTATCTTCCCATAATTCACTTGACCTTTTATTGAGGGCCTAAAATGTGTAACCTAGATCATTGTTACTTGTCCTAAAAGAAATATACAACCATTTACAGGGTAGTAGGGGCTGTACCAGTATAGGTATGATGATTTTTGACAAACTTGAGCCAGTCAGGTGTTGGGCAGGGCATGCTTCATGGAGGAAGTGGGTAAAGAACTAAACTTTGAGGGTTGAGCAGGCGTTTGCAAGGTAGGAAGTGAGAGACTGTCAGGGAGATCATGGTTTGGGATCTGGTACCTCAGGCCATTTCAAATGGTGACTGTCTAGGCTCATGAGATGGCATGTTTTAAATGAACTGATACAATGAAGAATGTCAATGATGAGGGCTAGGGTTTTTCTTTTGGGTGTAGCATATCATTTGTAACTTTTCCTCCAATGTTTATGTTTATATGTATATTTTAGAAAGAACACCCAGGCTGATGCCTGATAAAGGAAGCATGTATTACCCACGGGTACAGCATTACCGAGAGCTTCTTGACTCCTTGCCGATGGATGCCTATACACATGGCTGCATTTTACATCCTGAGCTAACAGTGGACTCCATGATCCCAGCCTATGCAACCACAAGGATTCGCAGTATGTAAAACCTTAAGGTTCTGAAATGCTGTCAGAAGTTTTTTATTTCATTTTGACACCTAGCATGTCTCATGGTTATTGAGTTTGCTTAATGGATGTGTGTGTGGATCTACTTAAGAAGTAGTCTGTTTAAACTGTTCCAGCCATTCAACTGAACATTTATTGTCTGTTGGACCCAATTTGTCAACTCTTGGGTTTGAGGACCAAGCTTGGATAAACCTTACAAGAATGATTGGGAAAGTGGAGAACATGACATGTTCTCATGAACAGATGTATTGGGAGTCAGAAAAACTGGAATCTTCCTGGGATTATGGGCAAATGAGTTCAAGTTTCTGGTCTGTAATTATTGTTTTGTTATGTGAGGGACCTGGACTAGCTAGAATCTAAGCATCACCTCTACATTGTGGTATTGATATTGAGCTGTGACACCAGTGTCCTCCCTCCCTCTGTCATGAGGATATTGTTGGGTCAGTGCGTGAGATGTAGAGCAGAAGGAGGTATGCTCTGTAGTGCAGGTGACTGGGGCCAGGAAGGCCAAGGAAGATGACAGTGATAAGACCCTGGAGTGTTTGACTAGAAACATTCAACTCCCGGTGTTCTAAGTCCAGGAACCATATTTTACCATTACATCATGCCTCACATTTGTCATGCCTAACCTTTGTCATCCTCTTATGTTATTTTTCTTCCTTTTTGGATGCCTCTCCTTTTCTCTCCCCTCTTCTTTTTCTTCTTTCTTCCCTTTTTCACCTTTCTCCTTCTCTTCTGTCCTGCCCTGTCTTCCTACTTCTCTCTTTCCTCTTGTTCTTTCTTCTCTTCCCAAGTGCTCATTATGTGATTTGAAACACATCTTCTGTCTACAGTTCTGTCACCTATAGTTGACAGAACTTGAGAAGAATGGACACATAGAGCAACCCACCTGCATGGAGCACTAGGATGGGCGGGGCCTTGCTCTAAGTGTTTCCTAGGAGCTTGTCAGCCAGTTCAGCCTGCACACTTTAGCTCTGTTTTAAAGGTGAGGAAACTGAGGTGCAGGACAAGGTATGCCTGAGGAAGTGGCAGTCCATTAGCCCCAGAACTCGTGCCCTCACTGAGTTTTTCCCCACTCTGTGTCTGGTATAGGAGGGAGAGAATACCTTTGCATTTCAAAAATGTTTTTATTACCAGGCCAAATTGGTAACACAGAGTCTGAACTAAAGAAACTTGCTGAACAAAACCCTGATTTGCAAGAGGCATACATCGCCAAACAGAAGCGGCTTAAAGTAAGTGACTAAGCTGTCCTCAGCTGACACCTGCTGTTTGTATTAAATGTTCTTTTTATAAATGAAGAATACTGTTTCTAGAACATTTGCCATTAAATGTTACATTTCTCTAGTGCACATGTTACAGTTGGCTTATGCTCAGCTTTTAGAAAAAAATTTCTTTATTATTTTTGATAGTCAAACAGTGATCTGAGAAGCAGATATTGAGCATACTGGTAGCCATGGAAAGTTATAAAAGGCAAAGGCAAGCTAATAAATAATTTGGGGAACTTCTTATAACTGCTGTTCCACCACAGCAAGAACTAGCTAGACTGTGTCTCTCCATGTGTTACACTGACTGGCTCTGTCCCTAATAAGTAGCAACAGTTACAGACTTTCTGTTGATTCTTTTCCCAAGGCCAGCCAACACATGGAAGCTTCTCCCATGTTACAGATAGAGCAAACAGCAGCACTCCCAACCCTCTCTCAACTTCCCATCTTCCTTTACCCCTCTTAGCTAAATGAGCTCCTCAAGAGAAATACCTGTGTATAGTCATTCTCCTTGTTCTCTACCTCACTCCCAACTCTCTATTTACTCATTCACTTACAGCTTCTCAAGTTCCGCTCACGACAGATCTTCCTTCAGGTCCCTCACATTCTTTGCCCTCCCAGCTCATCTAATTTCCTAGGAGTTGCCGATGAGCTCTGAGTCTGTTCTTGGATGTTTTCACAGCTGGGGTATTGCCCCTTAATTTTGTTCTGGGTTTGCAAAGTTATTCTATTTCTTCCTATTTTCTAAAAGAAAGAGGTACTAACTCTATAAAAATTTATATGTACTTCATGCTACATAGATTTTTATAGGCATAAATAACCTATTTAGTTTCTTTTTTGGGTTTTGTTAATTAGTCAAAGCTGCTTGATCATGACAATGTCAAGTATTTGAAGAAAATCCTTGATGAGTTGGAGAAGGTTTTGGATCAAGTTGAAACTGAGCTGCAAAGAAGAAATGAAGAAACCCCAGGTAGGTTCTCATTCTTAGTATTTTTCTCATTTAAACACCAGGAGTATTTATGGGAACATTCTTAGATCTTATCAGATATGTTCTGCAATCTGTTTTTTATTGTTGCTGTTTAGGGGCAGTATTAATTATTATTATTATTTTTTTTTTCTCTGCAAAATCATTTATTTGTTCTATATGACAATACACATTTTCATGGTTATATATTGTTAAAAATAATATTTTTATTCCTAATGATTTATGATCTTTACTCAACATAAAAGCCGAAGTATATTAGTTTATGTCTGAACCTTGAGTCAACCTTGGCTTAGAGGGTTGGTTTTGGGAGAGCATCCCAGGTTATTTTCTCCTCCTTAATCCTGACACAGAGAAGTTCTTCCTTGTTCTGAGGATTGCTTTGCACAAAGATTTCCTGCATAGCAATCAGTTAATTTTATTTTTATTTATTTTTTAAATTTTTTTATATTTTTTTTTCATTTTTCTTTTATTATTCATATGTGCATACAAGGCTTGGTTCATTTCTCCCCCTTGCCCCCACCCCCTCCCTTACCACCCACTCCACCCCCTCCCACTCCCCCCGCCTCAATACCCAGCAGAAACTATTTTGCCCTTATTTCTAATTTTGTTGTAGAGAGAGTATAAGCAATAATAGGAAGGAACAAGGGTTTTTGCTGGTTGAGGTAAGGATAGCTATACAGGGCATTGACTCACATTGATTTCCTATGTGTGTGTGTTACCTTCTAGGTTAATTCTTTTTGATCTAACCTTTTCTCTAGTTCCTGGTCCCCTTTTCCTATTGGCCTCAGTTGCTTTAAGGTATCTGCTTTAGTTTCTCTGCGTTAAGGGCAACAAATGCTAGCTAGTTTTTTAGGTGTCTTACCTATCCTCACCCCTCCCTTGTGTGCTCTCGCTTTTATCATGTGCTCAAAGTCCAATCCCATTGTTGTGTTTGCCCTTGATCTAATGTCCACATATGAGGGAGAACATACGATATTAATTATGATAGCAGCAATGCTGTTTATTATGTCTGATTAGAATAGTCTGCATCTTTGTGAAATATGTCTGGTGACTTTTCTGTACCATTTAAGTTATGATTGGGAGAGTCTTACCTATAACCTATTTCACAAATTTGTAATTATAATAGTTCAATTGAATAACCTGAGGAATTGTTTGAATGCCCTTTCTAGTTTTTTCCTTAGGCAGGGAGACAACTTCCACTCTGAAGTGTGAGGTGCATCTGTAGGCTGGCTAGTGAGTATTCTTGTAGTGCACCTGTGGACTTCAGGATTAAGCCATTGTCCTGGTGTATACATGAGGACCATTTGTACTTCTTTGGTAACAGAGTTGAAGACTATGTAACTCAAACATGATTCATGATAGGGACTCCCTTCTGCTTTAGATAAGTATAGTCATCCCTCAGTATCCAGAGGGATTGGTTTCAGGAGCCCCTGGAGATACCAAAACCCATGATGCTCAAGTCCTTTTTACAAAGTGGCATATAGCCTACACCTGTCTCTACCTGTATACTTGAAATCATCTCTAGATGATTTCTGATGCCTAATACAATGTAAATGCTATGGAAATAGTTGATATACTGTATTGTTTAAGGAATAATGATAAGAAACAAAGTCTGTACATGCTTAATACAAATGCATTTTTTTTTTTTTTGCAAATAGTT